>NC_073270.2:73687500-74306000 GCF_029289425.2 Pan paniscus
TTTCCATGGTTATAGAGACGGCGGTGTAGATATTTCCATGTTTATACAAAAGAATGTGGAGATATTTCCATGTTTTTACAGATGGCAGTGTAGATATTTCCATGTGTATACAGATGGTGGTGTGTCTATTTCCAGGTTTATACAGATAGCGGTGTAGATATTTCCATGTTTATTGAGATGGCTGTGTAGATATGTCCACGTTTATACAGATGGCAATGTAGATATTTCTTTGTTTATAGAGACAGTGATTTCGTTATTTCCATGTTTATAAAGATAGCGGTTTACATATTTCCATCGTTGCACAGATTGTGCTGTAGATATTTCCATCTTTACACAGATAGTGATGTAGATATTTCCATGTTTACACAGACAGTGGTGTAGATATTTCCATGTTTACACGGATGGCGGTGTAGATGATTCTATATTTATACAGATATTGGTGGAGATATTTCCATGTTTATACAGATTGCGGAGTAGATATTTCCATGTTTATAGAGATAGCGGTGTAGTTATTTCCATATTTAAACAGATGGCGGTGTATATATTTCCATGTTTATTCATATGTCCGTGTAGATATTTCCATGTTTATTCAGATGGCGGTGTAGATATTTCCATGTTTATATATATGGCGGTGTAGATATTTCCATGTTTATACTGATGGAGGTGTAGATATTTCCTTGTTTATACAGATAGCGGTGTAGATATTTCCATGTTTATACAGGTAGCAGTGTAGACATTTCCATGTTTACAGAGATGGCGGTGTAGATATTTCCATATTTGCACAAATTGCGGTGTAGATATTTCCATCTTTACACAGATAGCTGTGTAGATATTTCCATGTTTATGCAGATCTCGGTGAAGATATTTCCATCTTTCAAAAGATGGCAGTGTAGATATTTCTATGTTTATAGAGATGGCGGTGTAGATAATTCCATATTTATACACATGGCGGTGTAGTTATTTCCATGTTTATGCTGATGGCGCTGTAGATATTTTCATGTTTATAGAGGTGGCAGTGTACATATTTCGAAGTTTATAGAGATAGCGGTGTAGATAATTCCATGTTTATAGAGATGGCGGTGTAGGTATTTCCATGTTTATAGAGATAGTGGTGTAGATATTTCCATGTTTATACTGATAGCGGTGTAGATATTTCCATGTTTATAAAGATAGTGGTGTTGCTATTTCCATGTTTATACACATGGCGGTGTAGATATTTCCATATAGATAGAGATAGCCTTGTAGATATTTCCATGATTTTACAGATAGCACTGTAGATATTTCCTTGTTTACACAGATAGCGGAGTAGATATTTCCATGTTTATACAGATATCGGTGTAGATATTTCCATGTTCATAGATATAACAGTGTAGATATTTCCATGTTTATACAGATGGCAGCGTAGATATTTCCATGTGTATACAGATGGCAGTGTAGATATTTCCATGTTTATGGAGATAGCGGTGTAGATATTTCCATGTTTATAGAGATGGCGGTGTAGATATTTCCATGTTTATAGAGATGGCGGTTTAGATATTTCTATGTTTATAGAGATAGCGGTGTAGGTATTTCCATGTTTATAGAGATAGCGGTGTAGATATTTCCATATTTATACAGATAGCGGTGCAGATATTTCCATGTTTATAAAGATGGCGGTGTAGATATTTTTATGGTTATACAGATGGCGGTGAAGATATTTCCTTGTTTATACTGATATCGGTGTAGATATTTCCATGTTGATACAGACAGCGGAGTAGATATTTCCATGTTTATAGAGATAGCGGTGTAGATATATCCATCTTTTCACAGATTGTGGTGTATATATTTCGATCTTTACACAGATAACTGTGTAGATATTTCCAAGTCTACACAGATAGCTGTGTAGATATTTCCATGTTTACACAGATAGTGCTGTAGATATTTCCATGTTTATACAGATTGCGGTGTAGATATGTCCACATTTATACAGATATCAGTTTAGATATTTCCACGTTTATACAGATAAGGTTGTAGATATTTCCACGTTTATAGAGATAGCAGTGCAGATATTTCCACGTTTATACAGAGAGCGGTGTAGATATTTCCACGTTTTAAAGATAATTGTGAAGACATTTCCATGTTTATACACATGGCCGTGTGGATATTTCCATGTTTATGCACATGGCGGTGTAGATATTTCCATGTTTATGCAGATGGCGGTGTAGATATTTCCAAGTTTATAGAATGGCGGTGTATATATTTCCACCTTTATAGAGATAGCGGTGTAGGTATTTCCATGTTATAGAGATAACGGTGTAGGTATTTCCATGTTTATAGTGATAGCGGTGTAGAAATTTATATGTTTATACAGATAGCGTTGTAGATATTTCCATGTTTATGCCGATAGCGGAGTTGATAATTCCATGTTTATAGAGATAGCGGAGTAGATATTTCCATGTTTATACAGAAAGCGGTGTAGGTATTTCCATGTTGATACAGATAGCGGTGTAGATATTTACATGTTTATAGAGATGGCTATGTAGATATTTCCATGTTTATACAGATGGCAGTTTAGGTATTTCCATGTTTATAGAGATAGTGGTGTAGATATTTCCATGTTTATACAGATGACTGTGTAGGTATTTCCATGTTTATACAGTTGTCAGTGCAGATATTTTCAGGTTTATAGAGATACTGATGTACATATTTCCATGTTTATACAGAGCGGTGTAGACATTTCCATGTTTACAGAGATAGCGGTGTAGATATTTCCATATTTATACAGATAGCGGTGTAGGTATTTCCATGTTTATACAGATAGCAGTGTAGATAATTCCAAGTTTATAGAGATGGCGGTGAAGTTATTTCCATGTTTATAGTGATAGTGGTGTAGATATTTCCATGTTTATACTGATAGCGGTGGAGATATTTCCATGTTTATACAGATATCGGTGTTGGTATTTCCATGTTTATACAGATAGTGGTGCAGACATTTC
Source organism: Pan paniscus (assembly GCF_029289425.2). Lineage (NCBI taxonomy): Eukaryota > Metazoa > Chordata > Mammalia > Primates > Hominidae > Pan > Pan paniscus. The sequence continues at coordinate 73,690,476 of NC_073270.2, forward strand.
CATGGTTATACAGATGTCGGGGTAGATATTTAAATGTTTATACAGATGGCGGTGTAGTTATTTCCTTCTTTATACTGATTGCGGTGTAGATATGTCCATGTTTATACAGATCGCGGTGTAGATATTTCCATGTTTACAGAGATAGCGGTGTAGATATTTCCATCTTTGCACAGATTGCGGTGTACATATTTCCATATTTACACAGATATTTGTGTAGATATTTCCAAGTCTCCACAGATAGCTGTGTAGATATTTCCATGTTTACACATATAGTGTTGTAGATATTTTCATCTTTATACAGATAGAGGTGTAGATATTTCCACTTTTATACAGATAGCGGTGTAGATATTTCCACGTTTATACAGATAGCGGTGTAGATATTTCCACGTTTTACAGATAGTTGTGTAGATATTTCCATGTTTATACAGATGGCTGTGTAGATATTTCCATGTTTATGCAGACGGCGGTGCAGATATTTCTATGTTTATGCAGATGGTGGTGTAGTTATTTCCAAGTTTATAGAATGGCGGCGTAGATATTTCCACATTTATAGAGATAGAGGTGTGGATATTTCCAAGTTTATAGAGATAGCGGTATAGGTATTTCCATGTTTATAGTGATAGCGGTGCAGATATTTATATGTTTATTCAGATAGCGGTGTAGATGTTTCCAAGTTTATGCAGATGGCAGTGTAGATATTTCCATGTTTATAGAGATACTGCTGAAGATATTTCCATGTTTATACAGATGAATGTGTAGGTATTTCCATGTTTATTCTCATGTCGGTGTAGATATTTTCAGGTTTATAGAGATAGCGATGTAGATATTTCCATGTATATACAGACAGCGGTGTAGACATTTCCATGTTTACAGAGAGAGCGGTGTAGATATTTCCATATTTACACAGATAGTGGTGTAGATATCTCCATGTTTATACAGATGGCGGTGTAGATAGTTCCATGTTTATGAAGATGGCGGTGTAGATATTTTCATGTTTATAGAGACTGCGGTGTATATATGTTTATGTTCATAGAGATAACAGTGTAGATATTTCCATGTATATACAGATAACGGTGTTGGTATTTCGATGTTTATACAGATAGCGGTGTAGATATATCCATGTTTATTCAGAAGGCGGTGTAGACATTTCCAAGTTTATAAAGATAGCGGTGTAGATATTTCCATGTTTACACAGATAGCAGTGTACATATTTCCATGTTTATACAGAAGGCTGTGTAGATATTTCCATGTTTATACAGATGGAGGTGTAGATATTTCCAAGTTAATACAGATTACTGTGTAGATATCTTCATGTTTTTACAGATGGCAGTGTAGATATTTCCATGTTTATACAGATAGCAGTTTCACTATTTCTATGTTTATACAGATAGCAGTGTAGCTATTTCCATGTTTATAGAGATAGCTGTGTAGATATTTCCATGTTTATACAGATAGCGGTGTAGATATTTCCATGTTTATACAGATGGCAGTGTAGATATTTCCATGTTTATACAGATATTGGTGTAGATGTTTCCATGTTTATACAGATGACTGTGTAGTTATTTCCATGTTTATACAGATGGCGGTGTAGTTATTTCCATGTTTATATAGATAGCCATGTAGATATTTCCAAGTTTAAGATAGCGGTGTAGGCATTTCCATGTTTATAGAGATAGAGTTGTAGGTATTTCAATATTTATAGAGATAGCAGAGTGGATATTTCCAAGTTTATACAGATAGCGATGTAGATATTTCCATGTATATACAGGTAGCGGTGTAGACGTTTCCATGTTTATACAGATCGTGGTGTAGATATTTCCATGTTTATAGAGATAGTGGTGTAGATATTTCCATGTTTATCCGCATAACGGTGTAGATATTTCCAAGTTTACAGAGATAGCGGTGTAGATATTTTGATATTTGCACAGATTGCGGTGTACATGTTTTCATCTTTCACAGATAGCGGTGTACATATTTCCATGTTTACACAGATAGCGGTGTAGATATTTCCATGTTTATGGAGATAGTGGTGTAGATATTTCCATGCTTATACAGATAGCGGTGTAGGTATTTCCATGTGTTTAAAGATGGCAGTGAAGATATTTCCATGTTTATACAGATGGCAGTGTAGATATTTCCATGTTTATACAGATAGTGGTGTACATGTTTCCATATTAGTGCATATTGCGCTGTAGATATTTCCATCTTTACACAGATAGCGGTTTACATATTTCCGTGTTTACACAGATAGCTGTGAAGACATTCCCATGTATACACAGATAGTGTTGTGGATATTTCCATCTTTATACAGATAGCGGTGTAGATACTTCCATGTTTATAAAGATAGCGGTGTAGATATTTCCATGTTTATAGAGATAGCTGTGGAGATATTTCCATGTTTATACAGATAGCGATGTAGATATTTCCATGTTTATACAGATAGCGGTGGAGATATTTCCATGTTTATACTGATAGCGGTGGACATATTTCCATGTTTATACAGATAGCTGTGTAGATTTTTCCATGTTTATACAGATAACGGTGTAGGTTTTTGCATGTTTACAGAGATAGCGGTGTAGATATCTTCATGTTTATACAGATGGCTGTGTAGATATTTCCATGTGTATACAGATGGCACCGTAGATATTTCCATGTTTATACAGATGGAGGTGTAGATATTTCCATGTTTATACAGATGACTCTGTAGATATTTTCATGTTTTTCTAGATGGCGGTGTAGGTATTTCCATGTTTATACAGATAGCGGTGAGGCTATTTCCATGTTTATACAGATAGCAGTGTAGGTATTTCCATGTTTATAGAGATAGCTGTGTAGATATTTCCACGTTTATGCAGATAGCGGTGTAGATATTTCCATGTTTATGCAGATGGCAGGGTATATATTTCCATGTTTATACTGAAAACGGTGTAGGTTTTTGCATGTTTACACAGATAGCTGTGTAGATATTTCCACGTTTACACAGATAGCGTTTTAGATATTTCCATCTTTATACAGATAGCGGTGTAGATATTTCAATGTTTATACAGATAACGGTGTTGGTATTTCGATGTTTATACAGATAGCGGTGTAGATAAATCCATGTTTATACAGAAGGCGGTGTAGACATTTCCAAGTTTATAAAGATAGTGGTGTAGATATTTCCATGTTTACACAGATAGCAGTGTAGATATTTCCATCTTTGCACAGATTGCGGTGTAGATATTTCCATCTTTACACAGATAGCGGTGTAGATATTTACGTGTTTACACAGATAGCTCTGTACGTATTTCCATGTTTACACAGATAGTGATGTAGATGTTTCCATGTTTATAGAGATAGCGGTTTAGATATTTCCATGTTTCTACAGATAGCGGTGTAGACATTTCCATGTTTACAGGTATAGCAGTTTACATATTTCCATGTTTATACAGATAGCGGTGTAGATTTTTCCATGTTTACAAAGATAGCGTTATATATATTTGCATGTTTATACAGATAGCAGTGTTGATATTTCCATGTTTATACTGATAGCGGTGTAAATGTTTCCATGTTTATACAGATAGCGGTGTAGATATTCCATGTTTATACAGATAGCGGTGTACATGATTCTATGTTTATACAGATATAGGTGGAGATATTTCCATGTTTATACAGATAGCGGTGTAGATATTTCCATGTTTACAGAGATAGCATTGTAGTTATTTCCATATTTATACAGATGGCGGTGTAGATATTTCCAGGTTTATTCATATGTCGGTGTAGATATATCCATGTTTATACAGATGGCGGTGTAGGTATTTCCATGTTTATACAGATAGAGGTGTAGATATTTCCATGTTTATACAGATAACGGGGTAGATATTACCATGTTTACAGAGATATCGGTTTAGTTATTTCCATCTTTGCAGAGATTGCGGTGAAGATATTTCCATTTTCACACAGAGAGCGGTTTAGGAGTTTCAGTCGTTGCACAGATTGTGCTGTAGATATTTCCATCTTTACACAGATAGTGGTGTAGATATTTCCATGTTTACACAGATAGCAGTGTAGATATTTCCATCTTTGCACAGATTGCGGTGTAGATTTTCCATCTTTACACAGATAGCGGTGTAGATATTTACATGTTTACACAGATAGCTCTGTACGTATTTCCATGTTTACACAGATAGTGATGTAGATGTTTCCATGTTTATAGAGATAGCGGTTTAGATATTTCCATGTTTCTACAGATAGCGGTGTAGACATTTCCATGTTTACAGGTATAGCAGTTTACATATTTCCATGTTTATACAGATAGCGGTGTAGATTTTTCCATGTTTACAAAGATAGCGTTATATATATTTGCATGTTTATACAGATAGCAGTGTTGATATTTCCATGTTTATACTGATAGCGGTGTAAATGTTTCCATGTTTATACAGATAGCCGTGTAGATATTCCATGTTTATACAGATAGCGGTGTACATGATTCTATGTTTATACAGATATAGGTGGAGATATTTCCATGTTTATACAGATAGCGGTGTAGATATTTCCATGTTTATACAGATAACGGTGTAGATATTACCATGTTTACAGAGATATCGGTGTAGTTATTTCCATCTTTGCAGAGATTGCGGTGAAGATATTTCCATTTTCACACAGAGAGCGGTTAAGGTGTTTCAGTCGTTGCACAGATTGTGCTGTAGATATTTCCATCTTTACACAGATAGTGGTGTAGATATTTCCATGTTTACACAGACAGCAGAGTAGATACTTCCATGTTTACACAGATAGCGTTGTATATATTTGCATGTTTATACAGATAGCGGTGTAAGTGTTTCCATGTTTATACAGATAGCGGTGGAGATATTTCCATGTTTATACAGGTAGCGATGGAAATATTTCCATGTTTATACAGATTGAGCTGTAGATATTTCGAAGTTTATACAGATAGCGGTGTAGATATTTAAATGTTTTTACAAATAGCAGTGTAGTTATTTCTATGTTTATACAGATAGCGGTGTAGGTTTTTCCATGTTTATAGAGATAGCGGTGTAGACATTTCCATGTTTATAGAGATAGTGGTGTTGATAATTCTATGTTTATAGAGAGAGCGGTGTAGATATTTCCATGTTTATACAGATAGCGGTGGAGATATTTCTATGTTTATACAGATAGCGGTGGAGATATTGCCTTGTTTATACAGATGGCAGTGTAGATATTTCCAAGTTTATGCAGATAGCGGTGTAGGTATTTCCAAGTTTATACAGACAGCGGTGCATATAATTCCATGTTTATAGAGATAGCATTGTAGATATTTCCATTTTGAACAGATTGCGGTGTAGATATTTCCATCTTTACAGAGATAGCGGTGTAGATATTGCCATTTTTACACAGATAGCTGTTTAGATATTTCCATGTTTACACAGAGAGTGTTGTAGATATTTCCAGGTTTATACAGATAGCGGTGGAGATATTTCCGTGTTTATACAGATGGAGGTATAGACATTTCCATGTTTATACAGAGGACTGAGTAGAAATTTTCATGTTTTTACAGATGGCGGTGTAGATATTTCAATGTTTATACAGATAGCGTTGTGGCTATTTCCATGTTTATACAGATAGCAGTGTAGATATTTCGATGTTTATAGAGATGGTTCTGTAGATATTTCCATGTTTATACAGATGGCAGTGTAGATATTTCCTTGTTCATGCAGATAGTGGTGTAGATATTTTCATGTTTATACAGATAGCTGTTTAGGTATTTCCATGTTTACACAGATGGCGTTGTAGTTATTTCCATGTTTATAGAGATAGCCATGTATATATTTCCATGTTTATACAGATAGAGGTGTAGACATTTCCATGTTTATAGAGATAGCGGTGTAGATATTTCCATATTTATACAGACAGCAGTGTAGACATTTCCATGTTTATAGAGATCGTGGTGTAGATATTTCCATATTTATACAGATAACTGTGTAGATATTTCCATGTTTATAGAGATAGCTGTGTAGATATTTCCATGTTTATAGAGATAGCGGTGTAGATATTTCCATTTTTGCACAGATTGTGATGTAGATATTTCCATCTTTACACAGATAGCGGTGTACATATTTCCATGTTTACACTGATAGTGGTGTAGATATTTCCATGTTTACACAGATAGTGTTGTAGATATTTCCATGTTTATACAGATAGCAGTGTAGATATTTCTATCTTTTTAAAGATAGCGGTGTAGATGTTTCCATCTTTATACAGATAGCGGTGTAGAGATTTCAATGTTTATACAGATGGCGGTGTAGGTATTTCCATATTTATAGAGATAGCGGTGTAGATATTTCCGTGTTCATACAGACCGCAGTGTACATATTTCCTTGTGTATACAGATGGCAGTGTAGATATTTCCATGATTATACAGATGGAGGTGTAGGTATTTCCATGTTTATACAGATGATAGTGTAGATATTTCCATGTTTTTACAGATGGCGGTGTAGATATTTCCATGTTTATACAGATGGCAGGGTTGATATTTCCATGTTTGTGCAGATAATGGTGTAGATATTTCCATGTTTATACAGATAGCGGTGTAAAATATTTCCATGTTTATTCAGATGGTGGTGTAGATACTTCCATTTTTATACTGGTAGCAGTGTAATTTGCATGTTTATACAGATAGCTGTGTAGATATTTCCATGTTTTTACATATGGCGGTGTAGATACTTCCATGTTTACGCAGATAGCGGTGTGGCTAATTCCATGTTTATAGAGATCGTGGTGTAGATATTTCCATATTTATACAGATAACTGTGTAGATGTTACCATGTTTATGGAGATAGCTGTGTAGATATTTTCATATTTGCACAGATAGCGGTGTAGATATTTCCATCTTTACACAGATAGCGGTGTACATATTTCCATGCTTCCACAGATAGCGGTGTAGATATTTCCTTGTTTATACAGATAGCGGTGTGGCTATTTCCATGTTTATACAGATAGCAGTGTAGATATTTCGATGTTTATAGAGATGGCTCTGTAGATATTTCCATGTTTAAACAGATGGCAGTGTAGATATTTCAATGTTTATACAAATAGTGGTGTAGATATTTCCTTGTTTATACAGATAGCGGTGTTGCTATTTCCATGTTTATACGGATTGCAATGTAGATATTTTGATGTTTATAGAGATGGCTCTGTAGATATTTCCATGTTTATACAGATGGCAGTGAAGATATTTCCATGTTTATACAGATAGTGGTGTAGATATTTCCACGTTTATACAGATAGCAGTGTAGGTATTTCCATGTTTATACGGATGGTGTTGTAGATATTTCCATGTTTATAGAAATAGCCATGTAGATATTTCCATGTTTATACAGACAGCGGTGTAGACATTTCCATGTTTATAGAGATAGCGGTGTTGATATTTCCTTATTTATACAGATAGCAGTGTAGATATTTCTATGTTTATAGAGATCGTGGTGTAGATATTTCCATATTTATACAGATAGCGGTGTAGATATTTCCATGTTTATACAGACAGCGGTTTAGATATTTCCATGTTTACAGAGAGAGCGGTGTAGATGTTTCCATATTTGCACATATTGCGCTGTAGATATTTCCATCTTTACACAGATAGCTGTGTACATATTTCCATGTTTATACAGATAGCGGTGTAGATATTTCCATGTTTATATAGATGGTGGTGTAGATATTTCCATGTTTATGCAGATAGCGGTGTGGCTATTTCCATGTCTATAGAGATCGTGGTGTAGATATTTCCATATTTATACAGATAACGGTGTAGATATTTCCATGTTTATAGAGATAGTGGTGTAGATATTTCCATGTTTGCACAGATAGCGGTGTAGGTATTTCCATCTTTACACAGATAGCGGTGTAGATATTTCCATGTTTCCACAGATAGCGGTGTAGATATTTCCATGTTAGCAAAGATAGTTTTGTAGATATTTCCATGTTTATACAGATTGCGGTTGAGATATTTCCATGTTTATACAGATAGTGATGTAGATATTTCCATGTTTATACAGATAACGGTGGATATATTTCCATGTTTATACAGATGGTGGTGTAGGTATTTCCATGTTTATAGAGATTGCCATGTAGATATTTCCATGTTTGTACAGATCGCGGTGTAGATATTTCCATGTTTATAGAGATAGCTGTGTAGATATTTCCATGTTTATACAGATATCGGTGTAGATATTTCCATGTTTATACAGCTCGCGGTGCAGATATTTCCATCTTTATACAGACGGCGGTGTAGATATTCCCATATTTATAGAGATAGCCTTGTAGATATTTCCATGATTATACAGATAGCGGTGTAGGTATTTCCATGTTTATACAGACAGCGGTGCATTTAATTCCATGTTTATAGAGATAGCATTGTAGATATTTCCATCTTTGCACAGATTGCGGTGTAGATATTTCCATCTTTACAGAGATAGCGGTGTAGATACTGCCATGTTTACACAGATAGCTGTTTAGATATTTCCATGTTTACACAGATAGCGTTGTAGATATTTCCAGGTTTATACAGATAGCGGTGGAGATATTTCCGTGTTTATACAGATGGAGGTATAGACATTTCCATGTTTATACAGATGACTGAGTAGAAATTTTCATGTTTTTACAGATGGCGGTGTAGATATTTCAATGTTTATACGGATAGCGTTGTGGCTATTTCCATGTTTATACAGATAGCAGTGTAGATATTTCGATGTTTATAGAGATGGTTCTGTAGATATTTCCATGTTTATACAGATGGCAGTGTAGATATTTCCTTGTTTATGCAGATAGTGGTGTAGATATTTTCATGTTTATACAGATAGATGTGTAGGTATTTCCATGTTTACACAGATGGCGTTGTAGGTATTTCCATGTTTATAGAGATAGCCATGTAGATATTTCCATGTTTATACAGATAGAGGTGTAGACACTTCCATGTTTATAGAGATAGCGGTGTAGATATTTCCATATTTATACAGACAGCAGTGTAGACATTTCCATGTTTATAGAGATCATGGTGTAGATATTTCCATATTTATACAGATAACTGTGTAGATATTTCCATGTTTATAGAGATTGCTGTGTAGGTATTTCCATGTTTACAGAGATAGCAGTGTAGGTATTTCCATTTTGGCACAGATTGCGATGTAGATATTTCCATCTTTACACAGATAGCGGTGTACATATTTCCATGTTTACACAGATAGCGGTGTAGATATTTCCATGTTTACACAGATCGCAGTGTAGATATTTCCATGTTTATACAGATCGCGGTGTAGATATTTCCATGTTTATACAGATAGCGGTGTAGATATTTCCATGTTTATACAGATAGCGGTGTAGTTATTTCCATGTTTGTAGAGATAGCGGTGTAGGTATTTCCATGTTTATAGACATAGCGGTGTAGATATTTCCATGTTTATACAGATGGCGTTGTACATATTTCCATGTTTACACCGATAGCGGTGTTGGTATTTCCACGTTTATACAGATAGCGATGTAGATATTCCCATGTTTATACAGCTCGCGGTGCAGATATTTATATCTTTATACAGAAGGCATTGTAGATATTTCCTTATTCACACTGATGGCGGTGTAGGTGTTTCCACGTTTATACAGATGGCGGAGAAGTTAATTCCATGTTTATGGAGATGGGAGTGTAGATATTATCATGTTTACAGAGATGGTGGTGTAGATATTTCCATGTTTATAGAGATAGCAGTGTAGATATTTACATGTTTACACAGATGGCTGTGTAGATATTTCCACGTGTATACAGATGGCATTGTAGATATTTCCATGTTTATACAGATGACTGTATAGGTATTTCCATGTTTTTACAGATGGCTGTGCAGATACTTCCATGTTTATAGAGATAGCGGTGTAGATATTTCCATGTTTGTACACATGGCAGTGTTGATATTTCCATCTATACACAGATGGCCTTGTAGATATTTCGATGTTTATACAGATGGCGGCGTAGCTATTTCCATGGACATGCACATGGCCGTGTAGATATTTCCATGTTTATACAGATAGCGGTGTAGATATTTCCATGTTTACACAGATGGTGGTGTAGATATTTCCGTGTTTATACACATGGCGGAGTAGATACTTCCATCTTTATGGAGATGGCAGTGTAGATATTTTCATGTTTATAGTGATGGTGGTGTAGATATTTCTATATTTATAGAGATAGCGGTGTAGATATTTCCATCTTTCTACAGATGGCATTGTAGATATTTCCATGTTTATACAGATGGCGGTGTAGATATTTCCATATTTATTCAGATGTCTGTGTAGATATTTCCATCTGTATACAGATGGTATTGTAGGTATTTCCATGTTTATACAGATGGTGGTGTAGATATTTCCATGTTTATTCAGATGACTGTGTAGATATTTCCATGTTTTTACAGATGACAGTGTAGATATTTCAATGTTTATAGAGATGGCGCAGTAGATATTTCCATGTTTCTACAGATAACGGTGGAGATATTTCCATGTTTATACAGACAGCAGTGGAGATATTTCCATGTTTATACACATAGCGGTGTACATATTTCCATGTTTATACAGACAGCGGTGTAGGTATTTCTATGTTTATACAGATAGCGGTGCAGATATTTCCATGTTTATACAGATGCCTATGCAGATATCTCCATATTTATACAGGGGGCTGTGTAGGTATTTCTATGTTTATACAGATGGCTGTGTAGATATTAACATGTTCCTACACATGACTGTGTAGGTATTTCCATGTTTATACAGATGGCTTTGTAGATATTTCCATGTCTATAGAGATAGCGGTGCAGATATTTCCATGTTTATACAGATCGTGGTGTAGATATTTCCATGTTTATACAGATACCGGTGTAGATATTTCCATGTTTATACTGACCGCAGTGTAGATATTTCCATGTTTATGGAGATAGCAGTGTAGATATTTCCAAGTTTGTACACATGGCGGTGTTGATGTTTCCATCTATAAACAGATTGCCGTGTAGGCATTTCCATGTGTATACAGATGGCATTGTAGATATTTCCATGTTTATACAGATGGTGGTGTAGCTATTTCCATGTTTACACAGATGACTGTATAGTTTTTTCCTTGTTTATATAGATGGCGGTGTAGATATTTCCATGTTTATAGAGATAGCGATGTAGATATTTGCATATTTATACAGATAACAGTGTAGATATTTCCATGTTTATACAGATAGCGGTGTAAATATTTCCATGTTTACAGATCACGGTGTAGATATTTCCATGTTTATAGAGATAGCGGTGTAGATATTTCCATGTTTATACAGATAGTGGTGCAGATAATTCCATGTTTGTACAGATGGCGGTGTTGATATTTCCATCTCTACACAGATGACCGTGTAGATATTTCCATGTTTATACAGATGGCGATGCAGATATTTCCATGGATATGTAGATGGCGGTGTAGATATTTCCATGTTTACACAGATAGCGGTGTAGTTATTTCCATGTTTATATAGATAGCGGTGTAGATATTTCCGTGTATATACACATGGCTGTGTAGATATTTCCATGTTTATACAGATGGCGGTGTTGATATTTCCATGTTTATACCGATAACTTTGTAAGTATTTCCATGTTTATACAGATGGCGGTGTAGGTATTTCCATGTTTATACAGATCCTGGTGAAGATATTTCCATGTTTATACAGATCGCGGTGTAGATATTTCCATGTTTATACAGATCGCGGTGTAGATATTTCCAATTTTATACAGATAGCCGTGTAGATATTTCCATGATTATACAGATAGCGGTGTAGATATTTCCATGTTTATAGAGATAGCGGTGTAGGTATTTCCATGTTTATAGACATAGCGGTGTAGATATTTCCATGTTTATATAGATGGCTTAGATATTTCCATTTTTATACCGATAGTGGTTTTGGTATTTCCACGTTTATACAGATAGCGATGTAGATATTTCCATGTTTATACAGCTCGCGGTGCAGATATTTATATCTTTATACAGATGGCATTGTAGATATTTCCTTATTCACACAGATGGCGGTGTAGATGTTTCCATGTTTATACAGATGGCGGAGTAGTTAGTTCCACGTTTATGGATATGGCAGTGTAGATATTTTCATGTTTATAGAGATGGCGGTGTAGATATTTCCATGTTTATAGAGATAGCAGTTTAGATATTTGCATGTTTATACAGATGGCTGTGTAGATATTTCCATGTGTATGCAGATGGCATTGTAGATATTTCCATGTTTATACAGATGACTGTATAGGTATTTCCATGTTTTTACAGATGGCAGTGCAGATATTTCCATGTTTATAGAGATAGCGGTGTAGATATTTCCATGTTTGTACAGATTGCGGTGTTGATATTTACATCTATACACAGATGGCCGTGTAGATATTTCCATGTTTATACAGATGGCGGCTTAGATGTTTCCATGGACATGGAGATGGGGGTGTAGATATTTCCATGTTTATACAGATAGCGGTGTAGAAATTTCCATGTTTTACAGATAGCGTTGGAGATATTTCAATGTTTATAGAGATGGTGGTGTAGATATTTTCAAGTATATGCAGATAGCGGAGTAGATATTTCCATGTTTATAGAGATAGTGGTGTAGATATTTCCATGTTTATACAGGTAGCAATGTAGATATTTCCGTGTTTACAGAGATAGCGGTGTGGATACTTCCATATTTATAGAGATAGCGGTGTAGATATTTGTATGTTTATTCAGATGGCGGTGTAGATATTTCCATGTTTATACAGTGAGCGGTGGAGACATTTCCATGTTTATGGAGATAGCGGTGTAGATATTTCCATATTTATACAGATAACGGAGGAGATATTTCCATGTTTATACAGATCGCGGTGTAGATATTTCCATGTTTATACAGATAGCGGTGTAGATATTTCCATGTTTTTACAGATATCAGTGTAGATATTTCCTTGTATACACAGATTGCGGTGTAGATATTTCCATCTTTCTACAGATGGCTTTGTAGATATTTCCATGTTTATACAGATGGCAGTGTAGATATTTCCATGTTTATATTGATAGTGGTGTAGATATTACCATGTTTATACAGATAGCGGTGAAGATATTTCCATGTTTATACAGATCATGGTGAAGATATTTCCATGTTTATACAGATCGCGGTGTAGATATTTCCAGGTTTATACAGATCGCGGTGTAGGTATTTCCATGTTTCTACAGATAGCGGTGTAGATATTTCCATGTTTTTAGAGATAGCGGTGTAGGTAATTCCATGTTTATAGACATAGTGGTGTAGATATTTACATGTTTATATAGATGGCGTTGTAGATATTTCCATGTTTATACAGATCACGGTGTAGATATTTCCATGTTTATTGAGATAGCGGTGTAGATATTTCCATGTTTATACAGATAGCGGTTTAGGTATTTCCATGATTATACAGACCGCGGTGTAGATATTTCCATGTTTATACAGATAGCGGTGCAGATATTTCCATGTTTGTACAGATGGCGGTGTTGATATTTCCATCTATACACAGATGGCTGTGTAAATATTTCCATGTTTATACAGATGGCGGCGCAGATATTTCCATGGGTATGTAGATGGCGGTGTAGATATTTCCATGTGTATACAGATGACTTTGTAGGTATTTCCATGTTTATACAGGTGGCGGTGTAGATATTTCCATGTTTATAGAGATAGCTGTGTAGATATTTCCATGTTTATACAGATAGCGGTGTAGATATTTCCATGTTTATACAGATCGCGGTGTAGATATTTCCATGTTTATACAGATCGCGATGTAGACATTTCCATGTTTATACAGATAGCGGTGTAGATATTTCCATGTTTTTACAGATATCGGTGTAGATATTTCCATGTTTACACAGATTGCGGTGTAGATATTTCCATGTTTTTACAGATATCGGTGTAGATATTTCCATGTTTACACAGATTGCGGTGTAGATATTTCCTTCTTTCTACAGATGGCATTGTAGATATTTACATGTTTATACAGATGGCGGTGTAGATATTTCCATGTTTATACAGATCGTGGTGTAGATATTTCCATGTTTATAGAGATGGCGGTGTACATATTTCCATGTTCATAGAGATAGCGTTGTTGATTTTTCCATGTTTATAGAGATAGCGGTATGGATATTTCCATGTTTATACAGATAGGGGTGTAGATATTTCCATGTTTATAGAGATGGTGGTGTAGATATTTCCATGTTTATACAGATCACAGTGTAGATATTTCCTTGTTTATACAAATAGCCGTGTAGGTATTTCCATGTTTATACAGATAGCGGTGTAGATATTTCCATGTATATAAGGATGACTGTGTAGATATTTCTATGTTTATACCGATGGCTGTGTAGATATTTCCATGTATATACAGATGACTTTGTAGGTATTTCCATGTTTATACAGATAGCGGTGTAGATATTTCCATGTTTATAGACATAGCTGTGTAGATATTTCCATGTTTATACAGATAGCGGTGTAGATATTTCCATGTTTATACAGATCGCGGTGTAGATATTTCCATGTTTATACAGATCGTGGTGTAGATATTTCCATGTTTATGAAGATAGCGGTGTAGATATTTCCATGTTTTTACAGATATCGGTGTTGATATTTCCATTTTTACACAGATTGCGGTGTAGATATTTCCATCTTTCTACAGATGGCATTGTAGATATATCCATGTTTATACAGATGGCGGTGTAGATATTTCCATGTTTATATAGATGGTGGTGTAGATATTACCATGTTTATACAGATCGCGGTTTAGATATTTCCATGTTTATAGAGATCGTGGTGAAGATATTTCCATGTTTATACAGATCGCGGTGTAGATATTTCCATGTTTATACAGATCACTGTGTAGATATTTCCATGTTTATAGAGATAGTTGTGTAGATATTTCCATGTTTATACAGATAGCGGTGTAGGTATTTCCATGTATATGGAGATCGCAGTGTAGGTTTTTCCATGTTTATAGACATAGCGGTGTAGATATTTCCATGTTTATATAGATAGCATTGTAGATATTCCCATGTTTATACCGATACCGGTGTTGGTATTTCCACGTTTATACAGGTAGCGATATAGATATTTCCATGTTTATTCAGCTCGCGGTGCAGATATTTATAACTTTATTCGATGGCATTGTAGATATTTCCTTATTCACACAGATGTCGGTGTAGATATTTCCATGTTTATAGAGATAGCAGTGTAGATATTTACATGTTTATACAGATGGCTGTGTAGATATTTCCATGTGTATACAGATGGCATTGTAGATATTTCCATGTTTATACAGATGAGTGTATAGTTATTTCCATGTTTTTACAGATGGCAGTGCAGATATTTCCATGTCTATAGAGATAGCGATGTAGATATTTCCATAATTGTTCAGATGGCGGTGTTGATATTTCCATCTATACACAGATGGCCGTGTAGATATTTCCATGTTTATTCAGATGGCGTCGTAGATAATTCCAAGGACATGCAGATGGCGGTGTAGATATTTCCATGTTTATACAGATAGCTGTGTAGATATTTCCATGTTTACACAGATGGTGGTGTAGATATTTCCGTGTTTATACACATGGCGGAGTAGATACTTCCATCTTTAAGAGATGGCAGTGTAGATATTTTCATGTTTATAGAGATGGCGGTGTAGATATTTCCATGTTTATACAGATAGCGGTGCAGACATTTCCATGTTTATACAGATGCCTATGCAGATATCTCCATATTTATACATGGGGCTGGGTAGATATTTCTATGTTTATACAGATGGCAGTGTAGATATTTCCATGTTCGTACACATGACTGTGTAGGTATTTCCATGTTTATACAGATGGCTTTGTAGATATTTCCATGTATATAGAGATAGCGGTGCAGATATTTCCATGTTTATTCAGATAGCGGTGTATATATTTCCATGTTTATACAGACCGTGGTGTATATATTTCCATGTTTATACAGATCGCGGTGTAGATATTTCCATGTTTATACAGTTAGCGGTGTAGATATTTCCATGTTTTTACAGATATCGGTGTAGATATTTCCATGTTTGTACAGATGGCGGTGTTGATGTTTCCATCTATGCACAGATTGTCGTGTAAATATTTCCATGTGTATACAGATGGCAGCGTAGATATTTCCATGCTTATACAGATGGTTGTATAGATATTTCCATGTTTACACAGATGACTGTATAGGTATTTCCATGTTTATACAGATGGCGGTGTAGATATTTCCATGTTTATAGAGATAGCGGTGTAAATATTTCCATATTTATACAGATAACATTGTAGAAATTTCCATGTTTATACAGATCACGGTGTAGATATTTCCATGTTTATAGAGATAGCGGTGCAGATATTTCCATGTTTATACAGATAGCGGTGTAGATATTTCCATGTTTATACAGACCGTGGTGTAGGTATTTCCATGTTTATACAGATAGCGGTGCAGATATTTCCATGTTTGTACAGATTGCGGTTTTGATATTTCCATCTATACACTGATGACCGTGTAGATATTTCCATGTTTATACACATGGGGGCGCAGACATTTCTATGTATATGTAGATGGTGGTGTAGATATTTCCATGTATATACAGATAGCGCTGTACTTATTTCCATGTTTATATAGAGAGCGGTGTAGTTATTTCCATGTATGTACACATGGCTGTGTAGGTATTTCCATGTTTATACAGATGGCGGTGTAGATATTTCCATGTTTATACAGATAAATTTGTAAGTATTTCCATGTTTATACAGATGGCGGTGTAGATATTTCGATGTTTATAGAGATAGCAGTGGAGATATTTCCATGTTTATACAGATAGCGGTGTAGTTCTTTCCATGTTTATATAGATAGCGGTGTAGATATTTCCTTGTATATACTCATGGCTGTGTAGATATTTCCAGGTTTATACAGATGGCGGTGTAGATATTTCCATGTTTATACAGATAACTTTGTAAGTATTTCCATGTTTATAGCGATGGCGGTGTAGATATTTCGATGTTTAAAGATATGGCAGTGGAGATATTTCCATGTTTACACAGATAGCGGTGGAGGTATTTCCATGTTTATACCGATCGCGGTGTAGATATTTCCATGTTTATAGAGATAGCGTTTTAGATATTTGCATGTTCATAGAGATAGCGGTGTTTATTTTTCCATGTTTATAGAGATAGCTGTGTGGATATTTCCATGTTTATACAGATAGGGGTGTAGATGTTTCCATGTTTATAGAGATGGCGGTGTAGATATTTCCATGTTTCTACAGATCACGGTGTAGATATTTCCATGTTTTTACAGATCGCGGTGTAGATATTTCCATGTTTATACAGATCATTGTGTAGATATTTCCATGTTTATACAGATCGCGGTGTTGATATTACCATGCTTATAGGGATAGCGGTGCAAATATTTCCACATTTATACAGGTAGCGGGGTAGTTATTAGCATGTTTATTCAGATAGCGGTGTAGATATTTCCATGTATAAATAGATGTCTGTGTATATATTTCCATGTTTAAACAGATGGCGATGTAGATATTTCCTTGTTTATACAAATAGCGGTGTAGTTATTTCCATGTTTATACAGATAGCGGTGTAGTTATTTCGATGTATATACAGATGGCTGTGTAGATATTTCCATGTTTATACAGATGACTTTGTAGGTATTTCCATGTTTATACAGATGGCGGTGTAGGTATTTCCATGTTTATAGAGATAGCTGTGTAGATATTTCCATGTTTATACAGATAGCGGTGTAGATATTTCAATGTTTATACACATAGCGGTGTACATATTTCCATGTTTATAGAGACAGCGCTGTAGGTATTTCCATGTTTATACAGATAGCAGTGCAGTTATTTCCATGTTTATACAGATGCCTATGCAGATATTTCCATATTTATACAGAGGGCTTTGTAGATATTTCCATGTTTATAGAGATAGCGGTGTAGATATTTCCATATTTATACAGATAACGGTGTAGGTATTTCCATGTTTATACAGACCGCGGTGTAGATATTTCCATGTTTATACAGAAAGCGGTGCAGATATTTCCATGTTTGTACAGATGGCGGTGTTGATATTTCCATCTACACACTGATGACATTGTCGATATTTCCATGTTTATACAGATGGCGGCAGAGGTATTTCTATGGTTATGTAGATGGCGGTGTAGATATTTCCATGTTTATACAGATAGCGGTGTAGTTATTTCCATGTTTATATAGATAGCGGTGTAGATATTTCCATGTTTTTACAGATATCGGTGTAGATATTTCCATGTTTACACAGATTGCGGTGTAGATATCTCCATCTTTCAACAGATGGCATTGTAGATATTTCCATGTTTATACAGATGGCGGTGTAGATATTTCCATGTTTATACAGATAGTGGTGTAGATATTACCATGTTTATACAGATAGCGGTGTAGATATTTCCATGTTTATACAGATGGTGGTGTAGATATTTCCATGTTTATTCAGATGACTGTGTTGATATTTCCATGTTTTTACAGATGGCAGTGTAGATATTTCAATGTTTATAGTGATGGCGCTGTAGATATTTCCATGTTTATAAAGATAACGGTGGAAATATCTCCATGTTTATACAGACAACAGTGGAGATATTTCCATGTTTATACACATAGTGGTGTACATATTTCCATGTTTATACAGACAGCGGTGTAGGTATTTCCATGTTTATACAGATAGTGGTGCATATATTTCCATGTTTATACTGATGCCTATGAAGATATCTCCATATTTATACAGAGGGCTATGTAGATATTTCTATGTTTATACAGATGGCAGTGTAGATATTTCCATGTTCCTACACATGACTGTTTGGTATTTTCATGTTTATACAGATGGCTTGTTAGATATTTCCATGTCTATAGAGATAGCGGTGCAGATATTTCCATGTTTATACAGATAGCGGTGTATATATTTCCATGTTTATACAGATCGTGGTGTAGATATTTCCACGTTTATACAGATACCGGTGTAGATATTTCCATGTTTATACAGACCGCAGTGTAGATATTTCGATGTTTATACAGATAGCAGTGTAGATATTTCCAAGTTTTTACAGATGGCCGTGTTGATGTTTCCATCTATACACAGATTGCCGTGTAGGTATTTCCATGTGGATACAGATGGCATTGTAGATATTTCCATGTTTATACAGATGGCAGCGGAGATATTTCCATGGACATGCAGATGGCGGTGTAGATATTTCCATGTTTATACAGATAGCAGTGTAGTTATTTCCATGTTTTCACAGATGGTGGTGTAGATATTTCCGTGTTTATACACATGGCGGAGTAGATACTTCCAACTTTATGGAGATGGCAGTATAGATATTTTCATGTTTATAGAGATGGCGGTGTAGATATTTCCATATTGATAGAGATAGCGGTGTAGATATTTCCATCTTTCTACAGATGGCAGTGTAGATATTTCCATGTTTATACAGATGGCGGTCTAGATATTTCCATACTTATACAGATGTCTGTGTAGATATTTCCATGTGTATACAGATGGTATTGTAGGTATTTCCATGTTTATACAGATGGTGGTGTAGATATTTCCATGTTTATTCAGATGACTGTGTAGACATTTCCATGTTTTACAGATGGCAGTGTAGATATTTCAATGTTTATAGAGATGGCGCTGTAGATATTTCCATGTTTATACAGATCGCGGTGTAGATATTTCCATGTTTATACAGATAGCGGTGTATATATTTCCATGTTTTTACAGATATCGGTGTAGATATTTCCATGTTTACACAGATTGCGGTGTAGATATTTCCATCTTTCTACATATGGCATTGTAGATATTTCCATGTTTATGCAGATGGCGGTGTAGATATTTCCAAGTTTATATAGATGGTGGTGTAGATATTACCATGTTTATACTGATAGCGGTGTAGATATTTCCATGTTTATACAGATCGTGGTGAAGATATTTCCATGTTTATACAGATCGCAGTGTAGATATTTCCATGTTTATACAGATCGCTGTGTGGATATTTCCATGTTTATACAGATAGCAGTGTAGATATTTCCATGTTTATACAGATAGCGTTGTAGATATTTCCATGTTTATAGAGATAGCGGTGTAGGTATTTCCACGTTTATAGACGTAGCGGTGTAGATATTTCCATGTTTATACAGATAGCGGTGTAGTTATTTCCAGGTTTATAGAGATAGCGGTGTATATATTTGCATGTTTATAAACATAGCGGTGTAGATGTTTCCATGTTTATATAGATGGCGTTGTAGATATTTCCATGTTTATTGCGATAGATTTGTTGGTATTTCCACGTTTATACAGATAGCGATGTAGATATTTCCATGTTTATACAGATAGCGGTGTAGATATTTCCATGTTTATTCAGATAGCGGTGTAGATATCTCCATGTTTATAGAGATAGCGGTGTAGTTATTTCCATGTTTATAGACATAGCGGTGTAGATATGTCCATGTTTATATAGATGGCGTTGTAGAAATTTCCATGTTTATACCGATAGATGTGTTGGTATTTTCACGTTTATACAGATAGCGATGTAGATATTTCCATGTTTATACAGCTCGCGGTGCAGATATTTATATCTTTATACAGATGGCATTGTAGATATTTCCTTATTCACACAGATGGCGGTGTAGATGTTTCCATGTTTATACAGATGGCGGAGTAGTTAGTTCCTTGTTTATGGAGATGGCAGTGTAGATATTTTCATGTTTATAGAGATGGCGGTGTAGATATTTCCATGTTCATAGAGATAGCAGTGTAGATATTTACATTTTTATACAGATGGCTGTGTAGATATTTCCATGTGTATACAGATGGCATTGTAGATATTTCCATGTTTATACAGATGACTGTCTGGGTATTTCCATGTTTTACAGATGGCTCTGCAGATATTTCCATGTTTATAGAGATTGCGGTGTAGATATTTCCATGTTTGTAGAGATGGCGTTGTTGATATTTCCATCTATACACAGATGGCCGTGTAGATATTTCCATGTTTATACTGATGGCAGTGGAGATATTTCCATGGACATGCAGATGGCGGTGTAGATATTTCCATGTTTATACAGATAGCGGTGTAGTTATTTCCATGTTTTCACAGATGGTGGTGTAGATATTTCAGTGTTTATACACATGGCGGAGTAGATACTTCCATCTTTATGGAGAGGGCAGTGTAGATATTTTCATGTTTATAGAGATGGCGGTGTAGATATTTCCATATTTATAGAGATAGCGGTGTAGATATCTCCATCTTTCAACAGATGGCATTGTAGATATTTCCATGTTTATACAGATGGCGGTGTAGATATTTCCATGTTTATACAGATAGTGGTGTAGATATTACCATGTTTATACAGATAGCGGTGTAGATATTTCCATGTTTATACAGATGGTGGTGTAGATATTTCCATGTTTATTCAGATGACTGTGTTGATATTTCCATGTTTTTACAGATGGCAGTGTAGATATTTCAATGTTTATAGTGATGGCGCTGTAGATATTTCCATGTTTATAAAGATAACGGTGGAAATATCTCCATGTTTATACAGACAACAGTGGAGATATTTCCATGTTTATACACATAGTGGTGTACATATTTCCATGTTTATACAGACAGCGGTGTAGGTATTTCCATGTTTATACAGATAGTGGTGCATATATTTCCATGTTTATACTGATGCCTATGAAGATATCTCCATATTTATACAGAGGGCTATGTAGATATTTCTATGTTTATACAGATGGCAGTGTAGATATTTCCATGTTCCTACACATGACTGTTTGGTATTTTCATGTTTATACAGATGGCTTGTTAGATATTTCCATGTCTATAGAGATAGCGGTGCAGATATTTCCATGTTTATACAGATAGCGGTGTATATATTTCCATGTTTATACAGATCGTGGTGTAGATATTTCCACGTTTATACAGATACCGGTGTAGATATTTCCATGTTTATACAGACCGCAGTGTAGATATTTCGATGTTTATACAGATAGCAGTGTAGATATTTCCAAGTTTTTACAGATGGCCGTGTTGATGTTTCCATCTATACACAGATTGCCGTGTAGGTATTTCCATGTGGATACAGATGGCATTGTAGATATTTCCATGTTTATACAGATGGCAGCGGAGATATTTCCATGGACATGCAGATGGCGGTGTAGATATTTCCATGTTTATACAGATAGCAGTGTAGTTATTTCCATGTTTTCACAGATGGTGGTGTAGATATTTCCGTGTTTATACACATGGCGGAGTAGATACTTCCAACTTTATGGAGATGGCAGTGTAGATATTTTCATGTTTATAGAGATGGCGGTGTAGATATTTCCATATTGATAGAGATAGCGGTGTAGATATTTCCATCTTTCTACAGATGGCAGTGTAGATATTTCCATGTTTATACAGATGGCGGTGTAGATATTTCCATACTTATACAGATGTCTGTGTAGATATTTCCATGTGTATACAGATGGTATTGTAGGTATTTCCATGTTTATACAGATGGTGGTGTAGATATTTCCATGTTTATTCAGATGACTGTGTAGACATTTCCATGTTTTACAGATGGCAGTGTAGATATTTCAATGTTTATAGAGATGGCGCTGTAGATATTTCCATGTTTATACAGATCGCGGTGTAGATATTTCCATGTTTATACAGATAGCGGTGTATATATTTCCATGTTTTTACAGATATCGGTGTAGATATTTCCATGTTTACACAGATTGCGGTGTAGATATTTCCATCTTTCTACATATGGCATTGTAGATATTTCCATGTTTATGCAGATGGCGGTGTAGATATTTCCAAGTTTATATAGATGGTGGTGTAGATATTACCATGTTTATACTGATAGCGGTGTAGATATTTCCATGTTTATACAGATCGTGGTGAAGATATTTCCATGTTTATACAGATCGCAGTGTAGATATTTCCATGTTTATACAGATCGCTGTGTGGATATTTCCATGTTTATACAGATAGCAGTGTAGATATTTCCATGTTTATACAGATAGCGTTGTAGATATTTCCATGTTTATAGAGATAGCGGTGTAGGTATTTCCACGTTTATAGACGTAGCGGTGTAGATATTTCCATGTTTATACAGATAGCGGTGTAGTTATTTCCAGGTTTATAGAGATAGCGGTGTATATATTTGCATGTTTATAAACATAGCGGTGTAGATGTTTCCATGTTTATATAGATGGCGTTGTAGATATTTCCATGTTTATTGCGATAGATTTGTTGGTATTTCCACGTTTATACAGATAGCGATGTAGATATTTCCATGTTTATACAGATAGCGGTGTAGATATTTCCATGTTTATTCAGATAGCGGTGTAGATATCTCCATGTTTATAGAGATAGCGGTGTAGTTATTTCCATGTTTATAGACATAGCGGTGTAGATATGTCCATGTTTATATAGATGGCGTTGTAGAAATTTCCATGTTTATACCGATAGATGTGTTGGTATTTTCACGTTTATACAGATAGCGATGTAGATATTTCCATGTTTATACAGCTCGCGGTGCAGATATTTATATCTTTATACAGATGGCATTGTAGATATTTCCTTATTCACACAGATGGCGGTGTAGATGTTTCCATGTTTATACAGATGGCGGAGTAGTTAGTTCCTTGTTTATGGAGATGGCAGTGTAGATATTTTCATGTTTATAGAGATGGCGGTGTAGATATTTCCATGTTCATAGAGATAGCAGTGTAGATATTTACATTTTTATACAGATGGCTGTGTAGATATTTCCATGTGTATACAGATGGCATTGTAGATATTTCCATGTTTATACAGATGACTGTCTGGGTATTTCCATGTTTTACAGATGGCTCTGCAGATATTTCCATGTTTATAGAGATTGCGGTGTAGATATTTCCATGTTTGTAGAGATGGCGTTGTTGATATTTCCATCTATACACAGATGGCCGTGTAGATATTTCCATGTTTATACTGATGGCAGTGGAGATATTTCCATGGACATGCAGATGGCGGTGTAGATATTTCCATGTTTATACAGATAGCGGTGTAGTTATTTCCATGTTTTCACAGATGGTGGTGTAGATATTTCAGTGTTTATACACATGGCGGAGTAGATACTTCCATCTTTATGGAGAGGGCAGTGTAGATATTTTCATGTTTATAGAGATGGCGGTGTAGATATTTCCATATTTATAGAGATAGCGGTGTAGATATTTCCATCTTTCTACAGATGGCAGTGTAGATATTTCCATGTTTATACAGATGGCGGTGTATATATTTCCATACTTATACAGATGTCTGTGTAGATATTTCCATGTTTATACAGATGGTATTGTAGGTATTTCCATGTTTATACAGATGGTGGTGTAGATATTTCCATGTTTATTCAGATGACTGTGTAGATATTTCCATGTTTTACATATGGCAGTGTAGATATTTCCATGTTTATAGAGATGGCGCTGTAGATATTTCCATGTTTATAAAGATAACGGTGGAAATATCTCCATGTTTATACAGACAACAGTGGAGATATTTCCATGTTTATACACATAGTGGTGTACATATTTCCATGTTTATACAGACAGCGGTGTAGGTATTTCCATGTTTATACAGATAGTGGTGCATATATTTCCATGTTTATACTGATGCCTATGAAGATATCTCCATATTTATACAGAGGGCTATGTAGATATTTCTATGTTTATACAGATGGCAGTGTAGATATTTCCATGTTCCTACACATGACTGTTTGGTATTTTCATGTTTATACAGATGGCTTGTTAGATATTTCCATGTCTATAGAGATAGCGGTGCAGATATTTCCATGTTTATACAGATAGCGGTGTATATATTTCCATGTTTATACAGATCGTGGTGTAGATATTTCCACGTTTATACAGATACCGGTGTAGATATTTCCATGTTTATACAGACCGCAGTGTAGATATTTCGATGTTTATACAGATAGCAGTGTAGATATTTCCAAGTTTTTACAGATGGCCGTGTTGATGTTTCCATCTATACACAGATTGCCGTGTAGGTATTTCCATGTGGATACAGATGGCATTGTAGATATTTCCATGTTTATACAGATGGCAGCGGAGATATTTCCATGGACATGCAGATGGCGGTGTAGATATTTCCATGTTTATACAGATAGCAGTGTAGTTATTTCCATGTTTTCACAGATGGTGGTGTAGATATTTCCGTGTTTATACACATGGAGGAGTAGATACTTCCAACTTTATGGAGATGGCAGTGTAGATATTTTCATGTTTATAGAGATGGCGGTGTAGATATTTCCATATTGATAGAGATAGCGGTGTAGATATTTCCATCTTTCTACAGATGGCAGTGTAGATATTTCCATGTTTATACAGATGGCGGTGTAGATATTTCCATACTTATACAGATGTCTGTGTAGATATTTCCATGTGTATACAGATGGTATTGTAGGTATTTCCATGTTTATACAGATGGTGGTGTAGATATTTCCATGTTTATTCAGATGACTGTGTAGACATTTCCATGTTTTACAGATGGCAGTGTAGATATTTCAATGTTTATAGAGATGGCGCTGTAGATATTTCCATGTTTATACAGATCGCGGTGTAGATATTTCCATGTTTATACAGATAGCGGTGTATATATTTCCATGTTTTTACAGATATCGGTGTAGATATTTCCATGTTTACACAGATTGCGGTGTAGATATTTCCATCTTTCTACATATGGCATTGTAGATATTTCCATGTTTATGCAGATGGCGGTGTAGATATTTCCAAGTTTATATAGATGGTGGTGTAGATATTACCATGTTTATACTGATAGCGGTGTAGATATTTCCATGTTTATACAGATCATGGTGAAGATATTTCCATGTTTATACAGATCGCAGTGTAGATATTTCCATGTTTATACAGATCGCTGTGTGGATATTTCCATGTTTATACAGATAGCAGTGTAGATATTTCCATGTTTATACAGATAGCGTTGTAGATATTTCCATGTTTATAGAGATAGCGGTGTAGGTATTTCCACGTTTATAGACGTAGCGGTGTAGATATTTCCATGTTTATACAGATAGCGGTGTAGTTATTTCCAGGTTTATAGAGATAGCGGTGTATATATTTGCATGTTTATAAACATAGCGGTGTAGATGTTTCCATGTTTATATAGATGGCGTTGTAGATATTTCCATGTTTATTGCGATAGATTTGTTGGTATTTCCACGTTTATACAGATAGCGATGTAGATATTTCCATGTTTATACAGATAGCGGTGTAGATATTTCCATGTTTATTCAGATAGCGGTGTAGATATCTCCATGTTTATAGAGATAGCGGTGTAGTTATTTCCATGTTTATAGACATAGCGGTGTAGATATGTCCATGTTTATATAGATGGCGTTGTAGAAATTTCCATGTTTATACCGATAGATGTGTTGGTATTTTCACGTTTATACAGATAGCGATGTAGATATTTCCATGTTTATACAGCTCGCGGTGCAGATATTTATATCTTTATACAGATGGCATTGTAGATATTTCCTTATTCACACAGATGGCGGTGTAGATGTTTCCATGTTTATACAGATGGCGGAGTAGTTAGTTCCTTGTTTATGGAGATGGCAGTGTAGATATTTTCATGTTTATAGAGATGGCGGTGTAGATATTTCCATGTTCATAGAGATAGCAGTGTAGATATTTACATTTTTATACAGATGGCTGTGTAGATATTTCCATGTGTATACAGATGGCATTGTAGATATTTCCATGTTTATACAGATGACTGTCTGGGTATTTCCATGTTTTACAGATGGCTCTGCAGATATTTCCATGTTTATAGAGATTGCGGTGTAGATATTTCCATGTTTGTAGAGATGGCGTTGTTGATATTTCCATCTATACACAGATGGCCGTGTAGATATTTCCATGTTTATACTGATGGCAGTGGAGATATTTCCATGGACATGCAGATGGCGGTGTAGATATTTCCATGTTTATACAGATAGCGGTGTAGTTATTTCCATGTTTTCACAGATGGTGGTGTAGATATTTCAGTGTTTATACACATGGCGGAGTAGATACTTCCATCTTTATGGAGAGGGCAGTGTAGATATTTTCATGTTTATAGAGATGGCGGTGTAGATATTTCCATATTTATAGAGATAGCGGTGTAGATATTTCCATCTTTCTACAGATGGCAGTGTAGATATTTCCATGTTTATACAGATGGCGGTGTATATATTTCCATACTTATACAGATGTCTGTGTAGATATTTCCATGTTTATACAGATGGTATTGTAGGTATTTCCATGTTTATACAGATGGTGGTGTAGATATTTCCATGTTTATTCAGATGACTGTGTAGATATTTCCATGTTTTACAGATGGCAGTGTAGATATTTCCATGTTTATAGAGATGGCGCTGTAGATATTTCCATGTTTATACAGATCGCGGTGTAGATATTTCCATGTTTACACAGATAGCGGTGTAGATATTTCCATGTTTTTACAGATAACGGTGTAGATATTTCCATGTTTACACAGATTGCGGTGTAGATATTTCCATCTTTCTACAGATGGCATTGTAGATATTTCCATGTTTATGCAGATGGCGGTGTAGATATTTCCAAGTTTATATAGATGGTGGTGTAGATATTACCAAGTTTATACTGATAGCGGTGTAGATATTTCCATGTTTATACAGATCGTGGTGAAGATATTTCCATGTTTATACAGATCGCGGTGTAGATATTTCCATGTTAATACAGATCACTGTGTAGATATTTCCATGTTTATACAGATCGCGGTGTAGATATTTCCATGTTTATACAGATCGCTGTGTAGATATTTCCATGTTTATACAGATAGCGGTGTAGATATTTCCATGTTTATATAGATTGCGTTGTACATATTTCCATGTTTTTACCGATAGATGTGTTGGTATTTCCACATTTATACAGATAGCGATGTAGATATTTCCATGTTTATACAGCTCGCGGTGCAGATATTTATATCTTTATACACATGGCATTGTAGATATTTCCTTATTAACACAGATGGCGGTGTAGATGTTTCCATGTTTTTACAGATGGGGGAGTAGTTAGTTCCATGTTTATGGAGATGGCAGTGTAGATATTTTCATGTTTATAGAGATGTCGGTGTAGATATTTCCATGTTAATAGAGATAGCAGTGTAGATATTTACATGTTTATAGTGATGGCTGTGTAGATATTTCCATGTGTATACAGATGGCATTGTAGATATTTCCATGTTTATACAGATGACTGTAGAGGTATTTCCATGTTTTACCGATGGCTCTGCAGATATTTCCATGTTTATAGAGATAGCGGTGTAGATATTTCCATGTTTGTACAGATGGCGTTGTTGATATTTCCATCTATACACAGATGGCCGTGTAGATATTTCCATGTTTATACTGATGGCAGCGTAGATATTTCCATGGACATGCAGATGGCGGTGAAGATATTTCCATGTTTATACAGATAGCGGTGTAGATATTTCCATGTTTTCACAATTGGTGGTGTAGATATTTCCGTGTTTATACACATGGCGGAGTAGATACTTCCATCTTTATGGAGATGGCAGTGTAGATATTTTCATGTTTATAGGGATGGCGGTGTAGATATTTCCATATTTATAGAGATAGCGGTGTAGATATTTCCATCTTTCTACAGATGGCAGTCTAGATATTTCCATGTTTATACAGATGGCGGTGTAGATATTTCCATACTTATACAGATGTCTGTGTAGATATTTCCATGTGTATACAGATGGTATTGTAGGTATTTCCATGTTTATACAGATGGTGGTGTAGATATTTCCATGTTTATTCAGATGACTGTGTAGATATTTCCATGTTTTTACAGATGGCAGTGTAGATATTTCAATGCTTATAGAGATGGCGCTGTAGAAATTTCCATGTTTATACAGATCGCGGTGTAGATATTTCCATGTTTATACAGATAGCGGTGTAGATATTTCCATGTTTTTACAGATATCTGTGTAGATATTTCCATGTTTACACAGATTGCGGTGTAGATATTTCCATATTTCTACAGATGGCATTGTAGATATTTCCATGTTTATGCAGATGACGGTGTAGATATTTCCATGTTTATATAGATGGTGGTGTAGATATTACCATGTTTATACTGATGGCGGTGTAGATATTTCCAAGTTTATAGAGATAGCGGTGTAGGTATTTCCATGCTTATACAGAAAGCGGTGTAGATATTTCCATGTTTATACAGATAGCGGTGTAGATATTTCCATGTTTATAGAGATTGCGGTGTAGGTATTTCCATGTTTATAGACATAGCAGTGTAGACATTTCCATGTTTATATAGATGGCGTTGTAGATATTTCCATGTTTATACCGATAGATGTGTTGGTATTTCCACGTTTATACAGATAGCGATGTAGATATTTCCATGTTTATACAGCTCGCGGTGCAGATATTTATATCTTTATACAGATGGCATTGTAGATATTTCCTTATTCACACAGATGGCGGTGTACATGTTTCCATGTTTATACAGATGGCGGAGTAGTTAGTTCCATGTTTATGGAGATGGCAGTGTAGATATTTTCATGTTTATAGAGATGGTCGTGTGGATATTTCCATGTTTATAGAGATAGCAGTGTAGATATTTACATGTTTATACAGATGGCTGTGTAGTTATTTCCATGTGTATACTGATGGCATTGTAGATATTTCCATGTTTATACAGATGACTGTAGATGTATTTCCATGTTTCACAGATGGCTTTGCAGATATTTTCATGTTTATAGAGATAGCGGTGTAGATATTTCCATGTTTGTACAGATGGCGTTGTTGTTATTTCCATCTATACACAGATGGCCGTGTAGATATTTCCATGTTTATACAGATGGCAGCTTCGATATTTCCATGGACATGCAGATGGCGGTGTAGATATTTCCATGTTTATACAGATAGCGGTGTAGTTATTTCCATGTTTTCACAGATGGTGGTGTAGATATTTCCGTGTTTATACACATGGCGGAGTAGATACTTCCATCTTTATGGAGATGGCAGTGTAGATATTTTCATGTTTATAGGGATGGCGTTGTAGATATTTCCATATTTATAGAGATAGCGGTGTAGATATTTCCATCTTTCTACAGATGACAGTGTAGATATTTCCATGTTTATACAGATGGGGGTGTAGATATTTCCATACTTATACAGATGTGTCTGTAGATATTTCCATGTGTATACAGATGGTATTGTAGGTATTTCCATGTTTATACAGATGGTGGTGTAGATATTTCCATGTTTATACAGACGACTGTGTAGATATTTCCATGTTTTTACAGATGGCATTGTAGATATTTCAATGTTTATAGAGATGGCGCTGTAGATATTTCCATGCTTATACAGATCGCGGTGTAGATATTTCCATGTTTATACAGATAGCGGTGTAGATATTTCCATGTTTTTACAGATATCGGTGTAGGTATTTCCATGTTTACACAGATTGCGGTGTAGATATTTCCATTTTTCTACAGATGGCATTGTAGATATTTCCATGTTTATGCAGATGGCGGTGTAGATATTTCCATGTTTATATAGATGGTGGTGTAGATATTACCATGTTTATACAGATAGCTGTGTAGATATTTCCATGTTTATAGAGATAGCGGTGTAGGTATTTCCATGTTTATAGACATAGCGGTGTAGATATTTCCATGTTTATATAGATGGCGTTGTAGATATTTCCATGTTTATACCGATAGATGTGTTGGTATTTCCACGTTTATACAGATAGCGATGTAGATATTTCCATGTTTATACAGCTCGTGTTGCAGATATTTATATCTTTATACAGATGGCATTGTAGATATTTCCTTATTCACACAGATGGCGGTGTAGATGTTTCCATGTTTATACAGATGGCGGAGTAGTTAGTTCCATGTTTATGGAGATGGCAGTGTAGATATTTTCATGTTTATAGAGACGGTGGTGTAGATATTTCCATGTTTATAGAGATAGCAGTGTAGATATTTACATGTTTATACAGATGGCTGTGTAGATATTTCCATGTGTATACAGATGGCATTGTAGATATTTCCATGTTTATACAGATGACTGTAGATGTATTTCCATGTTTTACAGATGGCTGTGCAGATATTTCCATGTTTATAGAGATAGCGGTGTAGATATTTCCATGTTTGTACAGATGGCGTTGTTGATATTTCCATCTATACACAGATGGCCGTGTAGATATTTCCATGTTTATACAGATGGCAGCGTCGATATTTCCATGGACATGCAGATGGCGGTCTAGATATTTCCATGTTTATACAGATAGCGGTGTAGATATTTCCATGTTTTCACAGATGGTGGTGTAGATATTTCCGTGTTTACACACTTGGCGGAGTAGATACTTCCATCTTTATGAAGATGGCAGTGTAGATATTTTCATGTTTATAGAGATGGCGGTGTAGATATTTCCATATTTATAGAGATAGCGGTGTAGATATTTCCATCTTTCTACAGATGGCAGTGTAGATATTTCCATGTTTTTACAGACGGCGGTGTAGATATTTCCATACTTATACAGATGTCTGTGTAGATATTTCCATGTGTATACAGATGGAATTGTAGGTATTTCCATGTTTATACAGATGGTGGTGTAGATATTTCCATGTTTATTCAGACGACTGTGTAGATATTTCCATGTTTTTACAGATGGCATTGTAGATATTTCAATGTTTATACACATGGCGCTGTAGATATTTCCATGCTTATACAGATAGCGGTGTAGATATTTCCATGTTTATACAAATAGCGGTATAGATATTTCCATGTTTTTACAGATATCGGTGTAGATATTTCCATGTTTACACAGATTGCGGTGTAGATATTTCCATCTTTCTACAGATGGCATTGTAGATATTTCCATGTTTATGCAGATGGCGGTGTAGATATTTCCATGTTTATGTAGATGGTGGTGTAGATATTACCATGTTTATACAGAAAGCGGTGTAGATATTTCCATGTTTATACAGATAGCGGTGTAGATATTTCCATGTTTATAGAGATAGCGGTGTAGGTATTTCCATGTTTATACAGATAGCGGTGCAGATATTTCCATGTTTATACAGATAGCGGTGTAGATATTTCCATGTTTATAGAGATAGCGGTGTAGGTATTTCCATGTTTATAGACATAGCGGTGTAGATATTTCTATGTTTATATAGATAGCGTTGTAGATATTTCCATGTTTATACCGATAGATGTGTTGGTATTTCCACGTTTATACAGATAGCGATGAAGATATTTCCATATTTATACAGCTCGCGGTGCAGATATTTATATCTTTATACAGATGGCATTGTAGATATTTCCTTATTCACACAGATGGCGGTGTAGATGTTTCCATGTTTATACAGATGGCGGAGTAGTTAGTTCCATGTTTATGGAGATGGCAGTGTAGATATTTTCATGTTTATAGAGATGGTGGTGAAGATATTTCCATGTTTATAGAGATAGAAGTGTAGATATTTACATGTTTATACAGATGGCTTTGTATTTATTTCCATGTGTATACAGATGGCATTGTAGATATTTCCATGTTTATACAGATGACTGTAGAGGTATTTCCATGTTTTACAGATGGCTGTGCAGATATTTCCATGTTTATAGAGATAGCGGTGTAGATATTTCCATGTTTGTACAGATGGCGTTGTTGATATTTCCATCTATACACATATGGCCGTGTAGATATTTCCATGTTTATACAGAAGCAGCGTAGATATTTCCATGGACATGCAGATGGCGGTCTAGATATTTCCATGTTTATACATATAGCGGTGTAGATATTTCCATGTTTTCACAGATGGTGGTGTAGATATTTCCGTGTTTATACACATGGCGGAGTAGATACTTCCATCTTTATGGAGATTGCAGTGTAGATATTTTCATGTTTATAGAGATGGCGGTGTAGATATTTCCATATTTATAGAGATAGCAGTGTAGATATTTCCATCTTTCTATAGATGGCAGTGTAGGTATTTCCAGGTTTATACAGATAGCGGTGTAGATATTTCCATGTTTTCACAGATGGTGGTGTAGATATTTCCGTGTTTATACACATGGCGGAGTAGATACTTCCATCTTTATGGAGATGGCAGTGTAGATATTTTCATGTTTATAGAGATGGCGGTGTAGATATTTCCATATTTATAGAGATAGCGGTGTAGTTATTTCCATCTTTCTACAGATGGCAGTGTAGATATTTCCATGTTTATACAGATGGCGGTGTAGATATTTCCATACTTATACAGATGTCTGTGTAGATATTTCCATGTGTATACTGATGGTATTGAAGGTATTTCCATGTTTATACAGATGGTGGTGTATTTATTTGCATGTTTATTCAGATGACTGTGTATATATTTCCATGTTTTTACACATGGCAGTGTAGATATTTACATGTTTATACAGATGGCTGGGTAGATATTTCCATTTGTATACAGAGGGCATTGTAGATCTTTCCATGTTTATACAGATGACTGTAGAGTTATTTCCATGTTTTACAGATGGCTGTGCAGATATTTCCATGTTTATAGAGATAGCGGTGTAGATATTCCATGTTTGTACAGATGGCGTTGTTGATATTTCCATCTATACACAGATGGCCGTGTAGATATTTCCATGTTTATACAGATGGCAGCGGAGATATTTCCATGGACATGCAGATGGCGGTGTAGATATTTCCATGTTTATACAGATAGCGGTGTACATATTTCCATGTTTTCACAGATGGTGGTGTAGATATTTCCGTGTTTATACACATGGCGGAGTAGATACTTCCATCTTTATGGAGATGGCAGTGTAGATATTTTCATGTTTATAGAGATGGCGGTGTAGATATTTCCATATTTATAGAGATAGCGGTGTAGATAATTCCATCTTTCTACAGATGGCAGTGTAGATATTTCCATGTTTATACAGATGGCGGTGTACATATTTCCATACTTATACAGATGTCTGTGTAGATATTTCCATGTGTATACAGATGGTATTGTAGGTATTTCCATGTTTATACAGATGGTGGTGTAGATATTTCCATGTTTATTCAGATGACTGTGTAGATATTTCCATGTTTTTACAGATGGCAGTGTAGATATTTCAATGTTTATAGAGATGGCGCTGTAGATATTTCCATGTTAATACAGATAGCGGTGTAGATATTTCCATGTTTTTACAGAAAACCGTGTAGATATTTCCAAGTTTACGCAGATTGCGGTGTAGATATTTCCATCTTTCTACAGATGGCATTGTAGATATTTCCATGTTTATGCAGATGGTGGTGTAGATACTTCCATGTTTATATAGATGGTGGTGTAGATATTACCATGTTTATACAGATCGCGGTGTAGATATTTCCATGTTTATACCGATAGATATGTTGGTATTTCCACGTTTATACAGATAGCGATGTAGATATTTCCATGTTTATACAGCTCGCGGTGCAGATATTTATATCTTTATACAGATGGCATTGTAGATATTTCCTTATTCACACAGATGGCGGTGTAGATGTTTCCATGTTTATACAGATGGCGGAGTAGTTAGTTCCATGTTTATGGAGATGGCAATGTAGATATTTTCATGTTTATACAGATGGTGGTGTAGATATTTCCATGTTTATAGAGATAGCAGTGTGGATATTTACATGTTTATACAGATGGCTGTGTAGATATTTCCATGTGTATTCAGATGGCATTGTAGATATTTCCATGTTTATACAGATGACTGTATAGGTATTTCCATGTTTTACAGATGGCTGTGCAGATATTTCCATGTTTATAGAGATAGCGGTGTAGATATTTCCATGTTTGTACAGATGGCGTTGTTGATATTTCCATCTATACACAGATGGCCGTGTAGATATTCCATGTTTATACAGATGGCAGCGTCGATATTTCCATGGACATGCAGATGGCGGTGTAGATATTTCCAAGTTTATACAGATAGCGGTGTAGATATTTCCATGTTTTCACAGATGGTGGTGTAGATATTTCCGTGTTTATACACATGGCGGAGTAGATACTTCCATCTTTATGGAGATGGCAGTGTAGATATTTTCATGTTTATAGAGATGGCGGTGTAGATATTTCCATATTTATAGAGATAGCGGTGTAGATATTTCCATCTTTCTACAGATGGCCGTGTAGAGATTTCCATGTTTATACAGATGGCAGTGTAGATATTTCCATACTTATACAGATGTCTGTGTAGATATTTCCATGTGTACAGATGGTATTGTAGGTATTTCCATGTTTATACAGATGGTGGTGTATTTATTTGCATGTTTATTCAGATGACTGTGTAGATATTTCCATGTTTTTACAGATGGCAGTGTAGATATTTCAATGTTCATAGAGATGGCGCTGTAGATATTTCCATGTTTATACAGATCGCGGTGTAGATATTTCCATGTTTATAGAGATAGCGGTGTAGATATTTCCATGTTTTTACAGATATCGGTGTATATATTTCCATGTTTACACAGATTGCGGTGTAGATATTTCCATCTTTCTACAGATGGCATTGTAGATATTTCCATGTTTATGCAGATGGCGGTGTAGATATTTCCATGTTTATATAGATGGTAGTGTAGATATTACCATGTTTATACAGATTGCGGTGTAGATATTTCCATGTTTATACAGATCTTGGTGAAAATATTTCCATGTTTATACAGATCGCGGTGTAGATATTTCCATGTTTATACAGATCGCGGTGTAGATATTTCCATGTTTATACAGATAGCGTTGTATATATTTCCATGTTTATACAGATAGCGGTGTAGGTATTTCCATGTTTATAGACATAGCGGTGTAGATATTTCCATGTTTATATAGATGGCGTTGTAGAAATTTCCATGTTTATACCGATAGATGTGTTGGTATTTCCACGTTTATACAGATAGCGATGTAGATATTTCCATGTTTATACAGCTCGCGGTGCAGATATTTATATCTTTATACAGATGGCATTGTAGATATTTCCTTATTCACACAGATGGCGGTGTAGATGTTTCCATGTTTATACAGATGGCGGAGTAGTTAGTTCCATGTTTATGGAGATGGCAGTGTAGATATTTTCATGTTTATAGAGACGGTGGTGTAGATATTTCCATGTTTATAGAGATAGCAGTGTAGATATTTACATGTTTATACAGATGGCTGTGTAGATATTTCCATGTGTATACAGATGGCATTGTAGATATTTCCATGTTTATACAGATGACTGTAGATGTATTTCCATGTTTTACAGATGGCTGTGCAGATATTTCCATGTTTATAGAGATAGCGGTGTAGATATTTCCATGTTTGTACAGATGGCGTTGTTGATATTTCCATCTATACACAGATGGCCGTGTAGATATTTCCATGTTTATACAGATGGCAGCGTCGATATTTCCATGGACATGCAGATGGCGGTCTAGATATTTCCATGTTTATACAGATAGCGGTGTAGATATTTCCATGTTTTCACAGATAGCGTTTTAGATATTTCCTTGTTAATACTGATACCGGTGTAGATATTTCCAAGTTTATACAGATAGCGATGTTGGTATTTCCATGATTATACAGATAGCAGTATAGATATTTCCATGTTTATACAGCTTGCGGTGTAGATATTTCCATCTTTATGCAGATGGCAGTGTAGATATTTCCATGTTCATACAGATAGTGGTGTCGATATTTCCATGTTTATACAGATGGCGGTGTAGATAGTTCCATGTTTCTGGAGATGGCGGTGTAGATATTTTCAAGTTTATAGAGATGGCGGTGTAGATATTTCCATGTTTATAGAGATTTCGGTGTAGATATTTCTATGTTTATAGAGATAGCGGTGTAGGTATTTCCATGTTCATAGAGATAACGGTGTAGATATTTCTATGTTTATACAGATGGCTGTGTAGGTATTTCCATGTGTATATAGATGGCAGTGTAGGTATTTCCATGTTTATAGAAATGGTGGTGGAGATATTTCCATGTTTATACAGATGACTGTGTAGATATTTGCATGTTTATACAGATGACGGCATAGATATTTCCATGTTTATACACATGGTGGTGTAGATATTTCCTTGTTTTTACAGATAGCGGTGTAGGTATTTCCATGTTTATAGAGATAGCGGTGTAGATATTTCTATGTTTATACAGATAGGTGTGTATATATTTCCAACTTTATACTGAAGGCAGTGTAGATATCTCCATGTTTATACAGATGGCGGTGTAGATATTTCCAAGTGTATACAGATAGCGGTTTAGATATTTCAATGTTTATACAGATAGCTTTGTAGATATTTCCATGTTTATACTGATAGCGGCAGAGGTATTTCCATGTTTATACAGACAGCGATGTTGATATTTCCATGTTTACAGAGATGGCGGTGTAGATATTTCCATGTTTATAGAGATGGCGGTGTAGATATTTCCTTGTTAATAGAGATAACGGTGTAGGTATTTCCATGTTTATTGAGATAGCGGAGTAGATATTTCCATGTTTACACTGATGACTGTGTAGGTATTTCCATTGGTATACAGATGGCAGTGAAGATATTTCCACGTTTATAGAGATGGTGGTGTAGATATTTCCATGTTTATACAGATGAGTGTGAATATATTTGCATGTTTATACAGATGGCGGTGTAGATATTTCCATGTTTTAGAGATAGCATTGTAGGTATTTCCATGTTTATACAGATAGCGGTGTAGATATTTCCATGTTTATACAGATGGCAGTGTAGATATTTCCTTGTTTATTCAGATGTCGGTGAAGATATTTCCATGTTTTTAAAGATAGCGGTGTAGATATTTCCATGTTCATGTACATGGCGGTGTAGATATTTCCATGTTTATAGAGATGTCGGTGTAGATATTTCCATGTTTATAGAGATACCGGTGTAGATATTTCCATGTCTATAGAGATGGCGGTGTAGGTATTTCCATGTTCATCGAGATAGTGGTGAAGATATTTCCATGTTTATACAGATAGCGGTGTAGATATTTCCATGTTTATTCAGATAGCGGTGTTGGTATTTCCATGTTTATACGGATGGCGTTGTTTGTATTTCTATGTTTATACAGATAGCGGTGTAGATATTTCCATGTTCACAGAGATAGTTTTGTAGATATCTCCATCTTTGCACACATTGCAGTGTAGATATTTCCATCTTTACACAGGTAGCTGTGTAGATATTTCCGTTTGCATATAGCTCTGTAGATATTTCCATGTTAACTCAGATAGCATTATAGATATTTCCATGTTTATACAGATAGCGGTATAGATATTTCCATGTTTTTACAGATAGCGGTGTAGATACTTCTATGTTTACAGAGATAGCGGTGTAGATATTAACACCTTTGCTAATATTGCAGTGAAGATATTTCGGTCTATACACACATAGCTTTGTAGATATTTCCAAGTTTACACATATAGCTGTGTAGATATTTCCATGTTTATACAGATAAAGTTGTAGATATTTCCATGTTGATACAGATAGCAGTGTAGATATTTCCATGTTTATACAGATAGCGGTGTAGATGTGTCCATGTTTTCAGAGATAGCGGCAGAGATATGTCCACGTTTATACAGATATCGAGGTAGATTTTTCCACGTTTATACAGATAGCGTTGTAGATATTTCCACATTTATACAGATAGCGGTGTAGATACTTCCACGTTTATAAAGATAGCGGTGTAGATATTTCCACGTTTTACAGATAGCGGTGTAGATATTTAGATGTTTACACAGACAGCGGTGTAGATAATTCCATGTTTACAGAGATAGAGGTGTAGATATTTCCATCTTTGCAAAGATTGCGGTGTGGATATTTCCATGTATATAGAGATAGCGGTGTAGGTATTTCCATGATTATAGAGATAGCGGTGTCGATATTTCCATGTTTATACAGATGGCTGTGTAGATATTTCCCTGTGTATTCAGATGGCAATGCAGATATTTCCATGTTCATAGAGATGATGGTGTAGATATTTCCATGTTTACCGGGATTGCGGTGTAGATATTTCCATGTTTATAGAGAGAGCGGTGTTGGTTTTTCCATGTTTACAGAGAAAGCGGTGTAGATATTTCCATGTTTATACAGATGACTGGGTAGATATTTGCATGTTTATACAGATGGCGGTGTAGATATTTCCATGTTTATAGAGATAGCAGTGTAGGTATTTCAATGTTTATACAGACAGCGGAGTATATATTTCCATATTTATACAGATAGCAGTGTAGATATTTCCAGGTTTATACAGATAGTGGTGGGGATACTTCCTTGTTTATACAGATCGTGGTGTAGATATTTCCATGTCTATATAGATAGCGGTGTAGATATTTCCATAATTATACAGGTAGCGGTGTAGATATTTCCATGTTTTTACAGATCGCGGTGTAGATATTTCCATCTTTCCACAGATGGCAGTGTAGATATTTCCATGTTTATACAGATGGCATTGTAGATATTTCCATGTGTATACAGAGGGCAGTGTAGGTATTACCATGTTTATAGAGATGGTGGTGTAGTTATTTCCATGTTTATACAGATGACTGCCTAGATATTTGCATGTTTATACAGATGGCGGTATAGATATTTCTATGTTTATAGAGATAGCATTGTAGATATTTCCATGTGTATAGAGATAGCGGTGTAGGTATTTCCATGTTTATACAGATAAATGTGTAGATATTTCCATGTTTATACAGATGGCGGTGTAGATATTTCCATGTTTACACAGATGGCGATGTAGATATTTCCTCGTTTATACAGATGGCGGTTTAGATATTTCCATGTTTATACAGAAGGCCTTGTAGATATTTCTATGTTTACAGAGATAGCGGTGCAGATATTTCCATGTTTATACTGATAGTGGTGGAGATATTTCCATGTTTATACAGATAGCGATGTAGATATTTCCACGTTTATAGAGATGGCGGGGTAGATATTTCCATGTTTATAGAGATAGCGGTGTAGATATTGCCATATTTATAAAGATAGCGGTGTAGCTAATTCCATGTTTACAGAGATAACGGAGTAGACTTTTCTATGTTTATACAGACGGCAGTGTAGGTATTTCCATGAGTATACAGATGGCAGTGTAGATATTTCCATGTTTATAGAGATGGTGTTATAGTTATTTCCATGTTTATACAGATGACTGTGTAGATATTTGCATGTTTATACAGATGGCGGTGTAGATATTTCCATGTTTATAGAGATAGAGGTGTTGGTATTTCCATGTTTATACAGATAGCGGTGTAGGTATTTGCAGGTTTATTCACATAGCGGTGTAGATATTTCCATGTTTATACAGATAGTGGTGGAGTTATTTCCTTGGTTATACAGATCGTGGTGTATATATTTCCATCTTCAAACATATCGCGGTGTAGATATTTCCATCTTTCCACACATGGCAGTGTAGATATTTCCATGTTTATACAGATGGCTGTGTAGATATTTCCATGATGTTGCAGGTGGCGTTGTAGATATTTCCATGTTTATAGAGATGGTGGTGTAGATATTTCTATGTTTATACAGATAGCGGTGTAGATTTTTCCATGTGTATAGAGATGGCGGTGTAGGTATTTCCAAGTTTATACAGATGATGGTGTAGATATTTCCTTGTTTATACAGATAGCGGTGTAGATATTTCCATGTTGATACAGATAGCGGTGAAGATATATCCATGTTTACAGAGATAGCGGTGTAGATATTTCCATCTTTGCACACATTGCGGTGTAGATATTAACATCTTTACCAAGATAGCTGTGTAGATATTTCCAAGTTTACACAGATAGCTGTGTAGATATTTCCATGTTTACAGAGATATCGTTGTAGATATTTCCATGTCTATAGAGATATCGTTGTAGCTATTTCCATGTTTATACAGATAGCTGTGTAGGATTTTCCATGTTTATACAGATAGCGGTGTAGATATTTCCACGTTTATACAGATAGCGGTGGAGGTATTTCCACGTTTATACAGATACCGATGTAGATATTTCCACATTTACAGATTGCGTTGTAGATATTTAAACGTTTGTACATTCAGCGGTGTAGATATTACCATGTTTATACAGATAGCGGTGTAGATATTTCCACGTATTATAGATAGCAGTGTGGATATTTCTATGTTTACACCGATAGCATTGCAGATATTTCAATGTTTATACAGATAGCGGTGTAGTTATTTCCATGTTTATACAGATGGCAGTGTAGATATTTCCATGTTTATGCAGATGGCGGTGTAGACATTTCCATGTTTATGCAGATGGCGGTGTAGATATTTCAAAGTTTATAGAGATGGCGGTGTAGATATTTCTCTATTTATAGAGATAGCGGTGTACATATTTTCATGTGTATAGAGATGGCGGTGGGGATATTTCCATGTTTATAGAGATAGTGGTGAAGATATTTCCATGTTTATACAGATAGCGGTGTAGATAGTACCATGTTTCTGGAGATGGCGGTACAGATATTTTCATGTTCATAGAGATGGCGGTGTAGATATTTCCATGTTTATACAGATAGCGGTGTAGATATTTCCATGTTTACACAGATAGCGGTGTAGATATTTCCATTTTTATAGAGATGGTGGTGTAGATATTTCCATGTTTATAGAGATTGCAGTGTAGATATTTCCCTGGTTATACAAATGGCGGTGTAGATATTTCCACGTTTACACAAATGGCCATGTAGATATTTCCATGTTTACAGAGATATCGGCATAGATATTTCCATGTTAGTACTGATAGCGGTGGAGATATTACCATGTTTATACAGATAGCGATGTAGATATTTCCATGTTTATAGAGATGGCGGTGTAGATATTTCCAAGTTTATAGAGATTGCGGTGTAGATAATTCCAGGTTTATTGACATAGCGGTGTTGATATTTCCACGTGTATACAGATGGCTGTGTAGGTATTTCCATGAAGGCAGATGGCAGTGTAGATATTTCCATGTTTATAGAGATGGTGTTGTAGATATTTTCATGTTTATACAGATGACTGTGTAGACAATTGCATGTTTATACAGATGGCGGAGTAGATATTTCCATGTTTATAGAGATAACGTTGTAGATATTTCCATGTTTATAAAGATAGCTGTGTTGATGTTTCCATGTTTAAAGTGATGGCGGTGTAGATATTTGTATGTTTATAGAGATAGCGGTGTAGATATTTCCATGTGTATAGAGATGGCGGTGTAGGTATTTCCAAGTTTATAGAGATAGTGTTGAAGGTATTCCATGTTTATACAGATAGCGGTGTAGATATTTCCATGTTTTTACAGATAGCGTTGTAGATATTTTCATGTTTATACAGTTAGCGGTGTTGGTATTTCCGTGTTTATACAGATAGTGGTGTAGATATTTCCATTTTTATACAGACAGCAGTGTAGATATTTCCATGTTCACAGAGATGGCGGTGTAGATATTTCTATCTTTGCACAGATTGCGGTGTAGATATTTCCATCTTTACACATATATCTATGTAGATATTTCCAAGTTTACACATACAGCTGTGTAGACATTTCCATGTTTACACAGATAGCGGTGTAGATATTTCCATTTTTAAACAGAAATCGGTGTAGATATTTCCATGTTTATACTGATAACGGTGGAGATTTTTCCATCTTTCTACCCATGGCATTGAATATATTTCCATGTTTATGCAGGTGGCGGTGTAGATATTTCCATGTTTATATAGATGGTGGTGTAGATATTACCATGTTTATACAGATAGCAGTGTAGACATTTCCATGTTTATAGATATAGTGGTGTAGATATTTCCATGTTTATACAGATGACTGGGTAGATATTTTCAT
Organism: Pan paniscus; assembly: GCF_029289425.2. Taxonomy (NCBI): domain Eukaryota; kingdom Metazoa; phylum Chordata; class Mammalia; order Primates; family Hominidae; genus Pan; species Pan paniscus. The sequence continues at coordinate 73,733,496 of NC_073270.2, forward strand.
GTTTATACAGACTGCGGTGTAGATATTTCTATGTTTATAGAGATAGCGTTGTAGATATTTCCATGTGCATAGAGATGGCGGTGTAGGTATTTCCATGTTTGTATAGATATTAGTGAAGGTATTTCCATGTGTTTACAGATAGCAGTGTAGATATTTCCATGTTTATACAGATTGCGGTGTTGGTATTTCCATGTTTATACAGAGATCGGTGTAGATATTTCCATGTTTATACAGTTCGCAGTGTAGATATTTCCATCTTTATACAGATGGCAGTGAATATATTTCCATGTTTATACAGATGGCGGTGTAGATAGTTCCATGTTTCAGTACATGACTGTGTAGATATTTCCATGTTTATAGAGATTGCGGTGTGGATATTTCCATGGTTATAGAGATAGCGGTGTAGGTGTTTCCATGTTTATAGACATAGCGCTGAAGTGATTTCCATGCTTATACAAATGGCTGTGTAGTTATTTCCATGTGTATACAGATGGCAATGTAGAGATTTCCATGTTTATAGAGATGGTAGTGTGGATATTTCCTTGTTTATACAGATGACTGTGTAGATATATGCATGTTTATACAGATGGCAGTGTAGATATTTCCATGTTTATAGAGATAAAGTTGTAGATATTTTCATGTTTATAAATTTAGCGGTGTAGAAATTTCCATGTTTATAGAGATAGCGGTGTACATATTTCCATATTTATACAGATAAATGTGTAGATATTTCCATGTTTATACAGATGGTGGTGTAGATATTTCCTCGTTTATACAGATGGCGGTTTAGATATTTCCATATTTATACAGATAGCGGTGTAGATATTTCCGTGTTTATACAGACAGCGGTGTAGTCATTTCCATGTTTATACAGATCGTGGTGTAGATATTTCCATTTTTATAATGATAGTGGTGTTGATATTTCCATTTTCATACAGATGACTCTGTAGGTATTTCCATGTTTATAAAGATGGGTGTGTAGATATTTCCGTGTTTATAGAGATAGCCGTTTAGGTATTTCAATGTTTATACAGATAGCGGTGTAGACATTTCCATGTTTATAGATATAGTCATGTAGATATTTCCATGTTTATACAGATACCGGTGTAGATATTTCCATGTTTATACATATAGCGGTGTAATTATTTCCATGTTTATATAGATAGCGGTGTAGACATTTCCATGTTTATACAGATCTTGGTGTAGATATTTCCATTTTTATACTGATAGTGGTGTTGATATTTCCATCTTCATACAGATGACTCTGTAGGTTTTTCCATGTTTATAAAGATTGTGGTGTAGATATTTCCATGTTTATAGAGATAGCGGAGTAGGTATTTCCATCTTTACACAGATAGCCGAGTACATATTTCCATGTTTACTCAGATAGCTGTGTAGATGTTTCCATGTTTACACAGATCGAGTTGTAGATATTTCCATGTTTATACAGATAGCAGTGTCGATATTTCTATGTTTATAAAGATAGCGGTGTAGTTGTTTCCATCTTTATACAGATAGCGGTGTAGATATTTCCATGTTAATAAAGATGGCGGTGTAGGTATTTCCATATTTATAGAGATAGCGGTGTAGATATTTCCGTGTTCATACAGACGGCAGTGTACATATTTCCTTGTGTATACAGATAGCAGTGTAGATGTTTCCATGTTTATAGAGATGGCTGTGCAGATATTTCCGTGTTTATACCGATGGCCGTGTAGATATTCCATGTTTATACAGATACTGGTGTAGATATTTCCATGTTTATACAGATGACTGTGTAGGTATTTCCATGTTTATACAGTTGGCGGTGTAGATATTTCCATGTTTATAGAGATAGCCATGGACATATTTCCATGTTTATACAGATAGCGGTGTAGACATTTCCATGTTCATAGAGATAGCGGTGTAGATATTTCCATATTTATACAGAGAGCTGTGTAGATATTTCCATCTTTACACAGGTAGAGGTGTAGATATTTCCATGTTTATGCAGATCTCGGTGAAGATATTTCCATCTTTCAAAAGGTTGCAGTGTAGATATTTCTATGTTTATAGAGATGGCGGTGTAGATAATTCCATATTTATACACATGGCGGTGAAGTTATTTCCATGTTTATGCTGATTGCGGTGTAGATATTTTCATGTTTATAGAGGTGGCAGTGTACATATTTCTAAGTTTATAGAGATAGCGGTGTAGATAATTCCATGTTCATAGAGATGACGGTGTAGGTATTTCCATGTTTATAGAGATAGTGGTGTAGATATTTCCATGTTTATACAGATAGCAGTATAGATATTTCCATGTATATACAGATAGTGGTGTTGCTATTTCCATGTTTATATAGATAGCGGTGTAGATATTTCCATGTTTATACAGCTCGCGGTGTAGATATTTCCATCTTTATACAGATGGCGTTGTTGATATTTCCATATTTATAGAGATAGCCTTGTAGATATTTCTATGGTTATACAGATAGTGGTGGAGCTATTTCCATGATTATACAGATAGCGATGTAGATATTTAGATGTTTGTACAGAAAGCCATGGAGTTATTTCCATGTTTATACAGATAGCAGTGTAGATATTTCCATGTTTATAGAGATAGCGGCGGAGATATTTCCGTGTTTATACAGATAGCTTTGTACATATTTCCATGTTTAAAAAGATAGCGGTGTAGATACATTCATATTTCCACAGATTGCGGTCTAGATATTTCCATCTTTACACAGATAGCGATGTACATATTTCCATGTTTACACTGATATCTGCGTAGTTTTTTCCATGTTTACACAGATATTGTTGTAGATATTTCCATGTTTATACAGATGGCGGTGTAGATAGTTCCATGTTTCTGGACATGGCGGTGTAGATATATTCATGTGTATAGAGATGGCGTTGTAGATGTTTCCATGTTTATAGAGATTGTGGTGTAGATATTTCCATGTTTTTACAAACGGCGGTGTGGATATTTCCATGTGTATACAGATGGCAGTGTAGATATTTCCATGTTTATACTCACGGAGGTGTAGATATTTCCATGTTTATACAGATGACTGTGTAGATATTTCCATGTATATACAGGTAGCGGTGTAGACGTTTCCATGTGTATACAGATCGTGGTGTAGATATTTCCATGTATATACAGATGGCTGTGTAGATATTTCCATGTGTATACAGATGGCAGTGTAAATATTTCCATGTTTATGCAGATGTAGGTGTAGATATTTCCATGTTTATACAGATGACTGTGTAGGTATTTCCATGTTTATACAGATGGCCGTGAATATATTTCCATGTTTATAGAGAAAGCCATGTAGATGCTTCCATGTTTATACAGATAGCGCTGTAGATATTTCCATGTTTATACAGATAGCGGTGTAGATAATTCCATGTTTATACAGATAGCGGTGTAGACAATTCCATGTATATAAAGATAGCGGTGTAGATATTTCCATATTTATACAGATATCGGTGTAGATATTTCCATGTTTATATATATATCGGCATAGATATTTCCATGTTCATAAAGATTGCGGTGTAGGTATTTCCATGTTTATACACATAACGTTGTAGACATTTCGATGTTTATAGAGATAGAAGTGTAGATATTTCCATATTTATACAGATTGCAGTGTATATATTTCCGTGTTTATACAGATAGCAGTGTAGATATTTCCATGTTTATACAGATTGCGTTGTAGGTATTTCCGTGTTTATAGAAATAGCCGTGTCGATATGTCCATGTTTATACAGAGAATGTTGTAGATATTTCCCTGTTTATACCGATAGCGGTGGAGGTATTTCCATGTTTATATAGATAGCGGTGGATATACATCCATGTTAATACAGATGGCGGTGTAGATATTTCAAAGTTTATGAAGAAAGGGTTGTAGATATTACCATGTTTATACTGATAGCGGTGTAGATATTTCCATGTTTATAAACATTGCGGTGTAGGTATTTCCATGTTTATAGAGATAGCGGTGTAGATATTTGCATGTTTATACAGATGGCTGTGTAGATATTTCCATATGTATACAGATGGCAGTGTAGACATTTCCATGTTTATACAGATGGAGGTGTAGATATTTCCATGTTTATATACATGACTGTGTAGATATTTTCATATTTTTACACATGGCAGTGTAAATATTTCATTGTTTATACAGATAGCGGTGTGGCTACTTCCATGTTTATACAGAAAGCAGTGGACGTATTTCCATGTTCATAGAGATGGTTGTGTAGATATTTCCATGTTTATACAGATGGCAATGCAGGTATTTCCATGTTTATACAGACAGCGGTGTAGATATTTCCATGTTTATGCAGATGACTGTGTAGGTATTTCCATGTTTATACAGATGGCGGTGTAGATATTTCCATGTTTACAGATGGAGGTGTAGATATTTCCATGTTTATACACATGGAGGTGCAGTTATTTCCATGTTTATACAGATGACTGTGTGGATATTTCCATGTTTTTACAGATGGCGGTGTAGATATTTCCTTGTTTATACAGATAGCGGTGTGGCTATTTCCATGTTTGTACAGATAGCTGTGTAGATATTTCCATGTTTATAGAGATGGCTGTGTAGATATTTTCATGTTTATACAGATGGCTGTGTAGATATTACCATGTTTATACAAATGGAAGTGTAGTTATTTCCATGTTTTTACAGATAGTGCTGTAGATTTTTCCATGTTTATACAGATGACTCTGTCGGTATTTCAATGTTTATACAGATGGCGGTGTAGATATTTCCATGTTTATAGAGATTGCCATGTAAATATTTCCATGTTTATACAGAGAGCAGTGTAGATATTTCCATGTTTATAGAGATAGCGGTGTAGATATTTATATGTTTATATAGATAACGGTGTAGTTATTTCCATGTTTATACAGATAGCGGTGTAGATATTTCCATGTTTATACAGATAGCGGTGCAGGTATTTCCATGTTTCTGCAGGTAGCGGTGGTGATATTTCCATGTTGATAGAGATAGCGGTGGAGGTATTTCCATGTTTATGCAGATGGCGGTGTTCATATTTCCAAGTTTATGAAGATAGCGGAGTAGATATTTCCATGTTTATACAGATAGCGCTGTTGATATTTCCATGTTCATACAGATTGTGGTGTAGGTATTTCCATGTTTATAGTGATACCGTTGTAGATATTTCCATGTGTATAAAATGGCAGGGTAGATATTTCCATGTTTATACAGATGGAGGTGCAGATATTTCCATGTTTATACAGCTGACTGTGTAGATATTTTCATATTTTTACAGACTGCGGTGTAGATATTTCCATGGATATACAGATAGCGGTGTCGCTATTTCCATGTTTATACAGATGGCAGTGTAGATATTTCCATGTTTATAGAGATAGCTGTGTAGATATTTCCATGTTTATACAGATAGTGGTGTTGATATTTCCATGTTTATACAGATGGCAGTGTAGATATTTCCATGTTTATACAGATAGTGGTGTAGATGTTTCCATGTTTATACAGATGACTGTGTAGGTATTTCCACGTTCATACAGATGTCGGTGTAGATATTTCCTTGTTTATAGAGATAGCAGTGTAGATATTTCCATGTTTATACACATAGCAATGTAGATATTCCCATGTTTATAGAGATAGCGGTGTAGTTATTTCCATGTTTATACAGATAGCGGTGTAGACATTTCCATGTTTATACAGATCGTGGTGTACATATTTCCATTGTTATAATGATAGTGGTGCTGATATTTCCATCTTCATACAGATGACTCTGTAGGTATTTCCATGTTTATAAAGATGGGGGTGTAGGTATTTCCGTGTTTATAGTGATAGCGGACTTGATATTTCCATATTTATACAGATAGCGGTGTAGATATTTCCGTGTTTATACAGATAGCAGTGTAGACATTTCAATGTTTATACAGATCGTGGTGTAGATATTTCCATTTTTATAATGATAGTGGTGTTGATATTTCCATTTTCATACAGATGACTCTGTAGGTATTTCCATGTTTATAAAGATGGGGGTGTAGATATTTCCGTATTTATAGAGATAGCCGTTTAGGTATTTCAATGTTTATACAGATAGCGGTGTACACATTTCCATGTTTATAGAGATAGGCATGTAGATATTTCCATGTTTATACAGATACCGGTGTAGATATTTCCATGTTTATACAGATAGCGGTGTAGTTATTTCCATGTTTATATAGATAGCGGTGTAGACATTTCCATGTTTATACAGATCGTGGTGTAGATATTTCCATTTTTATACTGATAGTGGTGTTGAGATTTCCATCTTCATACAGATGACTCTGTAGGTGTTTCCATGTTTATAAAGATGGTGGTGTAGATATTTCCATGTTTATAGAGATAGCGGAGTAGATATTTCCATATTTACACAGATAGCGGTGTAGATATTTCCATGTTTACACAGATAGCCTTCTAGATATTTCCATTTTTATACAGATAGCTGTGAAGATATTTCCAAGTTTATACAGATAGTGGTGTAGATGTTTCCATATTTATACAGATATCGGTGGTGATATTTAAATGTTTACACAGATAGCGTTGTAGATATGTCCATGTTTATGGAGATAGCGGTGTAGATATTTCCATATTTATACAGATAGTGGTGTAGATATTTCCATGTTTATTCAGATAGCGGTGTAGATATTTCCATGTTTATATAGATGGCGGTGTAGATATTTCCATGTTTATACTGATGGAGTTGTAGATATTTCCTTGTTTATACAGATAGCGGTGTAGATATTTCCATGTTTATACATGTAGCGGTGTAGACATTTCCATGTTTACAGAGATGGCGGTGTAGATATTTCCATATTTTCACAAATTGCGGTGTAGATATTTCCATCTTTACACAGATAGCTGTGTAGATATTTCCATGTTTACACAGGTAGAGATGTAGATATTTCCATGTTTACGCAGATCTCAGTGAAGATATTTCCATCTTTCAAAAGATGGCAGTGTAGATATTTTTATGTTTATAGAGATGGCGGTGTAGATAATTCCATATTTATACACATGGCGGTGTAGTTATTTCCATGTTTATGCTGATGGCGCTGTAGATATTTTCATGTTTATAGAGGTGGCAGTGTACATGTTTCTAAGTTTATAGAGATAGCGGTGTAGATAATTCCTTGTTTATAGTGATGGCGGTGTAGGTATTTCCATGTTTATAGAGATAGTGGTGTAGATATTTCCATGTTTATACAGATAGCGGTGTAGATATTTCCATGTTTATACAGATAGTGGTGTTGCTATTTCCATCTTTATACAGATGGCGGTGTAGATATTTCCATATTTATAGAGATAGCCTTGTAGATATTTCCATGATTATACAGATAGCGGTGTAGATATTTCCATGTTTACGCAGATAGCGGAGTAGATATTTCCATGTTTATACAGATATCATTGTAGATATTTCCATGTTCATAGAGATAACAGTGTAGATATTTCCATGTTTATATAGATGGCAGCGAAGGTATTTCCATGTGTATACAGATGGCAGTGTAGATATTTCCATGTTTATGCAGATAGCGGTGTAGATATTTCCATGTTTATAGAGATGGCGGTGTAGATATTTCCAAGTTTATAGAATGGCGGTGTAGATATTTCCACGTTTATAGAGATAGCGGTGTAGATATTTCCATGTTTATAGAGATAACGGTGTAGGTATTTCCATGTTTACAGTGATAGCGGTGTAGATATTTATATGTTTATACAGATAGCGTTGTAGAAATTTCCATGTTTACAGAGATAGCGGTGTAGATATTTCCATATTTATACAGATAGCGGTGTAGATATTTCCACGTTTATAGAGATAGCGGTGTAGATATTTCCATCTTAACACAGATAGTGGTGTAGATTTTTCCATGTTTACACAGACAGCGGTGTAGATATTTCCATGTTTACACAGATAGCGGTGGAGGTATTTCCATGTTTATACAGATAGTGGTGTACATATTTCCATGTTTATACAGATGGCGGTGTAGATATTTCCATGTTTATACAGATAGCGGTGTAGATATTTCCAAGTTTATACAGATAACGGTGTAGATATTTAAATGTTTTTACAGAGATCGCTGTAGATATTTCCATGTTTATACAGATAGCGGTGCAGGTATTTCCATTTTATACAGAGATGTGTAGACATTTCCATGTTTATAGAGATAGCGGTGTAGATATTTCCATGTTTATACAGATAGCGATGTAGATATTTCTATGTTTATACAGATAGCTGCGTAGATATTTCCGTGTGTATACAGATGGCAGTGTAGATATTTCCATGTTTATAGAGATGGTGGAGTAGACATTTCCATGCTTATACAGATGACCTTGTGGATATATCCATGTTTATACAGATGGCGGTGTAGATATTTCCATGTTTATAGTGATAGCGGTGTAGCTATTTCCATGTTTATAGACATAGGTTGTAGATATTTTCATATTCATACAGATAGCGGTGTAGATATTTCCATGTTTATACAGATGGCGGTGTAGATATTTCCATGGTTATAGAGACGGCGGTGTAGATATTTCCATGTTTATACAAAAGAATGTGGAGATATTTCCATGTTTTTACAGATGGCAGTGTAGATATTTCCATGTGTATACAGATGGTGGTGTGTCTATTTCCAGGTTTATACAGATAGCGGTGTAGATATTTCCATGTTTATTGAGATGGCTGTGTAGATATGTCCACGTTTATACAGATGGCAATGTAGATATTTCTTTGTTTATAGAGACAGTGATTTCGTTATTTCCATGTTTATAAAGATAGCGGTTTACATATTTCCATCGTTGCACAGATTGTGCTGTAGATATTTCCATCTTTACACAGATAGTGATGTAGATATTTCCATGTTTACACAGACAGTGGTGTAGATATTTCCATGTTTACACGGATGGCGGTGTAGATGATTCTATATTTATACAGATATTGGTGGAGATATTTCCATGTTTATACAGATTGCGGAGTAGATATTTCCATGTTTATAGAGATAGCGGTGTAGTTATTTCCATATTTAAACAGATGGCGGTGTATATATTTCCATGTTTATTCATATGTCCGTGTAGATATTTCCATGTTTATTCAGATGGCGGTGTAGATATTTCCATGTTTATATAGATGGCGGTGTAGATATTTCCATGTTTATACTGATGGAGGTGTAGATATTTCCTTGTTTATACAGATAGCGGTGTAGATATTTCCATGTTTATACAGGTAGCAGTGTAGACATTTCCATGTTTACAGAGATGGCGGTGTAGATATTTCCATATTTGCACAAATTGCGGTGTAGATATTTCCATCTTTACACAGATAGCTGTGTAGATATTTCCATGTTTATGCAGATCTCGGTGAAGATATTTCCATCTTTCAAAAGATGGCAGTGTAGATATTTCTATGTTTATAGAGATGGCGGTGTAGATAATTCCATATTTATACACATGGCGGTGTAGTTATTTCCATGTTTATGCTGATGGCGCTGTAGATATTTTCATGTTTATAGAGGTGGCAGTGTACATATTTCGAAGTTTATAGAGATAGCGGTGTAGATAATTCCATGTTTATAGAGATGGCGGTGTAGGTATTTCCATGTTTATAGAGATAGTGGTGTAGATATTTCCATGTTTATACTGATAGCGGTGTAGATATTTCCATGTTTATAAAGATAGTGGTGTTGCTATTTCCATGTTTATACACATGGCGGTGTAGATATTTCCATATAGATAGAGATAGCCTTGTAGATATTTCCATGATTTTACAGATAGCACTGTAGATATTTCCTTGTTTACACAGATAGCGGAGTAGATATTTCCATGTTTATACAGATATCGGTGTAGATATTTCCATGTTCATAGATATAACAGTGTAGATATTTCCATGTTTATACAGATGGCAGCGTAGATATTTCCATGTGTATACAGATGGCAGTGTAGATATTTCCATGTTTATGCAGATAGCGGTGTAGATATTTCCATGTTTATAGAGATGGCGGTGTAGATATTTCCATGTTTATAGAGATGGCGGTTTAGATATTTCTATGTTTATAGAGATAGCGGTGTAGGTATTTCCATGTTTATAGAGATAGCGGTGTAGATATTTCCATATTTATACAGATAGCGGTGCAGATATTTCCATGTTTATAAAGATGGCGGTGTAGATATTTTTATGGTTATACAGATGGCGGTGTAGATATTTCCTTGTTTATACTGATATCGGTGTAGATATTTCCATGTTGATACAGACAGCAGAGTAGATATTTCCATGTTTATAGAGATAGCGGTGTAGATATATCCATCTTTTCACAGATTGCGGTGTATATATTTCGATCTTTACACAGATAACTGTGTAGATATTTCCAAGTCTACACAGATAGCTGTGTAGATATTTCCATGTTTACACAGATAGTGCTGTAGATATTTCCATGTTTATACAGATTGCGGTGTAGATATGTCCACATTTATACAGATAGCAGTTTAGATATTTCCACGTTTATACAGATAAGGTTGTAGATATTTCCACGTTTATAGAGATAGCAGTGCAGATATTTCCACGTTTATACAGAGAGCGGTGTAGATATTTCCACGTTTTAAAGATAATTGTGAAGACATTTCCATGTTTATACACATGGCCGTGTGGATATTTCCATGTTTATGCACATGGCGGTGTAGATATTTCCATGTTTATGCAGATGGCGGTGTAGATATTTCCAAGTTTATAGAATGGCGGTGTATATATTTCCACCTTTATAGAGATAGCGGTGTAGGTATTTCCATGTTATAGAGATAACGGTGTAGGTATTTCCATGTTTATAGTGATAGCGGTGTAGAAATTTATATGTTTATACAGATAGCGTTGTAGATATTTCCATGTTTATGCCGATAGCGGAGTTGATAATTCCATGTTTATAGAGATAGCGGAGTAGATATTTCCATGTTTATACAGAAAGCGGTGTAGGTATTTCCATGTTGATACAGATAGCGGTGTAGATATTTACATGTTTATAGAGATGGCTATGTAGATATTTCCATGTTTATACAGATGGCAGTTTAGGTATTTCCATGTTTATAGAGATAGTGGTGTAGATATTTCCATGTTTATACAGATGACTGTGTAGGTATTTCCATGTTTATACAGTTGTCAGTGCAGATATTTTCAGGTTTATAGAGATACTGATGTACATATTTCCATGTTTATACAGAGCGGTGTAGACATTTCCATGTTTACAGAGATAGCGGTGTAGATATTTCCATATTTATACAGATAGCGGTGTAGGTATTTCCATGTTTATACAGATAGCAGTGTAGATAATTCCAAGTTTATAGAGATGGCGGTGAAGTTATTTCCATGTTTATAGTGATAGTGGTGTAGATATTTCCATGTTTATACTGATAGCGGTGGAGATATTTCCATGTTTATACAGATATCGGTGTTGGTATTTCCATGTTTATACAGATAGTGGTGCAGACATTTCCATGGTTATACAGATGTCGGGGTAGATATTTAAATGTTTATACAGATGGCGGTGTAGTTATTTCCTTCTTTATACTGATTGCGGTGTAGATATTTCCATGTTTATACAGATCGCGGTGTAGATATTTCCATGTTTACAGAGATAGCGGTGTAGATATTTCCATCTTTGCACAGATTGCGGTGTACATATTTCCATATTTACACAGATATTTGTGTAGATATTTCCAAGTCTCCACAGATAGCTGTGTAGATATTTCCATGTTTACACATATAGTGTTGTAGATATTTTCATCTTTATACAGATAGAGGTGTAGATATTTCCACTTTTATACAGATAGCGGTGTAGATATTTCCACGTTTATACAGATAGCGGTGTAGATATTTCCACGTTTTACAGATAGTTGTGTAGATATTTCCATGTTTATACAGATGGCTGTGTAGATATTTCCATGTTTATGCAGACGGCGGTGCAGATATTTCTATGTTTATGCAGATGGTGGTGTAGTTATTTCCAAGTTTATAGAATGGCGGCGTAGATATTTCCACATTTATAGAGATAGAGGTGTGGATATTTCCAAGTTTATAGAGATAGCGGTATAGGTATTTCCATGTTTATAGTGATAGCGGTGCAGATATTTATATGTTTATTCAGATAGCGGTGTAGATGTTTCCAAGTTTATGCAGATGGCAGTGTAGATATTTCCATGTTTATAGAGATACTGCTGAAGATATTTCCATGTTTATACAGATGAATGTGTAGGTATTTCCATGTTTATTCTCATGTCGGTGTAGATATTTTCAGGTTTATAGAGATAGCGATGTAGATATTTCCATGTATATACAGACAGCGGTGTAGACATTTCCATGTTTACAGAGAGAGCGGTGTAGATATTTCCATATTTACACAGATAGTGGTGTAGATATCTCCATGTTTATACAGATGGCGGTGTAGATAGTTCCATGTTTATGAAGATGGCGGTGTAGATATTTTCATGTTTATAGAGACTGCGGTGTATATATGTTTATGTTCATAGAGATAACAGTGTAGATATTTCCATGTATATACAGATAACGGTGTTGGTATTTCGATGTTTATACAGATAGCGGTGTAGATATATCCATGTTTATTCAGAAGGCGGTGTAGACATTTCCAAGTTTATAAAGATAGCGGTGTAGATATTTCCATGTTTACACAGATAGCAGTGTACATATTTCCATGTTTATACAGAAGGCTGTGTAGATATTTCCATGTTTATACAGATGGAGGTGTAGATATTTCCAAGTTAATACAGATTACTGTGTAGATATCTTCATGTTTTTAGAGATGGCAGTGTAGATATTTCCATGTTTATACAGATAGCAGTGTCACTATTTCTATGTTTATACAGATAGCAGTGTAGCTATTTCCATGTTTATAGAGATAGCTGTGTAGATATTTCCATGTTTATACAGATAGCGGTGTAGATATTTCCATGTTTATACAGATGGCAGTGTAGATATTTCCATGTTTATACAGATATTGGTGTAGATGTTTCCATGTTTATACAGATGACTGTGTAGTTATTTCCATGTTTATACAGATGGCGGTGTAGTTATTTCCATGTTTATAGAGATAGCCATGTAGATATTTCCAAGTTTAAGATAGCGGTGTAGGCATTTCCATGTTTATAGAGATAGCGTTGTAGGTATTTCAATATTTATAGAGATAGCAGAGTGGATATTTCCAAGTTTATACAGATAGCGTTGTAGGTATTTCAATATTTATAGAGATAGCAGAGTGGATATTTCCAAGTTTATACAGATAGCGATGTAGATATTTCCATGTATATACAGGTAGCGGTGTAGACGTTTCCATGTTTATACAGATCGTGGTGTAGATATTTCCATGTTTATAGAGATAGTGGTGTAGATATTTCCATGTTTATCCACATAACGGTGTAGATATTTCCAAGTTTACAGAGATAGCGGTGTAGATATTTTGATATTTGCACAGATTGCGGTGTACATGTTTTCATCTTTCACAGATAGCGGTGTACATATTTCCATGTTTACACAGATAGCGGTGTAGATATTTCCATGTTTATGGAGATAGTGGTGTAGATATTTCCATGCTTATACAGATAGCGGTGTAGGTATTTCCATGTGTTTAAAGATGGCAGTGAAGATATTTCCATGTTTATACAGATGGCAGTGTAGATATTTCCATGTTTATACAGATAGTGGTGTACATGTTTCCATATTAGTGCATATTGCGCTGTAGATATTTCCATCTTTACACAGATAGCGGTTTACATATTTCCATGTTTACACAGATAGCTGTGAAGACATTCCCATGTATACACAGATAGTGTTGTAGATATTTCCATCTTTATACAGATAGCGGTGTAGATATTTCCATGTTTATAAAGATAGCGGTGTAGATATTTCCATGTTTATAGAGATAGCTGTGGAGATATTTCCATGTTTATACAGATAGCGATGTAGATATTTCCATGTTTATACAGATAGCGGTGGAGATATTTCCATGTTTATACTGATAGCGGTGGACATATTTCCATGTTTATACAGATAGCTGTGTAGATTTTTCCATGTTTATACAGATAACGGTGTAGGTTTTTGCATGTTTACAGAGATAGCGGTGTAGATATCTTCATGTTTATACAGATGGCTGTGTAGATATTTCCATGTGTATACAGATGGCACCGTAGATATTTCCATGTTTATACAGATGGAGGTGTAGATATTTCCATGTTTATACAGATGACTCTGTAGATATTTTCATGTTTTTCTAGATGGCGGTGTAGGTATTTCCATGTTTATACAGATAGCGGTGAGGCTATTTCCATGTTTATACAGATAGCAGTGTAGGTATTTCCATGTTTATAGAGATAGCTGTGTAGATATTTCCACGTTTATGCAGATAGCGGTGTAGATATTTCCATGTTTATGCAGATGGCAGGGTATATATTTCCATGTTTATACTGAAAACGGTGTAGGTTTTTGCATGTTTACACAGATAGCTGTGTAGATATTTCCACGTTTACACAGATAGCGTTTTAGATATTTCCATCTTTATACAGATAGCGGTGTAGATATTTCAATGTTTATACAGATAACGGTGTTGGTATTTCGATGTTTATACAGATAGCGGTGTAGATAAATCCATGTTTATACAGAAGGCGGTGTAGACATTTCCAAGTTTATAAAGATAGCGGTGTAGATATTTCCATGTTTACACAGATAGCAGTGTAGATATTTCCATCTTTGCACAGATTGCGGTGTAGATATTTCCATCTTTACACAGATAGCGGTGTAGATATTTACGTGTTTACACAGATAGCTCTGTACGTATTTCCATGTTTACACAGATAGTGATGTAGATGTTTCCATGTTTATAGAGATAGCGGTTTAGATATTTCCATGTTTCTACAGGTAGCGGTGTAGACATTTCCATGTTTACAGGTATAGCAGTTTACATATTTCCATGTTTATACAGATAGCGGTGTAGATTTTTCCATGTTTACAAAGATAGCGTTATATATATTTGCATGTTTATACAGATAGCAGTGTTGATATTTCCATGTTTATACTGATAGCGGTGTAAATGTTTCCATGTTTATACAGATAGCGGTGTAGATATTCCATGTTTATACAGATAGCGGTGTACATGATTCTATGTTTATACAGATATAGGTGGAGATATTTCCATGTTTATACAGATAGCGGTGTAGATATTTCCATGTTTACAGAGATAGCATTGTAGTTATTTCCATATTTATACAGATGGCGGTGTAGATATTTCCAGGTTTATTCATATGTCGGTGTAGATATATCCATGTTTATACAGATGGCGGTGTAGGTATTTCCATGTTTATACAGATAGAGGTGTAGATATTTCCATGTTTATACAGATAACGGGGTAGATATTACCATGTTTACAGAGATATCGGTTTAGTTATTTCCATCTTTGCAGAGATTGCGGTGAAGATATTTCCATTTTCACACAGAGAGCGGTTTAGGAGTTTCAGTCGTTGCACAGATTGTGCTGTAGATATTTCCATCTTTACACAGATAGTGGTGTAGATATTTCCATGTTTACACAGATAGCAGTGTAGATATTTCCATCTTTGCACAGATTGCGGTGTAGATTTTCCATCTTTACACAGATAGCGGTGTAGATATTTACATGTTTACACAGATAGCTCTGTACGTATTTCCATGTTTACACAGATAGTGATGTAGATGTTTCCATGTTTATAGAGATAGCGGTTTAGATATTTCCATGTTTCTACAGATAGCGGTGTAGACATTTCCATGTTTACAGGTATAGCAGTTTACATATTTCCATGTTTATACAGATAGCGGTGTAGATTTTTCCATGTTTACAAAGATAGCGTTATATATATTTGCATGTTTATACAGATAGCAGTGTTGATATTTCCATGTTTATACTGATAGCGGTGTAAAGGTTTCCATGTTTATACAGATAGCGGTGTAGATATTCCATGTTTATACAGATAGCGGTGTACATGATTCTATGTTTATACAGATATAGGTGGAGATATTTCCATGTTTATACAGATAGCGGTGTAGATATTTCCATGTTTATACAGATAACGGTGTAGATATTACCATGTTTACAGAGATATCGGTGTAGTTATTTCCATCTTTGCAGAGATTGCGGTGAAGATATTTCCATTTTCACACAGAGAGCGGTTAAGGTGTTTCAGTCGTTGCACAGATTGTGCTGTAGATATTTCCATCTTTACACAGATAGTGGTGTAGATATTTCCATGTTTACACAGACAGCAGAGTAGATACTTCCATGTTTACACAGATAGCGTTGTATATATTTGCATGTTTATACAGATAGCGGTGTAAGTGTTTCCATGTTTATACAGATAGCGGTGGAGATATTTCCATGTTTATACAGGTAGCGATGGAAATATTTCCATGTTTATACAGATTGAGCTGTAGATATTTCGAAGTTTATACAGATAGCGGTGTAGATATTTAAATGTTTTTACAAATAGCAGTGTAGTTATTTCTATGTTTATACAGATAGCGGTGTAGGTTTTTCCATGTTTATAGAGATAGCGGTGTAGACATTTCCATGTTTATAGAGATAGTGGTGTTGATAATTCTATGTTTATAGAGAGAGCGGTGTAGATATTTCCATGTTTATACAGATAGCGGTGGAGATATTTCTATGTTTATACAGATAGCGGTGGAGATATTGCCTTGTTTATACAGATGGCAGTGTAGATATTTCCAAGTTTATGCAGATAGCGGTGTAGGTATTTCCAAGTTTATACAGACAGCGGTGCATATAATTCCATGTTTATAGAGATAGCATTGTAGATATTTCCATTTTGAACAGATTGCGGTGTAGATATTTCCATCTTTACAGAGATAGCGGTGTAGATATTGCCATTTTTACACAGATAGCTGTTTAGATATTTCCATGTTTACACAGAGAGTGTTGTAGATATTTCCAGGTTTATACAGATAGCGGTGGAGATATTTCCGTGTTTATACAGATGGAGGTATAGACATTTCCATGTTTATACAGAGGACTGAGTAGAAATTTTCATGTTTTTACAGATGGCGGTGTAGATATTTCAATGTTTATACAGATAGCGTTGTGGCTATTTCCATGTTTATACAGATAGCAGTGTAGATATTTCGATGTTTATAGAGATGGTTCTGTAGATATTTCCATGTTTATACAGATGGCAGTGTAGATATTTCCTTGTTCATGCAGATAGTGGTGTAGATATTTTCATGTTTATACAGATAGCTGTTTAGGTATTTCCATGTTTACACAGATGGCGTTGTAGTTATTTCCATGTTTATAGAGATAGCCATGTATATATTTCCATGTTTATACAGATAGAGGTGTAGACATTTCCATGTTTATAGAGATAGCGGTGTAGATATTTCCATATTTATACAGACAGCAGTGTAGACATTTCCATGTTTATAGAGATCGTGGTGTAGATATTTCCATATTTATACAGATAACTGTGTAGATATTTCCATGTTTATAGAGATAGCTGTGTAGATATTTCCATGTTTACAGAGATAGCGGTGTAGATATTTCCATTTTTGCACAGATTGTGATGTAGATATTTCCATCTTTACACAGATAGCGGTGTACATATTTCCATGTTTACACTGATAGTGGTGTAGATATTTCCATGTTTACACAGATAGTGTTGTAGATATTTCCATGTTTATACAGATAGCAGTGTAGATATTTCTATCTTTTTAAAGATAGCGGTGTAGATGTTTCCATCTTTATACAGATAGCGGTGTAGAGATTTCAATGTTTATACAGATGGCGGTGTAGGTATTTCCATATTTATAGAGATAGCGGTGTAGATATTTCCGTGTTCATACAGACCGCAGTGTACATATTTCCTTGTGTATACAGATGGCAGTGTAGATATTTCCATGATTATACAGATGGAGGTGTAGGTATTTCCATGTTTATACAGATGATAGTGTAGATATTTCCATGTTTTTACAGATGGCGGTGTAGATATTTCCATGTTTATACAGATGGCAGGGTTGATATTTCCATGTTTGTGCAGATAATGGTGTAGATATTTCCATGTTTATACAGATAGCGGTGTAAAATATTTCCATGTTTATTCAGATGGCGGTGTAGATACGTCCATTTTTATACTGGTAGCAGTGTAATTTGCATGTTTATACAGATAGCTGTGTAGATATTTCCATGTTTTTACATATGGCGGTGTAGATACTTCCATGTTTACGCAGATAGCGGTGTGGCTAATTCCATGTTTATAGAGATCGTGGTGTAGATATTTCCATATTTATACAGATAACTGTGTAGATGTTACCATGTTTATGGAGATAGCTGTGTAGATATTTTCATATTTGCACAGATAGCGGTGTAGATATTTCCATCTTTACACAGATAGCGGTGTACATATTTCCATGCTTCCACAGATAGCGGTGTAGATATTTCCTTGTTTATACAGATAGCGGTGTGGCTATTTCCATGTTTATACAGATAGCAGTGTAGATATTTCGATGTTTATAGAGATGGCTCTGTAGATATTTCCATGTTTAAACAGATGGCAGTGTAGATATTTCAATGTTTATACAAATAGTGGTGTAGATATTTCCTTGTTTATACAGATAGCGGTGTTGCTATTTCCATGTTTATACGGATTGCAATGTAGATATTTTGATGTTTATAGAGATGGCTCTGTAGATATTTCCATGTTTATACAGATGGCAGTGAAGATATTTCCATGTTTATACAGATAGTGGTGTAGATATTTCCACGTTTATACAGATAGCAGTGTAGGTATTCCCATGTTTATACGGATGGTGTTGTAGGTATTTCCATGTTTATAGAAATAGCCATGTAGATATTTCCATGTTTATACAGACAGCGGTGTAGACATTTCCATGTTTATAGAGATAGCGGTGTTGATATTTCCTTATTTATACAGATAGCAGTGTAGATATTTCTATGTTTATAGAGATCGTGGTGTAGATATTTCCATATTTATACAGATAGCGGTGTAGATATTTCCATGTTTATACAGACAGCGGTTTAGATATTTCCATGTTTACAGAGAGAGCGGTGTAGATGTTTCCATATTTGCACATATTGCGCTGTAGATATTTCCATCTTTACACAGATAGCTGTGTACATATTTCCATGTTTATACAGATAGCGGTGTAGATATTTCTATGTTTATATAGATGGTGGTGAAGATATTTCCATGTTTATGCAGATAGCGGTGTGGCTATTTCCATGTCTATAGAGATCGTGGTGTAGATATTTCCATATTTATACAGATAACGGTGTAGATATTTCCATGTTTATAGAGATAGTGGTGTAGATATTTCCATGTTTGCACAGATAGCGGTGTAGGTATTTCCATCTTTACACAGATAGCGGTGTAGATATTTCCATGTTTCCACAGATAGCGGTGTAGATATTTCCATGTTAGCAAAGATAGTTTTGTAGATATTTCCATGTTTATACAGATTGCGGTTGAGATATTTCCATGTTTATACAGATAGTGATGTAGATATTTCCATGTTTATACAGATAACGGTGGATATATTTCCATGTTTATACAGATGGTGGTGTAGGTATTTCCATGTTTATAGAGATTGCCATGTAGATATTTCCATGTTTGTACAGATCGCGGTGTAGATATTTCCATGTTTATAGAGATAGCTGTGTAGATATTTCCATGTTTATACAGATATCGGTGTAGATATTTCCATGTTTATACAGCTCGCGGTGCAGATATTTCCATCTTTATACAGACGGCGGTGTAGATATTCCCATATTTATAGAGATAGCCTTGTAGATATTTCCATGATTATACAGATAGCGGTGTAGGTATTTCCATGTTTATACAGACAGCGGTGCATTTAATTCCATGTTTATAGAGATAGCATTGTAGATATTTCCATCTTTGCACAGATTGCGGTGTACATATTTCCATCTTTACAGAGATAGCGGTGTAGATACTGCCATGTTTACACAGATAGCTGTTTAGATATTTCCATGTTTACACAGATAGCGTTGTAGATATTTCCAGGTTTATACAGATAGCGGTGGAGATATTTCCGTGTTTATACAGATGGAGGTATAGACATTTCCATGTTTATACAGATGACTGAGTAGAAATTTTCATGTTTTTACAAATGGCGGTGTAGATATTTCAATGTTTATACGGATAGCGTTGTGGCTATTTCCATGTTTATACAGATAGCAGTGTAGATATTTCGATGTTTATAGAGATGGTTCTGTAGATATTTCCATGTTTATACAGATGGCAGTGTAGATATTTCCTTGTTTATGCAGATAGTGGTGTAGATATTTTCATGTTTATACAGATAGATGTGTAGGTATTTCCATGTTTACACAGATGGCGTTGTAGGTATTTCCATGTTTATAGAGATAGCCATGTAGATATTTCCATGTTTATACAGATAGAGGTGTAGACACTTCCATGTTTATAGAGATAGCGGTGTAGATATTTCCATATTTATACAGACAGCAGTGTAGACATTTCCATGTTTATAGAGATCATGGTGTAGATATTTCCATATTTATACAGATAACTGTGTAGATATTTCCATGTTTATAGAGATTGCTGTGTAGGTATTTCCATGTTTACAGAGATAGCGGTGTAGGTATTTCCATTTTGGCACAGATTGCGATGTAGATATTTCCATCTTTACACAGATAGCGGTGTACATATTTCCATGTTTACACAGATAGCGGTGTAGATATTTCCATGTTTACACAGATCGCAGTGTAGATATTTCCATGTTTATACAGATCGCGGTGTAGATATTTCCATGTTTATACAGATAGCGGTGTAGATATTTCCATGTTTATACAGATAGCGGTGTAGTTATTTCCATGTTTGTAGAGATAGCGGTGTAGGTATTTCCATGTTTATAGACATAGCGGTGTAGATATTTCCATGTTTATACAGATGGCGTTGTACATATTTCCATGTTTACACCGATAGCGGTGTTGGTATTTCCACGTTTATACAGATAGCGATGTAGATATTCCCATGTTTATACAGCTCGCGGTGCAGATATTTATATCTTTATACAGAAGGCATTGTAGATATTTCCTTATTCACACTGATGGCGGTGTAGGTGTTTCCACGTTTATACAGATGGCGGAGAAGTTAATTCCATGTTTATGGAGATGGGAGTGTAGATATTATCATGTTTACAGAGATGGTGGTGTAGATATTTCCATGTTTATAGAGATAGCAGTGTAGATATTTACATGTTTACACAGATGGCTGTGTAGATATTTCCACGTGTATACAGATGGCATTGTAGATATTTCCATGTTTATACAGATGACTGTATAGGTATTTCCATGTTTTTACAGATGGCTGTGCAGATATTTCCATGTTTATAGAGATAGCGGTGTAGATATTTCCATGTTTGTACACATGGCAGTGTTGATATTTCCATGTATACACAGATGGCCGTGTAGATATTTCGATGTTTATACAGATGGCGGCGTAGCTATTTCCATGGACATGCACATGGCCGTGTAGATATTTCCATGTTTATACAGATAGCGGTGTAGATATTTCCATGTTTACACAGATGGTGGTGTAGATATTTCCGTGTTTATACACATGGCGGAGTAGATACTTCCATCTTTATGGAGATGGCAGTGTAGATATTTTCATGTTTATAGTGATGGCGGTGTAGATATTTCTATATTTATAGAGATAGCGGTGTAGATATTTCCATCTTTCTACAGATGGCATTGTAGATATTTCCATGTTTATACAGATGGCGGTGTAGATATTTCCATATTTATTCAGATGTCTGTGTAGATATTTCCATCTGTATACAGATGGTATTGTAGGTATTTCCATGTTTATACAGATGGTGGTGTAGATATTTCCATGTTTATTCAGATGACTGTGTAGATATTTCCATGTTTTTACAGATGACAGTGTAGATATTTCAATGTTTATAGAGATGGCGCAGTAGATATTTCCATGTTTATACAGATAACGGTGGAGATATTTCCATGTTTATACAGACAGCAGTGGAGATATTTCCATGTTTATACACATAGCGGTGTACATATTTCCATGTTTATACAGACAGCGGTGTAGGTATTTCTATGTTTATACAGATAGCGGTGCAGATATTTCCATGTTTATACAGATGCCTATGCAGATATCTCCATATTTATACAGGGGGCTGTGTAGGTATTTCTATGTTTATACAGATGGCTGTGTAGATATTAACATGTTCCTACACATGACTGTGTAGGTATTTCCATGTTTATACAGATGGCTTTGTAGATATTTCCATGTCTATAGAGATAGCGGTGCAGATATTTCCATGTTTATACAGATCGTGGTGTAGATATTTCCATGTTTATACAGATACCGGTGTAGATATTTCCATGTTTATACTGACCGCAGTGTAGATATTTCCATGTTTATGGAGATAGCAGTGTAGATATTTCCAAGTTTGTACACATGGCGGTGTTGATGTTTCCATCTATAAACAGATTGCCGTGTAGGCATTTCCATGTGTATACAGATGGCATTGTAGATATTTCCATGTTTACACAGATGACTGTATAGTTTTTTCCTTGTTTATATAGATGGCGGTGTAGATATTTCCATGTTTATAGAGATAGCGATGTAGATATTTGCATATTTATACAGATAACAGTGTAGATATTTCCATGTTTATACAGATAGCGGTGTAAATATTTCCATGTTTACAGATCACGGTGTAGATATTTCCATGTTTATAGAGATAGCGGTGTAGATATTTCCATGTTTATACAGATAGTGGTGCAGATAATTCCATGTTTGTACAGATGGCGGTGTTGATATTTCCATCTATACACAGATGACCGTGTAGATATTTCCATGTTTATACAGATGGCGATGCAGATATTTCCATGGATATGTAGATGGCGGTGTAGATATTTCCATGTTTACACAGATAGCGGTGTAGTTATTTCCATGTTTATATAGATAGCGGTGTAGATATTTCCGTGTATATACACATGGCTGTGTAGATATTTCCATGTTTATACAGATGGCGGTGTTGATATTTCCATGTTTATACCGATAACTTTGTAAGTATTTCCATGTTTATACAGATGGCGGTGTAGGTATTTCCATGTTTATACAGATCCTGGTGAAGATATTTCCATGTTTATACAGATCGCGGTGTAGATATTTCCATGTTTATACAGATGGTGGTGTAGATATTTCCATGTTTATTCAGATGACTGTGTTGATATTTCCATGTTTTTACAGATGGCAGTGTAGATATTTCAATGTTTATAGTGATGGCGCTGTACATATTTCCATGTTTATAAAGATAACGGTGGAAATATCTCCATGTTTATACAGACAACAGTGGAGATATTTCCATGTTTATACACATAGTGGTGTACATATTTCCATGTTTATACAGACAGCGGTGTAGGTATTTCCATGTTTATACAGATAGTGGTGCATATATTTCCATGTTTATACTGATGCCTATGAAGATATCTCCATATTTATACAGAGGGCTATGTAGATATTTCTATGTTTATACAGATGGCAGTGTAGATATTTCCATGTTCCTACACATGACTGTTTGGTATTTTCATGTTTATACAGATGGCTTGTTAGATATTTCCATGTCTATAGAGATAGCGGTGCAGATATTTCCATGTTTATACAGATAGCGGTGTATATATTTCCATGTTTATACAGATCGTGGTGTAGATATTTCCACGTTTATACAGATACCGGTGTAGATATTTCCATGTTTATACAGACCGCAGTGTAGATATTTCGATGTTTATACAGATAGCAGTGTAGATATTTCCAAGTTTTTACAGATGGCCGTGTTGATGTTTCCATCTATACACAGATTGCCGTGTAGGTATTTCCATGTGGATACAGATGGCATTGTAGATATTTCCATGTTTATACAGATGGCGGTGTAGTTATTTCCAGGTTTATAGAGATAGCGGTGTATGTATTTGCATGTTTATAAACATAGCGGTGTAGATGTTTCCATGTTTATATAGATGGCGTTGTAGATATTTCCATGTTTATTGCGATAGATTTGTTGGTGTTTCCACGTTTATACAGATAGCGATGTAGATTTTCCATGTTTATACAGATAGCGGTGTAGATATTTCCATGTTTATTCAGATAGCGGTGTAGATATCTCCATGTTTATAGAGATAGCGGTGTAGTTATTTCCATGTTTATAGACATAGCGGTGTAGATATGTCCATGTTTATATAGATGGCGTTGTAGAAATTTCCATGTTTATACCGATAGATGTGTTGGTATTTTCACGTTTATACAGATAGCGATGTAGATATTTCCATGTTTATACAGCTCGCGGTGCAGATATTTATATCTTTATACAGATGGCATTGTAGATATTTCCTTATTCACACAGATGGCGGTGTAGATGTTTCCATGTTTATACAGATGGCGGAGTAGTTAGTTCCTTGTTTATGGAGATGGCAGTGTAGATATTTTCATGTTTATAGAGATGGCGGTGTAGATATTTCCATGTTCATAGAGATAGCAGTGTAGATATTTACATTTTTATACAGATGGCTGTGTAGATATTTCCATGTGTATACAGATGGCATTGTAGATATTTCCATGTTTATACAGATGACTGTCTGGGTATTTCCATGTTTTACAGATGGCTCTGCAGATATTTCCATGTTTATAGAGATTGCGGTGTAGATATTTCCATGTTTGTAGAGATGGCGTTGTTGATATTTCCATCTATACACAGATGGCCGTGTAGATATTTCCATGTTTATACTGATGGCAGTGGAGATATTTCCATGGACATGCAGATGGCGGTGTAGATATTTCCATGTTTATACAGATAGCGGTGTAGTTATTTCCATGTTTTCACAGATGGTGGTGTAGATATTTCAGTGTTTATACACATGGCGGAGTAGATACTTCCATCTTTATGGAGAGGGCAGTGTAGATATTTTCATGTTTATAGAGATGGCGGTGTAGATATTTCCATATTTATAGAGATAGCGGTGTAGATATTTCCATCTTTCTACAGATGGCAGTGTAGATATTTCCATGTTTATACAGATGGCGGTGTATATATTTCCATACTTATACAGATGTCTGTGTAGATATTTCCATATTTATACAGATGGTATTGTAGGTATTTCCATGTTTATACAGATGGTGGTGTAGATATTTCCATGTTTATTCAGATGACTGTGTAGATATTTCCATGTTTTACAGATGGCAGTGTAGATATTTCCATGTTTATAGAGATGGCGCTGTAGATATTTCCATGTTTATACAGATCGCGGTGTAGATATTTCCATGTTTACACAGATAGCGGTGTAGATATTTCCATGTTTTTACAGATAACGGTGTAGATATTTCCATGTTTACACAGATTGCGGTGTAGATATTTCCATCTTTCTACAGATGGCATTGTAGATATTTCCATGTTTATGCAGATGGCGGTGTAGATATTTCCAAGTTTATATAGATGGTGGTGTAGATATTACCAAGTTTATACTGATAGCGGTGTAGATATTTCCATGTTTATACAGATCGTGGTGAAGATATTTCCATGTTTATACAGATCGCGGTGTAGATATTTCCATGTTAATACAGATCACTGTGTAGATATTTCCATGTTTATACAGATCGCGGTGTAGATATTTCCATGTTTATACAGATCGCTGTGTAGATATTTCCATGTTTATACAGATAGCGGTGTAGATATTTCCATGTTTATATAGATTGCGTTGTACATATTTCCATGTTTTTACCGATAGATGTGTTGGTATTTCCACATTTATACAGATAGCGATGTAGATATTTCCATGTTTATACAGCTCGCGGTGCAGATATTTATATCTTTATACAGATGGCATTGTAGATATTTCCTTATTAACACAGATGGCGGTGTAGATGTTTCCATGTTTTTACAGATGGGGGAGTCGTTAGTTCCATGTTTATGGAGATGGCAGTGTAGATATTTTCATGTTTATAGAGATGTCGGTGTAGATATTTCCATGTTAATAGAGATAGCAGTGTAGATATTTACATGTTTATACTGATGGCTGTGTAGATATTTCCATGTGTATACAGATGGCATTGTAGATATTTCCATGTTTATACAGATGACTGTAGAGGTATTTCCATGTTTTACCGATGGCTCTGCAGATATTTCCATGTTTATAGAGATAGCGGTGTAGATATTTCCATGTTTGTACAGATGGCGTTGTTGATATTTCCATCTATACACAGATGGCCGTGTAGATATTTCCATGTTTATACTGATGGCAGCGTAGATATTTCCATGGACATGCAGATGGCGGTGAAGATATTTCCATGTTTATACAGATAGCGGTGTAGATATTTCCATGTTTTCACAATTGGTGGTGTAGATATTTCCGTGTTTATACACATGGCGGAGTAGATACTTCCATCTTTATGGAGATGGCAGTGTAGATATTTTCATGTTTATAGGGATGGCGGTGTAGATATTTCCATATTTATAGAGATAGCGGTGTAGATATTTCCATCTTTCTACAGATGGCAGTCTAGATATTTCCATGTTTATACAGATGGCGGTGTAGATATTTCCATACTTATACAGATGTCTGTGTAGATATTTCCATGTGTATACAGATGGTATTGTAGGTATTTCCATGTTTATACAGATGGTGGTGTAGATATTTCCATGTTTATTCAGATGACTGTGTAGATATTTCCATGTTTTTACAGATGGCAGTGTAGATATTTCAATGTTTATAGAGATGGCGCTGTAGATATTTCCATGCTTATACAGATAGCGGTGTAGATATTTCCATGTTTATACAAATAGCGGTATAGATATTTCCATGTTTTTACAGATATCGTTGTAGATATTTCCATGTTTACACAGATTGCGGTGTAGATATTTCCATCTTTCTACAGATGGCATTGTAGATATTTCCATGTTTATGCAGATGGCGGTGTAGATATTTCCATGTTTATGTAGATGGTGGTGTAGATATTACCATGTTTATACAGAAAGCGGTGTAGATATTTCCATGTTTATACAGATAGCGGTGTAGATATTTCCATGTTTATAGAGATAGCGGTGTAGGTATTTCCATCTTTATACAGATAGCGGTGCAGATATTTCCATGTTTATACAGATAGCGGTGTAGATATTTCCATGTTTATAGAGATAGCGGTGTAGGTATTTCCATGTTTATAGACATAGCGGTGTAGATATTTCTATGTTTATATAGATGGCGTTGTAGATATTTCCATGTTTATACCGATAGATGTGTTGGTATTTCCACGTTTATACAGATAGCGATGTAGATATTTCCATATTTATACAGCTCGCGGTGCAGATATTTATATCTTTATACAGATGGCATTGTAGATATTTCCTTATTCACACAGATGGCGGTGTAGATGTTTCCATGCTTATACAGATGGCGGAGTAGTTAGTTCCATGTTTATGGAGATGGCAGTGTAGATATTTTCATGTTTATAGAGATGGTGGTGAAGATATTTCCATGTTTATAGAGATAGAAGTGTAGATATTTACATGTTTATACAGATGGCTTTGTAGTTATTTCCATGTGTATACAGATGGCATTGTAGATATTTCCATGTTTATACAGATGACTGTAGAGGTATTTCCATGTTTTAGAGATGGCTGTGCAGATATTTCCATGTTTATAGAGATAGCGGTGTAGATATTTCCATGTTTGTACAGATGGCGTTGTTGATATTTCCATCTATACACATATGGCCGTGTAGATATTTCCATGTTTATACAGAAGCAGCGTAGATATTTCCATGGACATGCAGATGGCGGTCTAGATATTTCCATGTTTATACAGATAGCGGTGTAGATATTTCCATGTTTTCACAGATGGTGGTGTAGATATTTCCGTGTTTATACACATGGCGGAGTAGATACTTCCATCTTTATGGAGATTGCAGTGTAGATATTTTCATGTTTATAGAGATGGCGGTGTAGATATTTCCATATTTATAGAGATAGCGGTGTAGATATTTCCATCTTTCTATAGATGGCAGTGTAGGTATTTCCAGGTTTATACAGATAGCGGTGTAGATATTTCCATGTTTTCACAGATGGTGGTGTAGATATTTCCGTGTTTATACACATGGCGGAGTAGATACTTCCATCTTTATGGAGATGGCAGTGTAGATATTTTCATGTTTATAGAGATGGCGGTGTAGATATTTCCATATTTATAGAGATAGCGGTGTAGTTATTTCCATCTTTCTACAGATGGCAGTGTAGCTATTTCCATGTTTATACAGATGGCGGTGTAGATATTTCCATACTTATACAGATGTCTGTGTAGATATTTCCATGTGTATACTGATGGTATTGAAGGTATTTCCATGTTTATACAGATGGTGGTGTATTTATTTGCATGTTTATTCAGATGACTGTGTATATATTTCCATGTTTTTACACATGGCAGTGTAGATATTTACATGTTTATACAGATGGCTGGGTAGATATTTCCATTTGTATACAGAGGGCATTGTAGATCTTTCCATGTTTATACAGATGACTGTAGAGTTATTTCCATGTTTTACAGATGGCTGTGCAGATATTTCCATGTTTATAGAGATAGCGGTGTAGATATTCCATGTTTGTACAGATGGCGTTGTTGATATTTCCATCTATACACAGATGGCCGTGTAGATATTTCCATGTTTATACAGATGGCAGCGGAGATATTTCCATGGACATGCAGATGGCGGTGTAGATATTTCCATGTTTATACAGATAGCGGTGTACATATTTCCATGTTTTCACAGATGGTGGTGTAGATATTTCCGTGTTTATACACATGGCGGAGTAGATACTTCCATCTTTATGGAGATGGCAGTGTAGATATTTTCATGTTTATAGAGATGGCGGTGTAGATATTTCCATATTTATAGAGATAGCGGTGTAGATAATTCCATCTTTCTACAGATGGCAGTGTAGATATTTCCATGTTTATACAGATGGCGGTGTACATATTTCCATACTTATACAGATGTCTGTGTAGATATTTCCATGTGTATACAGATGGTATTGTAGGTATTTCCATGTTTATACAGATGGTGGTGTAGATATTTCCATGTTTATTCAGATGACTGTGTAGATATTGTCATGTTTTTTCAGATGGCAGTGTAGATATTTCAATGTTTATAGAGATGGTGCTGTAGACATTTCCATGTTTATACAGATCGCGGTGTAGATATTTCCATGTTAATACAGATAGCGGTGTAGATATTTCCATGTTTTTACAGAAAACCGTGTAGATATTTCCAAGTTTACGCAGATTGCGGTGTAGATATTTCCATCTTTCTACAGATGGCATTGTAGATATTTCCATGTTTATGCAGATGGTGGTGTAGATACTTCCATGTTTATATAGATGGTGGTGTAGATATTACCATGTTTATACAGATCGCGGTGTAGATATTTCCATGTTTATACCGATAGATATGTTGGTATTTCCACGTTTATACAGATAGCGATGTAGATATTTCCATGTTTATACAGCTCGTGGTGCAGATATTTATATCTTTATACAGATGGCATTGTAGATATTTCCTTATTCACACAGATGGCGGTGTAGATGTTTCCATGTTTATACAGATGGCGGAGTAGTTAGTTCCATGTTTATGGAGATGGCAATGTAGATATTTTCATGTTTATACAGATGGTGGTGTAGATATTTCCATGTTTATAGAGATAGCAGTGTGGATATTTACATGTTTATACAGATGTCTGTGTAGATATTTCCATGTGTATTCAGATGGCATTGTAGATATTTCCATGTTTATACAGATGACTGTATAGGTATTTCCATGTTTTACAGATGGCTGTGCAGATATTTCCATGTTTATAGAGATAGCGGTGTAGATATTTCCATGTTTGTACAGATGGCGTTGTTGATATTTCCATCTATACACAGATGGCCGTGTAGATATTCCATATTTATACAGATGGCAGCGTCGATATTTCCATGGACATGCAGATGGCGGTGTAGATATTTCCAAGTTTATACAGATAGCGGTGTAGATATTTCCATGTTTTCACAGATGGTGGTGTAGATATTTCCGTGTTTATACACATGGCGGAGTAGATACTTCCATCTTTATGGAGATGGCAGTGTAGATATTTTCATGTTTATAGAGATGGCGGTGTAGATATTTCCATATTTATACAGATAGCGGTGTAGATATTTCCATCTTTCTACAGATGGCCGTGTAGAGATTTCCATGTTTATACAGATGGCAGTGTAGATATTTCCATACTTATACAGATGTCTGTGTAGATATTTCCATGTGTACAGATGGTGTTGTAGGTATTTCCATGTTTATACAGATGGTGGTGTATTTATTTGCATGTTTATTCAGATGACTGTGTAGATATTTCCATGTTTTTACAGATGGCAGTGTAGATATTTCAATGTTCATAGAGATGGCGCTGTAGATATTTCCATGTTTATACAGATCGCGGTGTAGATATTTCCATGTTTATAGAGATAGCGGTGTAGATATTTCCATGTTTTTACAGATATCGGTGTATATATTTCCATGTTTACACAGATTGCGGTGTAGATATTTCCATCTTTCTACAGATGGCATTGTAGATATTTCCATGTTTATGCAGATGGCGGTGTAGATATTTCCATGTTTATATAGATGGTAGTGTAGATATTACCATGTTTATACAGATTGCGGTGTAGATATTTCCATGTTTATACAGATCTTGGTGAAGATATTTCCATGTTTATACAGATCGCGGTGTAGATATTTCCATGTTTATACAGATCGCGGTGTAGATATTTCCATGTTTATACAGATAGCGTTGTAGATATTTCCATGTTTATACAGATAGCGGTGTAGGTATTTCCATGTTTATAGACATAGCGGTGTAGATATTTCCATGTTTATATAGATGGCGTTGTAGAAATTTCCATGTTTATACCGATAGATGTGTTGGTATTTCCACGTTTATACAGATAGCGATGTAGATATTTCCATGTTTATACAGCTCGCGGTGCAGATATTTATATCTTTATACAGATGGCATTGTAGATATTTCCTTATTCACACAGATGGCGGTGTAGATGTTTCCATGTTTATACAGATGGCGGAGTAGTTAGTTCCATGTTTATGGAGATGGCAGTGTCGTTATTTTCATGTTTATAGAGATGGCGGTGTAGATATTTCCATGTTTATAGAGATAGCTGTGTAGATATTTACATGTTTATACAGATGGCTGTGTAGATATTTCCATGTGTATACAGATGGCATTGTAGATATTTCCATGTTTATACAGATGACTGTATAGGTATTTCCATGTTTTACAGATGGCTGTGCAGATATTTCCATGTTTATAGAGATAGCCGTGTAGATATTTCCATGTTTGTACAGATGGCGTTGTTGATATTTCCATCTATACACAGATGGCCGTGTAGATATTTCCATGTTTATACAGATGGCAGCGTAGATATTTCCATGGACATGCAGATGGCGGTGTAGATATTTCCATGTTTATACAGATAGCGGTGTAGATATTTCCATGTTTTCACAGATGGTGGTGTAGATATTTCCGTGTTTATACACATGGCGGAGTAGATACTTCCATCTTTATGGAGATGGCAGTGTAGATATTTTCATGTTTATAGAGATGGCGGTGTAGATATTTCCATATTTATAGAGATAGCGGTGTAGATATTTCCATCTTTCTACAGATGGCAGTGTAGAGATTTCCATGTTTATACAGATGGCGGTGTAGATATTTCCATACTTATACAGATGTCTGTGTAGATATTTCCTTGTTTACAGATGGTATTGTAGGTATTTCCATGTTTATACAGATGGTGGTGTATTTGTTTGCATGTTTATTCAGATGACTGGGTAGATATTTCCATGTTTTTACAGATGGCAGTGTAGATATTTCAATGTTCATAGAGATGGCGCTGTAGATATTTCCATGTTTATACAGTTCGCGGTGTAGATATTTCCATGTTATACAGATAGCGGTGTAGCTATTTCCATGTTTTTACAGATATCGGTGTAGATATTTCCATGTTTACACAGATTGCGGTGTAGTTATTTCCATCTTTCTACAGATGGCATTGTAGATATTTCCATGTTTATGCAGATGGCGGTGTAGATATTTCCATGTTTATATAGATGGTAGTGTAGATATTACCATGTTTATACAGATTGCGGTGTAGATATTTCCATGTTTATACAGATCTTGGTGAAGATATTTCCATGTTTATACAGATCGCGGTGTAGATATTTCCATGTTTATACAGATCGCGGTGTAGATATTTCCATGTTTATACAGATAGCGTTGTAGATATTTCCATGTTTATACAGATAGCGGTGTAGGTATTTCCATGTTTATAGACATAGCGGTGTAGATATTTCCATGTTTATATAGATGGCGTTGTAGAAATTTCCATGTTTATACCGATA
The DNA here is from genome assembly GCF_029289425.2 of Pan paniscus. Taxonomy (NCBI): domain Eukaryota; kingdom Metazoa; phylum Chordata; class Mammalia; order Primates; family Hominidae; genus Pan; species Pan paniscus. The sequence continues at coordinate 73,766,072 of NC_073270.2, forward strand.
GATGTGTTGGTATTTCCACGTTTATACTGATAGCGATGTAGATATTTCCATGTTTATACAGCTTGCGGTGCAGATATTTATATCTTTATACAGATGGCATTGTAGATATTTCCTTATTCACACAGATGGCGGTGTAGATGTTTCCATGTTTATACAGATGGCGGAGTAGTTAGTTCCATGTTTATGGAGATGGCAGTGTCGTTATTTTCATGTTTATAGAGATGGCGGTGTAGATATTTCCATGTTTATAGAGATAGCAGTGTAGATATTTACATGTTTATACAGATGGCTGTGTAGATATTTCCATGTGTATACAGATGGCATTGTAGATATTTCCATGTTTATACAGATGACTGTATAGGTATTTCCATGTTTTACAGATGGCTGTGCAGATATTTCCATGTTTATAGAGATAGCCGTGTAGATATTTCCATGTTTGTACAGATGGCGTTGTTGATATTTCCATCTATACACAGATGGCCGTGTAGATATTTCCATGTTTATACAGATGGCAGCGTAGATATTTCCATGGACATGCAGATGGCGGTGTAGATATTTCCATGTTTATACAGATAGCGGTGTAGATATTTCCATGTTTTCACAGATGGTGGTGTAGATATTTCCGTGTTTATACACATGGCGGAGCAGATACTTCCATCTTTATGGAGATGGCAGTGTAGATATTTTCATGTTTATAGAGATGGCGGTGTAGATATTTCCATATTTATAGAGATAGCGGTGTAGATTTTTCCATCTTTCTACAGATGGCAGTGTAGATATTTCCATGTTTGTACAGATGGCGGTGTAGATATTTCCATACATATACAGATGTCTGTGTAGATATTTCCATGTGTATACAGATGGTATTGTAGCTATTTCCATGTTTATACAGATGGTGGTGTAGATATTTCCATGTTTATTCAGATGACTGTGTAGATATTTCCATGTTTTACAGATGGCAGTGTAGATATTTCAATGTTTATAGAGATGGCGCTGTAGATATTTCCATGTTTATACAGATCACGGTGTAGATATTTCCATGTTTATACAGATAGCGTTGTATATATTTCCATGTTTTTACAGATATCGGTGTAGATATTTCCATGTTTACAGATTGCGGTGTAGATATTTCCATTTTTCTACAGATGGCATTGTAGATATTTCCATGTTTATGCAGATGGTGGTGTAGATATTTCCATGTTTATATAGATGGTGGTGTAGATATTACCATGTTTATACTGATAGCGGTGTAGATATTTCCATGTTTATACAGATCTTGGTGAAGATATTTCCATGTTTATACAGATCGCGGTGTAGATATTTCCATGTTTATAAAGATCGCTGTGCAGACATTTCCAGGTTTATACAGATAGCAGTGTAGATATTTCCATGTTTATACAGATAGCGGTGTAGATATTTCCATGTTTATAGAGATAGCAGTGTAGGTATTTCCATGTTTATAGACATAGCGGTGTAGATATTTCCATGTTTATAGAGATGGCGTTGTAGATATTTCTATGTTTATCCCGATAGATGTGTTATTTCCACGTTTATACAGATAGCGATGTAGATATTTCCATGTTTATACAGGTCGCGTTGCAGATATTTATATCTCTATACAGTCGGCATTGTAGATATATCCTTATTCACACAGATGGCGGTGTAGATGTTTCCATGTTTATACAGATGGCGGAGTAGTTAGTTCCATGTTTATGGAGATGGCAGTGTCGTTATTTTCATGTTTATAGAGATGGCGGTGTAGATATTTCCATGTTTATAGAGATAGCTGTGTAGATATTTACATGTTTATACAGATGGCTGTGTAGATATTTCCATGTGTATACAGATGGCATTGTAGATATTTCCATGTTTATACAGATGACTGTATAGGTATTTCCATGTTTTACAGATGGCTGTGCAGATATTTCCATGTTTATAGAGATAGCCGTGTAGATATTTCCATGTTTGTACAGATGGCGTTGTTGATATTTCCATCTATACACAGATGGCCGTGTAGATATTTCCATGTTTATACAGATGGCAGCGTAGATATTTCCATGGACATGCAGATGGCGGTGTAGATATTTCCATGTTTATACAGATAGCGGTGTAGATATTTCCATGTTTTCACAGATGGTGGTGTAGATATTTCCGTGTTTATACACATGGCGGAGTAGATACTTCCATCTTTATGGAGATGGCAGTGTAGATATTTTCATGTTTATAGAGATGGCGGTGTAGATATTTCCATATTTATAGAGATAGCGGTGTAGATATTTCCATCTTTCTACAGATGGCAGTGTAGAGATTTCCATGTTTATACAGATAGCGGTGTAGATATTTCCATACTTATACAGATGTCTGTGTAGATATTTCCTTGTTTACAGATGGTATTGTAGGTATTTCCATGTTTATACAGATGGTGGTGTATTTGTTTGCATGTTTATTCAGATGACTGGGTAGATATTTCCATGTTTTTACAGATGGCAGTGTAGATATTTCAATGTTCATAGAGATGGCGCTGTAGATATTTCCATGTTTATACAGTTCGCGGTGTAGATATTTCCATGTTATACAGATAGCGGTGTAGCTATTTCCATGTTTTTACAGATATCGGTGTAGATATTTCCATGTTTACACAGATTGCGGTGTAGTTATTTCCATCTTTCTACAGATGGCATTGTAGATATTTCCATGTTTATGCAGATGGCGGTGTAGATATTTCCATGTTTATATAGATGGTAGTGTAGATATTACCATGTTTATACAGATTGCGGTGTAGATATTTCCATGTTTATACAGATCTTGGTGAAGATATTTCCATGTTTATACAGATCGCGGTGTAGATATTTCCATGTTTATACAGATCGCGGTGTAGATATTTCCATGTTTATACAGATAGCGTTGTAGATATTTCCATGTTTATACAGATAGCGGTGTAGGTATTTCCATGTTTATAGACATAGCGGTGTAGATATTTCCATGTTTATATAGATGGCGTTGTAGAAATTTCCATGTTTATACCGATAGATGTGTTGGTATTTCCACGTTTATACTGATAGCGATGTAGATATTTCCATGTTTATACAGCTTGCGGTGCAGATATTTATATCTTTATACAGATGGCATTGTAGATATTTCCTTATTCACACAGATGGCGGTGTAGATGTTTCCATGTTTATACAGATGGCGGAGTAGTTAGTTCCATGTTTATGGAGATGGCAGTGTCGTTATTTTCATGTTTATAGAGATGGCGGTGTAGATATTTCCATGTTTATAGAGATAGCAGTGTAGATATTTACATGTTTATACAGATGGCTGTGTAGATATTTCCATGTGTATACAGATGGCATTGTAGATATTTCCATGTTTATACAGATGACTGTATAGGTATTTCCATGTTTTACAGATGGCTGTGCAGATATTTCCATGTTTATAGAGATAGCCGTGTAGATATTTCCATGTTTGTACAGATGGCGTTGTTGATATTTCCATCTATACACAGATGGCCGTGTAGATATTTCCATGTTTATACAGATGGCAGCGTAGATATTTCCATGGACATGCAGATGGCGGTGTAGATATTTCCATGTTTATACAGATAGCGGTGTAGATATTTCCATGTTTTCACAGATGGTGGTGTAGATATTTCCGTGTTTATACACATGGCGGAGCAGATACTTCCATCTTTATGGAGATGGCAGTGTAGATATTTTCATGTTTATAGAGATGGCGGTGTAGATATTTCCATATTTATAGAGATAGCGGTGTAGATTTTTCCATCTTTCTACAGATGGCAGTGTAGATATTTCCATGTTTGTACAGATGGCGGTGTAGATATTTCCATACATATACAGATGTCTGTGTAGATATTTCCATGTGTATACAGATGGTATTGTAGCTATTTCCATGTTTATACAGATGGTGGTGTAGATATTTCCATGTTTATTCAGATGACTGTGTAGATATTTCCATGTTTTACAGATGGCAGTGTAGATATTTCAATGTTTATAGAGATGGCGCTGTAGATATTTCCATGTTTATACAGATCACGGTGTAGATATTTCCATGTTTATACAGATAGCGTTGTATATATTTCCATGTTTTTACAGATATCGGTGTAGATATTTCCATGTTTACAGATTGCGGTGTAGATATTTCCATTTTTCTACAGATGGCATTGTAGATATTTCCATGTTTATGCAGATGGTGGTGTAGATATTTCCATGTTTATATAGATGGTGGTGTAGATATTACCATGTTTATACTGATAGCGGTGTAGATATTTCCATGTTTATACAGATCTTGGTGAAGATATTTCCATGTTTATACAGATCGCGGTGTAGATATTTCCATGTTTATAGTGATAGCAGTGTAGATATCTACATGTTTATACAGATGGCAGTGTAGATATTTCCATGTGTAAACAGATGGCATTGTAGATATTTCCATGTTTATACAGATGACTGTAGAGGTATTTCCATGTTTTACAGATGGCTGTGCAGATATTTCCATGTTTATAGAGATAGTGGTGTAGATATTTCCATGTTTGTACAGATAGCGTTGTTGATATTTCCAACTATACACAGATGGCGGTGTAGATATTTCCATGTTTATACAGATGGCAGCGTAGACATTTCCATGTACATGCAGATGGCGGTGTAGATATTTCCATGTTTATACAGATAGCGGTATAGATATTTCCATGTTTTCACAGATGGTGGTGTAGATATTTCCGTGTTTATACACATGGCGGAGTAGATACTTCCATCTTTATGGAGATGGCAGTGTAGATATTTTCATGTTTATAGAGATGGCTGTGTAGATATTTCCATATTTATGCAGATTGCGGTGTAGATATTTCCATGTTTATACAGATAGAGGTGTAGATATTTCCATGTTTATACAGATAGCGGTGTAGATATTTCCATGTTTATAGAGATAGCGGTGTAGGTATTTCCATGTTTATAGACATAGCGGTGTAGATATTTCCATGTTTATATAGATGGCGTTGTAGATATTTCTATGTTAATACCGACAGATGTGTTGGTATTTCCACGTTTATTCAGATAGCGATGTAGATATTTCCATGTTTTTACAGCTCGCGGCGCAGATATTTATATCTTTATACAGATGGCATTGTAGATATTTCCTTATTCACACAGATGGCGGTGTAGATGTTTCCATGTTTATACAGATGGCGGAGTAGTTAGTTCCAAGTTTATGGAGATGGCAGTGTAGATATTTTCATGTTTATAGAGATGGCGGTGTAGATATTTCCATGTTTATTGAGATATCAGTGTAGATATTTTCATGTTTATACAGGTGGATGTGTGGATATTTCCATGTGTAAACAGATGTCATTGTAGATATTTCCATGTTTATACAGATGACTGTAGAGGTATTTCCATGTTTTACAGATGGCTGTGCAGATATTTCCATGTTAATAGAGATAGCTGTGTAGATATTTCCATGATTGTACAGATAGCGTTGTTGATATTTCCAAGTATACACAGATGGCGGTGTAGATATTTCCATGTTTATACAGAAGGCAGCGTAGATATTTCCATGGACTTGCAGATGGCGGTGTAGATATTTCCATGTTTATACAGATAGCGGTGCAGATATTTCCATGTTTTCACAGATGGTGGTGTAGATATTTCCGTGTTTATACACATGGCGGAGTAGTTACTTCCATCTTTATGGAGATGGCAGTGTAGATATTTTCATGTTTATAGAGATGGCTGTGTAGATATTTCCATATTTATAGAGATAGCGGTGTAGATATTTCCATCTTTCTACAGATGGCAGTGTAGATATTTCCATGTTTATACAGATTGCGGTGTAGATATTTCCATACTTATACAGATATCTGTGTAGATATTTCCATGTGTCTACAGATGGTATTGTAGTTATTTCCATGTTTATACAGATGGTTGTGTAGATATTTCCATGTTTATTCAGATGACTGTGTAGATATTTCCATGTTTTACAGATGGCAGTGTAGATATTTCAATGTTTATAGTGATGGCGCTGTAGATATTTCCATGTTTATACAGATCGTGGTGTAGATATTTCCATGTTTATACAGATAGCGGTGTAGATATTTCCATGTTTTTACAGATATCGGTGTAGATATTTCCATGTTTACACAGATTGCGGTGTAGATATTTCCATCTTTCTTCAGATGGCATTGTAGATATTTCCATGTTTATGCAGATGGTGGTGTAGATATTTCCATGTTTATATAGATGGTGGTGTAGATATTACCATGTTTATACTGATAGCGGTGTAGATATTTCCATGTTTATACAGATCGTGGTGAAGATATTTCCATGTTTATACAGATCGCGGTGTAGATATTTCCATGTTTATAAAGATCGCTGTGTAGATATTTCCATGTTTATACAGATAGCGGTGTAGATATTTCCATGTTTATACAGATAGCGGTGTAGATATTTCCATGTTTATAGAGATAGCGGTGTAGGTATTTCCATGTTTATAGACATAGCAGTGTAGATATTTCCATGTTTATATAGATGGCATTGTAGATATTTCCATGTTTATACCGATAGATGTGTTGGTATTTCCACGTTTATACAGATAGCGACGTAGATATTTCCATGTTTATACAGCTCGCGGTGCAGATATTTATATCTTTATACAGATGGCATTGTAGATATTTCCTTATTCACACAGATCTCGGTGTAGATGTTTCCATGTTTATAGAGATGGCGGAGTAGTTAGTTCCATGTTTATGGAGATGGCAGTGTAGATATTTTCATGTTTATAAAGATGGCGGTGTAGATATTTCCATGTTTATAGAGATAGCAATGTAGATATTTACATGTTTATGCAGATGGCTGTGTAGATATTTCCATGTTTAAACAGATGGCATTGTAGATATTTCCATGTTTATACAGATGACTGTAGAGGTATTTCCATATTTTACAGATGGCTGTGCAGATATTTCCATGTTTATAGAGATAGCGGTGTAGATATTTCCATGTTTGTACAGATGGCGTTGTTGATATTTCCATGTATACACAGATGGCGGTGTAGATATTTCCATGTTTATACAGATGGCAGCGTAGATATTTCCATGGTCATGCAGATGGCGGTGTAGACATTTCCATGTTTATACAGAGAGCGGTGTAGATATTTCCATGTTTTCACAGATGGTGGTGTAGATATTTCCGTGTTTATACACTTGGCAGAGTAGATACTTCCATCTTTATGGAGATGGCAGTGTAGATATTTTCATGTTTATGGAGATGGCGGTGTAGATATTTCCATATTTGTAGAGATAGTGATGTAGATATTTCCATCTTTCTACAGATGGCAGTGTAGATATTTACATGTTTATACAGATGGCGGTGTAGATATTTCCATACTGATACAGATATCTGTGTAGATATTTCCATGTGTATACAGATGGTATTGTAGGTATTTCCATGTTTATACAGATGGTGGTGTAGATATTTCCATGTTTATTCAGTTGACTGTGTAGACATTTCCATGTTTTTACAGATGGCAGTGTAGATATTTCAATGTTTATAGAGATGGCGCTGTAGATATTTCCATGTTTATACAGATCGCGGTGTAGATATTTCCATGTTTACACAGATAGCGGTGTAGATATTTCCATGTTTTTACAGATATCGGTGTAGATATTTCCATGTTTACACAGATTGCGGTGTAGATGTTTCCATCTTTCAACAGATGGCATTGTAGATATTTGCATGTTTATGCAGATGGCGGTGTATATATTTCCATGTTTATATAGATGGTGGTGTAGATATTACCATGTTTATACAGATAGCGTTGTAGATATTTCCATATTTATACAGATCGTGGTGAAGGTATTTCAATGTTTATACAGATCGCGGTGTAGATATTTCCATGTTTATGCAGATCGCGGTGTAGATATTTCCATGTTTACACAGACAGCGGTGTAGATATTTCCATGTTTATACAGATAGCGGTGTAGATATTTCCATGTTTATAGAGATAGCGGTGTAGGTATTTCCATGTTTATAGACATAGCGGTGTAGATATTTCCATGTTAATATAGATGGCGTTGTAGATATTTCTATGTTAATACCGATAGATGTGTTGGTATTTCCACGTTTATACAGATAGCGATGTAGATATTTCCATGTTTATACAGCTCGCGGTGCAGATATTTATATCTTTATACAGATGGCATTGTAGATATTTCCTGATTCACACAGATGGCGGTGCAGATATTTCCATGTTTATACAGATGGCGGAGTAGTTAGTTCCATGTTTATGGAGATGGCAGTGTAGATATTTTCATGTTTATAGAGATGGCGGTGTACATATTTCCATGTTTATAGTGATAGCAGTGTAGATATTTACATGTTTATACAGATGGCTGTGTAGATATTTCCATGTGTTAACAGATGGCATTGTAGATATTTCCATGTTTATACAGATGACTGTAGAGGTATTTCCATGTTTTACAGATGGCTGTGCAGATATTTCCATGTTTATAGAGATAGCGGTGTAGATATTTCCATGTTTGTGCAGATGGCATTGTTGATATTTCCATCTATACACAGATGGCAGTGTAGATATTTCCATGTTTATACAGATGGCAGCGTAGATATTTCCATGGACATGCAGATGGCGGTGTAGATATTTCCATGTTTATACAGATAGCGGTGTAGGTATTTCCATGTTTTCACAGATGGTGGTGTAGATATTTCCGTGTTCATACACATGGCGGAGTAGATACTTCCATCTTTATGGAGATGGCACTGTAGATAATTTCATGTTTATAGAGATGGCGGTGTAGATATTTCCATATTTATAGACATAGCGGTGTAGATATTTCCATCTTTCTACAGATGGCAGTGTAGATATTTCCAGGTTTATACAGAAGGCGGTGTAGATATTTCCATACTTATACAGATATCTGTGTAGATATTTCCATGTGTATACAGATGGTATTGTAGGTATTTCCATGTTTATACAGATGGTGGTGTAGATATTTCCATGTTTATTCAGATGACTGTGTAGATATTTCCATGTTTTTACAGACAGCGGTGTAGATATTTCCATGTTTTTACAGATATCGGTGTAGATATTTCCGTGTTTACACAGATTGCGGTGTAGATATTTCCATCTTTCTACAGATGGCATTGTAGATATTTCCATGTTTATGCAGATGGCGGTGTAGGTATTTCCATGTTTATATAGATGGTGGTGTTGATATTACGATGTTTATACAGATGGCGGTGTAGATATTTCCATGTTTATACAGATCGTGGTGAAGATATTTCAATGTTTATACAGATCGCGGTGTAGATATTTCCATGTTTATACAGATCGCGGTGTAGATATTTCCATGTTTATACAGATAGCGGTGTAGATATTTCCATGTTTATACAGATAGCGGTGTAGTTATTTCCATGTTTATACAGATAGCAGTGTAGGTATTTCCATGTTTATAGACATAGCGGTGTAGATATTTCCATGTTTATATAGATGGCGTTGTAGATATTTCCATGTTTATACCGATAGATGTGTTGGTATTTCCACGTTTATACAGATAGCGATGTAGATATTTCCATGTTTATACAGCTCGCGGTGCAGATATTTATATCTTTATACAGATGGCATTGTAGATATTTCCATGTTTATACAGATGACTGTAGAGTTATTTCCATGTTTTACAGATGGCTGTGCAGATATTTCCATGTTTATAGAGATAGCGGTGTAGATATTTCCATGTTTGTACAGATGGCGTTGTTGATATTTCCATCTATACACAGATGGCCGTGTAGATATTTCCATGTTTATACAGATCTCGTTGTAGATATTTCCATGCTTATACAGATGTCTGTGTAGATATTTCCATGTGTATACAGATGGCATTGTAGACATTTCCATGTTTATACAGATGACTGTAGAGGTATTTCCATGTTTTACAGATGGCTGTGCAGATATTTCCATGTTTATAGAGATATTGGTGTAGATATTTCCATGTTTATACAGATGGCGTTGTTGATATTTCCATCTATACACAGATGACCGTGTAGACATTTCCATGTTTATACAGATGGCAGCGTAGATATTTCCATGGACATGCAGATGGCGGTGTAGATATTTCCATGTTTATACAGATAGCGGTGTAGGTATTTCCATGTTTTCACAGATGGTGGTGTAGATATTTCCGTGTTTATACACATGGCGGTGTAGATACTTCCATCTTTATGGAGATGGCAGTGTAGATATTTTCATGTTTATAGAGATGGCGGTGTAGATATTTCCATATTTATAGAGATAGCGGTGTAGATATTTCCATCTTTCTACAGATGGCAGTGTAGATATTTCCATGTTTATACAGATGGCGGTGTAGATATTTCCATACTTATACAGATGTCTGTGTAGATATTTCCATGTGTATACAGATGGTATTGTAGGTATTTCCATGTTTATACAGATGGTGGTGTAGATATTTCCATGTTTATACAGATGACTGTGTAGATATTTCCATGTTTTTACAGATGGCAGTGTAGATATTTCAATGTTTATAGAGATGGCGCTGTATATATTTCCATGTTTATACAGATCGCGGTGTAGATATTTCCATGTTTATACAGATAGCGGTGTAGATATTTCCATGTTTTTACAGATAACGGTGTAAATATTTCCATGTTTACACAGATTGCGGTGTAGATATTTCCATCTTTCTACAGATGGAATTGTAGATATTTCCATGTTTATGCAGACGGCGGTGTAGATACTTCCATGTTTATATAGATGGTGGTGTAGATATTACCATGTTTATACAGATAGCGGAGTAGATATTTCCATGTTTATACAGATCGTGATGAAGATATTTCAATATTTATACTGATCGTGGTGTAGATATTTCCATGTTTATACAGATCGCGGTGTAGATATTTCCATGTTTATACAGATAGCGTTGTAGGTATATCCATGTTTATACAGATAGCGGTGTAGATATTTCCATGTTTATACAGATAGCGGTGTAGGATATTCTATGTTTATAGACATAGCAGTGTAGATATTTCCATGTTTATATAGATGGCGTTGTAGATATTTCCATGTTTATAGCGATATATGTGTTGCTATTTCAACGTTTACACAGATAGCGATGTAGATATTTCCATGTTTACAGCTCGCGGTGCAGATATTTATATCTTTATACAGATGGCATTGTAGATATTTCCTTATTCACACAGATGGCGGTGTAGGTGTTTCCATGTTTATACAGATGGCGGAGTAGTTAGTTCTATGTTTATGGAGATGGCAGTGTAGATATTTTCATGTTTATAAAGATGGCGGTGTAGATATTTCCATGTTTATAGAGATAGCAGTTTAGATATTTACATGTTTATGCAGATGGCTGTGTAGATATTTCCATGTTTAAACAGATGGCATTGTAGATATTTCCATGTTTATACAGATGACTGTAGAGGTATTTCCATGTTTTACAGATGGCTGTGCAGATATTTCCATGTTTATAGAGATAGCGGTGTAGATATTTCCATGTTTGTACAGATGGCGTTGTTGATATTTCCATGTATACACAGATGGCGGTGTAGATATTTCCATGTTTATACAGATGGCAGCGTAGATATTTCCATGGTCATGCAGATGGCGGTGTAGACATTTCCATGTTTATACAGAGAGCGGTGTAGATATTTCCATGTTTTCACAGATGGTGGTGTAGATATTTCCGTGTTTATACACTTGGCAGAGTAGATACTTCCATCTTTATGGAGATGGCAGTGTAGATATTTTCATGTTTATGGAGATGGCGGTGTAGATATTTCCATATTTGTAGAGATAGCGATGTAGATATTTCCATCTTTCTACAGATGGCAGTGTAGATATTTACATGTTTATACAGATGGCGGTGTAGATATTTCCATACTGATACAGATATCTGTGTAGATATTTCCATGTGTATACAGATGGTATTGTAGGTATTTCCATGTTTATACAGATGGTGGTGTAGATATTTCCATGTTTATTCAGTTGACTGTGTAGACATTTCCATGTTTTTACAGATGGCAGTGTAGATATTTCAATGTTTATAGAGATGGCGCTGTAGATATTTCCATGTTTATACAGATCGCGGTGTAGATATTTCCATGTTTACACAGATAGCGGTGTAGATATTTCCATGTTTTTACAGATATCGGTGTAGATATTTCCATGTTTACACAGATTGCGGTGTAGATGTTTCCATCTTTCAACAGATGGCATTGTAGATATTTGCATGTTTATGCAGATGGCGGTGTATATATTTCCATGTTTATATAGATGGTGGTGTAGATATTACCATGTTTATACAGATAGCGTTGTAGATATTTCCATGTTTATACAGATCGTGGTGAAGGTATTTCAATGTTTATACAGATCGCGGTGTAGATATTTCCATGTTTATGCAGATCGTGGTGTAGATATTTCCATGTTTACACAGATAGCGGTGTAGATATTTCCATGTTTATACAGATAGCGGTGTAGATATTTCCATGTTTATAGAGATAGCGGTGTAGGTATTTCCATGTTTATAGACATAGCGGTGTAGATATTTCCATGTTAATATAGATGGCGTTGTAGATATTTCTATGTTAATACCGATAGATGTGTTGGTATTGGTATTTCCACGTTTATACAGATAGCGATGTAGATATTTCCATGTTTATACAGCTCACGGTGCAGATATTTATATCTTTATACAGATGGCATTGTAGATATTTCCTGATTCACACAGATGGCGGTGCAGATATTTCCATGTTTATACAGATGGCGGAGTAGTTAGTTCGATGTTTATGGAGATGGCAGTGTAGATATTTTCATGTTTATAGAGATGGCGGTGTACATATTTCCATGTTTATAGTGATAGCAGTGTAGATATTTACATGTTTATACAGATGGCTGTGTAGATATTTCCATGTGTTAACAGATGGCATTGTAGATATTTCCATGTTTATACAGATGACTGTAGAGGTATTTCCATGTTTTACAGATGGCTGTGCAGATATTTCCATGTTTATAGAGATAGCGGTGTAGATATTTCCATGTTTGTGCAGATGGCATTGTTGATATTTCCATCTATACACAGATGGCAGTGTAGATATTTCCATGTTTATACAGATGGCAGCGTAGATATTTCCATGGACATGCAGATGGCGGTGTAGATATTTCCATGTTTATACAGATAGCGGTGTAGGTATTTCCATGTTTTCACAGATGGTGGTGTAGATATTTCCGTGTTCATACACATGGCGGAGTAGATACTTCCATCTTTATGGAGATGGCACTGTAGATATTTTCATCTTTATAGAGATGGCGGTGTAGATATTTCCATATTTATAGAGATAGCGGTGTAGATATTTCCATCTTTCTACAGATGGCAGTGTAGATATTTCCAGGTTTATACAGAAGGTGGTGTAGATATTTCCATACTTATACAGATATCTGTGTAGATATTTCCATGTGTATACAGATGGTATTGTAGGTATTTCCATGTTTATACAGATGGTGGTGTAGATATTTCCATGTTTATTCAGATGACTGTGTAGATATTTCCATGTTTTTACAGACAGCGGTGTAGATATTTCCATGTTTTTACAGATATCGGTGTAGATATTTCCGTGTTTACACAGATTGCGGTGTAGATATTTCCATCTTTCTACAGATGGCATTGTAGATATTTCCATGTTTATGCAGATGGCGGTGTAGGTATTTCCATGTTTATATAGATGGTGGTGTTGATATTACGATGTTTATACAGATGGCGGTGTAGATATTTCCATGTTTATACAGATCGTGGTGAAGATATTTCAATGTTTATACAGATCGCGGTGTAGATATTTCCATGTTTATACAGATCGCGGTGTAGATATTTCCATGTTTATACAGATAGCGGTGTAGATATTTCCATGTTTATACAGATAGCGGTGTAGTTATTTCCATGTTTATACAGATAGCGGTGTAGGTATTTCCATGTTTATAGACATAGCGGTGTAGATATTTCCATGTTTATGTAGATGGCGTTGTAGATATTTCCATGTTTATACCGATAGATGTGTTGGTATTTCCACGTTTATACAGATAGCGATGTAGATATTTCCATGTTTATACAGCTCGCGGTGCAGATATTTATATCTTTATACAGATGGCATTGTAGATATTTCCATGTTTATACAGATTACTGTAGAGTTATTTCCATGTTTTACAGATGGCTGTGCAGATATTTCCATGTTTATAGAGATAGCGGTGTAGATATTTCCATGTTTGTACAGATGGCGTTGTTGATATTTCCATCTATACACAGATGGCCGTGTAGATATTTCCATGTTTATACAGATCTCGTTGTAGATATTTCCATGCTTATACAGATGTCTGTGTAGATATTTCCATGTGTATACAGATGGCATTGTAGACATTTCCATGTTTATACAGATGACTGTAGAGGTATTTCCATGTTTTACAGATGGCTGTGCAGATATTTCCATGTTTATAGAGATAGTGGTGTAGATATTTCCATGTTTATACAGATGGCGTTGTTGATATTTCCATCTATACACAGATGGCTGTGTAGATATTTCCATGTTTATACAGATGGCAGCGTAGATATTTCCATGGACATGCAGATGGCGGTGTAGATATTTCCATGTTTATACAGATAGTGGTGTCGGTATTTCCATGTTTTCACAGATGGTGGTGTAGATATTTCCGTGTTTATACACATGGCGGTGTAGATACTTACATCTTTATGGAGATGGCAGTGTAGATATTTTCATGTTTATAGAGATGGCGGTGTAGATATTTCCATATTTATAGAGATAGCGGTGTAGATATTTCCATCTTTCTACAGATGGCAGTGTAGATATTTCCATGTTTATACAGATGGCGGTGTAGATATTTCCATACTTATACAGATGTCTGTGTAGATATTTGCATGTGTATACAGATGGTATTGTAGGTATTTCCATGTTTATACAGATGGTGGTGTAGATATTTCCATGTTTATACAGATGACTGTGTAGATATTTCCATGTTTTTACAGATGGCAGTGTAGATATTTCAATGTTTATAGAGATGGCGCTGTAGATATTTCCATGTTTATACAGATCGCAGTGTAGATATTTCCATGTTTATACAGATAGCGGTGTAGATATTTCCATGTTTTTACAGATAACGGTGTAAATATTTCCATGTTTACACAGATTGCGGTGTAGATATTTCCATCTTTCTACAGATGGAATTGTAGATATTTCCATGTTTATGCAGACGGCGGTGTAGATACTTCCATGTTTATATAGATGGTGGTGTAGATATTACCATGTTTATACAGATAGCGGTGTAGATATTTCCATGTTTATACAGATCGTGATGAAGATATTTCAATATTTATACTGATCGCGGTGTAGATATTTCCATGTTTATACAGATCGCGGTGTAGATATTTCCATGTTTATACAGATAGCGTTGTAGATATATCCATGTTTATACAGATAGCGGTGTAGATATTTCCATGTTTATACAGATAGCGGTGTAGGTTATTCCATGTTTATAGACATAGCAGTGTAGATATTTCCATGTTTATATAGATGGCGTTGTAGATATTTCCATGTTTATAGCGATATATGTGTTGCTATTTCAACGTTTACACAGATAGCGATGTAGATATTTCCATGTTTACAGCTCGCGGTGCAGATATTTATATCTTTATACAGATGTCTGTGTAGATATTTCCATGGGTATACAGATGGTATTGTAGGTATTTCCATGTTTATACAGATGGTGGTGTAGATATTTCCATGTTTATTCAGATGACTGTGTAGATATTTCCATGTTTTACAGATGGCAGTGTAGATATTTCAATGTTTATAGAGATGGCGCTGTAGATATTTCCATGTTTATACAGATAGCGGTGTAGATATTTCCATGTTTTTACAGATATCGGTGTAGATATTTCCATGTTTACACAGATTGCGGTGTAGATATTTCCATCTTTCTACAGATGACATTGTAGAAATTTCAATGTTTATGCAGATGGCGGTGTAGATATTTCCATGTTTATATAGATGGCGGTGTAGATATTACCATGTTTATACAGATAGCGGTGTAGATATTTCCGTGTTTATACAGATCGTGGTGAAGATATTTCCATGTTTATACAGATCGCAGTGTAGATATTTCCATGTTTATACAGATCGCTGTGTAGATATTTCCATGTTTATACAGATTGCGGTGTTGATATTTCCATGTTTATACAGATAGCGGTGTAGATATTTCCATGTTTTTACAGATAATGGTGTAGATATTTCCATGTTTACACAGATTGCGGTGTAGATATTTCCATCTTTCTACAGATGGCATTGTAGATATTTCCATGTTTATACAGATAGCGGTGTAGATATTTCCATGTTTACACAGATCGTGGTGAAGATATTTCAATATTTATACTGATCGCGGTGTAGATATTTCCATGTTTATACAGATCGCGGTGTAGATATTTCCATGTTTATACAGATAGCGTTGTAGATATTTCCATGTTTATACAGATAGCGGTGTAGATATTTCCATGTTTATACAGAGAGCGGTGTAGGTAATTCCATCTTTATAGCCATAGCAGTGTAGATATTTCCATGTTTATATAGATGGCGTTGTAGATATTTCCATGTTTATAGCGATATATGTGTTGCTATTTCAACGTTTACACAGATAGCGATGTAGATATTTCCATGTTTATACAGCTCGCGGTGCAGATATTTATATCTTTATACAGATGGCATTGTAGATATTTCCTTATTCACACAGATGGCGGTGTAGGTGTTTCCATGTTTATACAGATGGCGGAGTAGTTAGTTCTATGTTTATGGAGATGGCAGTGTAGATATTTTCATGTTTATAGAGATGACGGTGTAGATATTTCCATGTTTATAGAGATAGCAGTGTAGATATTTACATGTTTATACAGATGGCTGTGTAGATATTTCCATGTGTATACAGATGGCATTGTAGATATTTCCATGTTTATACAGATGACTGTAGAGGTATTTCCATGTTTTACAGGTGGCTCTGCAGATATCTCCATGTTTATAGAGATAGCGGTGTAGATAGTTCCATGTTTGTTCAGATGGCGTTGTTGATATTTCCATCTATACACAGATGGCGGTGTAGATATTTCCATGTTTATACAGATGGCAGCGTAGATATTTCCATGGACATGCAGATGGCGGTGTATATATTTCCATGTTTATATAGATGGTGGTGTAGATATTACCATGTTTATACAGATCGTGGTGAAGATATTTCAATGTTTATACAGATCGCGGTGTAGATACTTTCATGTTTATACAGATAGCGGTGTAGATATTTCCATGTTTTTACAGATATCGGTGTTGATATTTCCATGTTTACACAGATTGCGGTGTAGATATTTCCATCTTTCTACAGATGAGATTGTAGATATTTCCATGTTCATGCAGATGGCGTTTTAGATATTTCCATGTTTATATAGATGGTGGTGTAGATATTACCATGTTTATACAGATAGCGGTGTAGATATTTCCATGTTTATACAGATCATGGTGAAGATATTTCCATGTTTATACAGATCGCGGTGTAGATATTTCCATGTTTATACAGATCGCTGTGTAGATATTCCCATGTTTACACAGATTGCGGTGTAGATATTTCCATGTTTATACAGATAGCGGTGTAGATATTTCCATGTTTATAGAGACAGCGGTGTAGGTATTTCCATGTTTATAGACATAGCGGTGTAGATATTTCCATGTTTATATAGATGGCGTTGTAGATATTTCCATGTTTATACCGATAGATGTGTTGGTATTTCCACGTTTATACAGATAGCGATGTAGATATTTCCATGTTTATACAGCTCGCGGTGCAGTTATTTATATCTTTATACAGATGGCATTGTAGATATTTCCTTATTCACACAGATGGGGGTGTAGATGTTTCCATGTTTATACAGATGGCGGAGTAGTTAGTTTCATGTTTATGGAGATGGCAGTGTAGATATTTTCATGTTTATAGAGATGGCGGTGTAGATATTTCCATGTTTATAGAGATAGCAGTGTAGATATTCACATGTTTACACAGATGGCTGTGTAGATATTTCCATGTGTATACAGATGGCATTGTAGATATTTCCATGTTTATACAGATGACTATAGAGGTATTTCCATGTTTTACACATGGCTGTGCAAATATTTCCATGTTTATAGAGATATCCGTGTAGATATTTCCATGTTTGTACAGATGGCGTTGTTGATATTTCAATCTATACACAGATGGCCGTGTAGATATTTCCATGTTTATACAGATGGCAGCGTAGATATTTCCATGGACATGCAGATGGCGGTGTAGATATTTCCATGTTTATACAGATAGCGGTGTAGATATTTCCATGTTTTCACAGATGGTGGTGTAGATATTTCCGTGTTTATACACATGGCGGTGTAGATACTTCCATCTTTATGGAGATGGCAGTGTAGATATTTTCATGTTTATAGAGATGGCGGTGTAGATATTTCCATATTTATAGAGATAGCGGTGTAGATATTTCCATGTTTTCACAGATGGTGGTGTAGATATTTCCGTGTTTATACACATGGCGGTGTAGATACTTCCATCTTTATGGAGATGGCAGTGTAGATATTTTCATGTTTATACAGATGGCGGTGTAGATATTTCCATATTTATAGAGATAGCGGTGTAGATATTTCCATCTTTCTACAGATGGCAGTGTAGATATTTCCATGTTTATACAGATGGGGGTGTTGATATTTCCATAGTTATACAGATATCTGTGTAGATATTTCCATGTGTATACAGATGGTATTGTAGGTATTTCCATGTTTATACAGATGGTGGTGTAGATATTTCCATGTTTATTCAGATGACTGTGTAGATATTTCCATGTTTTTATAGATGGCAGTGTAGATATTTCAATGTTTATAGAGATGGCGCTGTAGATATTTCCATGTTTATACAGATCGCGGTGTAGATATTTCCATGTTTACACAGATAGCGGTGTAGATATTTCCATGTTTTTACAGATATCAGTGTAGATATTTCCATGTTTACACAGATTGCGGTGTAGATGTTTCCATCTTTCTACAGATGGCATTGTAGATAATTCCATGTTTATCTAGTTGGCGGTGTATATATTTCCATGTCTATATAGATGGTGGTTTAGATATTACCATGTTTATACAGATAGCGGTGTAGATATTTCCATGTTTATACAGATCATGGTGAAGATATTTCCATGTTTATACAGATCGCGGTGTAGATATTTCCATGTTTATAAAGATCACTGTGTAGATATTTCCATGTTTATACAGATAGCGGTGTAGATATTTCCATGTTTTTACAGATATCGGTGTAGATAGTTCCATGTTTACACAGATTGTGGTGTAGATGTTTCCATCTTTCTACAGATGGCATTGTAGATGTTTCCATGTTTATGCAGATGGCGGTGTATATGTTTCCATGTTTATATAGATGGTGGTGTAGATATTACCATGTTTATACAGATATCGGTGTAGATATTTCCATGTTTATACAGATCGTGGTGAAGATATTTCAATGTTTATACAGATCGCGGTGTATATATTTCCATGTTTATGCAGATTGCGGTGTAGATATTTCCATGTTTATACAGATAGCGGTGTAGATATTTCCATGTTTATACAGATAGCGGTGTAGATATTTCCATGTTTATACAGATCGCGGTGTAGATATTTCCATGGACATGCAGATGGCGGTGTAGATATTTCCATGTTTATACAGATAGAGGTGTAGATATTTCCATGTTTTCACAGATGGTGGTGTAGATATTTCCGTGTTTATACACATGGCGGTGTAGATACTTCCATCTTTATAGAGATTGCAGTGTAGATATTTTCATGTTTATAGAGATGGCGGTGTAGATATTTCCATATTTATAGAGATAGCGATGTAGATACTTCCATCTTTCTACAGATGGCAGTGTAGATATTTCCATGTTTATACAGATGACGGTGAAGATATTTCCATACTTATACAGATATCTGTGTAGATATTTCCATGAGTATACAGATGGTATTGTAGGTATTTCCATGTTTATACAGATGGTGGTGTAGAAATTTGCATGTTTATTCAGATTACTGTGTAGATATTTCCATGTTTTTACAGATGGCAGTGTAGATATTTCAATGTTTATAGAGATGGCGCTGTAGATATTTCCATGTTTATACAGATCGTGGTGAAGATATTTCCATGTTTATACAGATCGCGGTGTAGGTATTTCCATGTTTATACAGATCGCGGTGTAGATATTCCATGTTTATACAGATGGCAGCGTAGATATTTCCATGGACATGCAGATGGCGGTGTAGATATTTCCATGTTTATACAGATAGCGGTGTAGATATTTCCATGTTTTCACAGATGGTGGTGTAGATATTTCCGTGTTTATACACATGGCGGAGTAGTTACTTCCATCTTTATGGAGATGGCAGTGTAGATATTTTCATGTTTATAGAGATGGCTGTGTAGATATTTCCATATTTATAGAGATAGCGGTGTAGATATTTCCATCTTTCTACAGATGGCAGTGTAGATATTTCCATGTTTATACTGATTGCGGTGTAGATATTTCCATACTTATACAGATATCTGTGTAGATATTTCCATGTGTCTACAGATGGTATTGTAGGTATTTCCATGTTTATACAGATGGTGGTGTAGATATTTCCATGTTTATTCAGATGACTGTGTAGATATTTCCATGTTTTACAGATGGCAGTGTAGATATTTCAATGTTTATAGTGATGGCGCTGTAGATATTTCCATGTTTATACAGATGGTGGTGTAGATATTTCCATGTTTATACAGATTGCCATGTAGATATTTCCATGTTTTTACAGATATCGGTGTAGATATTTCCTTGTTTACACAGATTGCGGTGTAGATATTTCCATCTTTCTACAGATGGCATTGTAGATATTTCCATGTTTATGCAGATTGTGGTGTAGATATTTCCATGTTTATATAGATGGTTGTGTAGATATTACCATGTTTATACTGATAGCGGTGTAGATATTTCCATGTTTATACAGATCGTGGTGAAGATATTTCCATGTTTATACAGATCGCGGTGTAGATATTTCCATGTTTATAAAGATCGCTGTGTAGATATTTCCATGTTTATACAGATAGTGGTGCAGATATTTCCATGTTTATACAGATAACGTTGTAGATATTTCCATGTTTATAGAGATAGCGGTGTAGGTATTTCCATGTTTATAGACATAGCGGTGTAGATATTTCCATGTTTATATAGATGGCGTTGTAGATATTTCCATGTTTATACCGATAGATGTGTTGGTATTTCCACGTTTATACAGATAGCGACGTAGATATTTCCATGTTTATACAGCTCGCGGTGCAGATATTTATATCTTTATACAGATGGCATTGTAGATATTTCCTTATTCACACAGATCTCGGTGTAGATGTTTCCATGTTTATAGAGATGGCGGAGTAGTTAGTTCCATGTTTATGGAGATGGCAGTGTAGATATTTTCATGTTTATAAAGATGGCGGTGTAGATATTTCCATGTTTATAGAGATAGCAGTGTAGATATTTACATGTTTATACAGATGGCTGTGTAGATATTTCCATGTGTAAACAGATGTCATTGTAGATATTTCCATGTTTATACAGATGACTGTAGAGGTATTTCCATGTTTTACAGATGACTGTGCAGATATTTCCATGTTTATAGAGATAGCGGTGTAGATATTTCCATGTTTGTACAGATGGTGTTGTTGATATTTCCATGTATACACAGATGACGGTGTAGATATTTCCATGTTTATACAGATGGCAGCGTAGATATTTCCATGGTCATGCAGATGGCGGTGTAGACATTTCCATGTTTATACAGAGAGTGGTGTAGATATTTCCATGTTTTCACAGATGGTGGTGTAGATATTTCCGTGTTTATACACTTGGCGGAGTAGATACTTCCATCTTTATGGAGATGGCAGTGTAGATATTTTCATGTTTATAGAGATGGCGGTGTAGATATTTCCATATTTGTAGAGATAGCGATGTAGATATTTCCATCTTTCTACAGTTGGCAGTGTAGATATTTACATGTTTATACAGATGGCGGTGTAGATATTTCCATACTGATACAGATATCTGTGTAGATATTTCCATGTGTATACATATGGTATTGTAGGTATTTCCATGTTTATACAGATGGTGGTGTAGATATTTCCATGTTTATTCAGTTGACTGTGTAGACATTTCCATGTTTTTACAGATGGCAGTGTAGATATTTCAATGTTTATAGAGATGGCGCTGTAGATATTTCCATGTTTATACAGATCGCGGTGTAGATATTTCCATGTTTACACAGATAGCGGTGTAGATATTTCCATGTTTTTACAGATATCGGTGTAGATATTTCCATGTTTACACAGATTGCGGTGTAGATGTTTCCATCTTTCTACAGATGGCATTGTAGATATTTGCATGTTTATGCAGATGGCGGTGTATATATTTCCATGTTTATATAGATGGTGGTGTAGATATTACCATGTTTATACAGATAGCGTTGTAGATATTTCCATGTTTATACAGATCGTGGTGAAGATATTTCAATGTTTATACAGATAGCGGTGTAGATATTTCCATGTTTATGCAGATCGCGGTGTAGATATTTCCATGTTTACACAGATAGCGGTGTAGATATTTCCATGTTTATACAGATAGCGGTGTAGATATTTCCATGTTTATAGAGATAGCGGTGTAGGTATTTCCATGTTTATAGACATAGCGGTGTAGATATTTCCATGTTTATATAGATGGCGTTGTAGATATTTCTATGTTAATACCGATAGATGTGTTGGTATTTCCACGTTTATACAGATAGCGATGTAGATATTTCCATGTTTATACAGCTCGCGGTGCAGATATTTATATCTTTATACAGATGCCAGTGGAGATATTTCCTGTTTCACACAGATGGCGGTGTAGATGTTTCCATGTTTATACAGATGGCGGAGTAGTTAGTTCCATGTTTATGGAGATGGCAGTGTAGATATTTTCATGTTTATAGAGATGGCGGTGTAGATATTTCCATGTTTATAGTGATAGCAGTGTAGATATTTACATGTTTATACAGATGGCTGTGTAGATATTTCCATGTGTTAACAGATGGCATTGTAGATATTTCCATGTTTATACAGATGACTGTAGAGGTATTTCCATGTTTTACAGATGGCTGTGCAGATATTTCCATGTTTATAGAGATAGCGGTGTAGATATTTCCATGTTTGTACAGATGGCATTGTTGATATTTCCATCTATACACAGATGGCATTGTAGATATTTCCATGTTTATACAGATGGCAGCGTAGATATTTCCATGGACATGCAGATGGCAGTGTAGATATTTCCATGTTTATACAGATAGCGGCGTAGGTATTTCCATGTTTTCACAGATGGTGGTGTAGATATTTCCGTGTTCATACACATGGCGGAGTAGATACTTCCATCTTTATGGAGATGGCACTGTAGATATTTTCATGTTTATAGAGATGGCGGTGTAGATATTTCCATATTTATAGAGATAGCGGTGTAGATATTTCCATCTTTCTACAGATGGCAGTGTAGATATTTCCATGTTTATACAGAAGGCGGTGTAGATATTTCCATACTTATACAGATATCTGTGTAGATATTTCCATGTGTATACAGATGGTATTGTAGGTATTTCCATGTTTATACAGATGGCGGTGTAGATATTTCCATGTTTATTCAGATGGCTTTGTAGATATTTCCATGTTTTTACAGATGGCAGTGTAGATATTTCAATGTTTATAGAGATGGCGCTGTAGATATTTCCATGTTTTTACAGATATCGGTGTAGATATTTCCGTGTTTACACAGATTGCGGTGTAGATACTTCCATCTTTCTACAGATGGCATTGTAGATATTTCCATGTTTATGCAGATGGCGGTGTAGGTATTTCCATGTTTATATAGATGGTGGTGTTGATATTACTATGTTTATACAGATGGCGGTGTAGATATTTCCATGTTTATACAGATCGTGGTGAAGAAATTTCAATGTTTATACAGATCACGGTGTAGATATTTCCATGTTTATACAGATCGCGGTGTAGATATTTCCATGTTTATACAGATAGCGGTGTAGATATTTCCATGTTTATACAGATAGCGGTGTAGTTATTTCCATGTTTATACAGATAGCGGTGTAGGTATTTCCATGTTTATAGACATAGCGGTTTAGATATTTCCATGTTTATATAGATGGCGTTGTAGATGTTTCCATGTTTATACCGATAGATGTGTTGGTATTTCCACGTTTATACAGATAGCGATGTAGATATTTCCATGTTTATACAGCTCGCGGTGCAGATATTTATATCTTTATACAGATGGCATTGTAGATATTTCCATGTTTATACAGATGACTGTAGAGTTATTTCCATGTTTTACAGATGGCTGTGCAGATATTTCCATGTTTATAGAGATAGCGGTGTAGATATTTCCATGTTTGTACAGATGGCGTTGTTGATATTTCCATCTATACACAGATGGCCGTGTAGATATTTCCATGTTTACGAGATGGCGGTGCAGATATTTCCATGCTTATACAGATGTCTGTGTAGATATTTCCATGTGTATACAGATGGCATTGTAGACATTTCCATGTTTATACAGATGACTGTATAGGTATTTCCATGTTTTACAGATGGCTGTGCAGATATTTCCATGTTTATAGAGATAGCGGTGTAGATATTTCCATGTTTGTACAGATGGCGTTGTTGATATTTCCATCTATACACAGATGGCCGTGTAGATATTTCCATGTTTATACAGATGGCAGCGTAGATATTTCCATGGACATGCAGATGGCGGTGTAGATATTTCCATGTTTATACAGATAGCGGTGTAGTTATTTCCATGTTTTCACAGAGGGTGGTGTAGATATTTCCGTGTTTATACACATGGCGGTGTAGATACTTCCATCTTTATGGAGATGGCAGTGTAGATATTTTCATGTTTATAGAGATGGCGGTGTAGATATTTCCATATTTATAGAGATAGCGGTGTAGATATTTCCATCTTTCTACAGATGGCAGTGTAGATATTTCCATGTTTATACAGATGGCGGTGTAGATATTTCCATGTTTATACAGATGACTGTAGAGGTATTTCCATGTTTTACAGATGGCTGTGCAGATATTTCCATGTTTATAGAGATAGCGGTGTAGATATTTCCATGTTTGTACAGATGGCGTTGTTGATATTTCCATCTATACACAGATGGCCGTGTAGATATTTCCATGTTTATACAGATGGCAGCGGAGATTTTTCCATGGACATGCAGATGGCGGTGTTGATATTTCCATGTTTATACAGATAGCGGTGTAGGTATTTCCATGTTTTCACAGATGGTGGTGTAGATATTTCCGTGTTTATACACATGGTGGTGTAGATACTTCCATCTTTATGGAGATGGCAGTGTAGATATTTTCATGTTTATAAAGATGGCGGTGTAGATATTTCCATATTTATAGAGATAGCGATGTAGATATTACCATCTTTCTACAGATGGCAGTGTAGATATTTCCATGTTTATACAGATGGCGGTGTAGATATTTCCATAGTTATACAGATGTCTGTGTAGATATTTCCATGTGTATACAGATGGTATTGTAGGTATTTCCATGTTTATACAGATGGTGGTGTAGATATTTCCATGTTTATTCAGATGACTGTGTAGATATTAACATGTTTTACAGATGGCAGTGTAGATATTTCAATGTTTATAGAGATGGCGCTGTAGATATTTCCATGTTTATACAGATTGCGGTGTAGATATTTCCATGTTTATACAGATAGCGGTGTAGATATTTCCATGTTTTTACAGATATCGGTGTAGATATTTCCATGTTTACACAGATTGCGGTGTAGATATTTCCATCTTTCTACAGATGACATTGTAGCTATTTCAATGTTTATGCAGATGGCGGTGTAGATATTTCCATGTTTATATAGATGGCGGTGTAGATATTACCATGTTTATACAGATAGCGGTGTAGATATTTCCGTGTTTATACAGATCGTGGTGAAGATATTTCCATGTTTATACAGATCGCAGTGTAGATATTTCCATGTTTATACAGATCGCTGTGTAGATATTTCCATGTTTATACAGATTGCGGTGTTGATATTTCCATGTTTATACAGATAGCGGTGTAGATATTTCCATGTTTATAGAGATAGCTGTGTAGATATTTCCATGTTTATAGAGATAGCGGTGTAGGTATTTCCATGTTTATAGACATAGCGGTGTAGATATTTCCATGTTTATATAGATGGCGTTGTAGATATTTCCATGTTTATACCTATAGATGTGTTGGTATTTCCACGTTTATACAGATAGCGATGTAGATATTTCCATGTTTTTAAAGCTCGCGGTGCATATATTTATATATTTATACAGATGGCATTGTAGATATTTCCTTATTCACACAGATGGCGGTGTAGATGTTTCCATGTTTATACTGATGGCGGAGTAGTTAGTTACATGTTTATGGAGATGGCAGTGTAGATATTTTCATGTTTATAGAGATGGCGGTGTAGATATTTCCATGTTTATAGAGATAGCAGTGTAGATATTTACATGTTTATACAGATGGCTGTGTAGATATTTCCATGTGTATACAGATGGCATTGTAGACATTTCCATGTTTATACAGATGACTGTAGAGGTATTTCCATGTTTTACAGATGGCTGTGCAGATATTTCCATGTTTATAGAGATAGCGGTGTAGATATTTCCATGTTTGTACAGATGGCGTTGTTGATATTTCCATCTATACACAGATGGCCGTGTAGATATTTCCATGTTTATACAGATGGCAGCGTAGATATTTCCATGGACATGCAGATGGCGGTGTAGATATTTCCATGTTTATACAGATAGCGGTGTAGCTTTTTCCATGTTTTCACAGATGGTGGTGTAGATATTTCCGTGTTTATACACATGGCGGTGTAGATACTTCCATCTTTATGGAGATGGCAGTGTAGATATTTTCATGTTTATAGAGATGGCGGTGTAGATATTTCCATATTTATAGAGATAGCGGTGTAGATATTTCCATCTTTCTACAGATGGCAGTGTAGATATTTCCATGTTTATACAGATGGCGGTATAGATATTTCCATACTTATACAGATGTCTGTGTAGATAATTCCATGTGTATACAGATGGTATTGTAGGTATTTCCATGTTTATACAGATGGTGGTGTAGATATTTCCATGTTTATACAGATGACTGTGTAGATATTTCCATGTTTTTACAGATGGCAGTGTAGATATTTCAATGTTTATAGAGATGGCGCTGTAGATATTTCCATGTTTATACAGATCGCGGTGTAGATATTTCCATGTTTATACAGATAGCGGTGTAGATATTTCCATGTTTTTACAGATAACGGTGTAGATATTTCCATGTTTACACAGATTGCGGTGTAGATATTTCCATCTTTCTACAGATGGCATTGTAGATATTTCCATGTTTATGCAGATGGCGGTGTAGATACTTCCATGTTTATATAGATGGTGGTGTAGATATTACCATGTTTATACAGATAGCGGTGTAGATATTTCCATGTTTATACAGATCGTGGTGAAGATATTACAATATTTATACTGATCGCGGTGTAGATATTTCCATGTTTATACAGATCGCGGTGTAGATATTTCCATGTTTACACAGATTGCGGTGTAGATATTTCCATCTTTCTACAGATGACATTGTAGATATTTCCATGTTTATGCAGATGGCGGTGTAGATATTTCCATGTTTATATAGATGGTGGTGTAGATATTACCATGTTTATACAGATAGCGGTGTAGATATTTCCATGTTTATACAGATCGCGGTGTAGATATTTCCATGTTTACACAGATTGCGGTGTAGATATTTCCATCTTTCTACAGATGACATTGTAGATATTTCCATGTTTATGCAGATGGCGGTGTATATATTTCCATGTTTATATAGATGGTGGTGTAGATATTACCATGTTTATACAGATAGCGTTGTAGATATTTCCATGTTTATACAGATCGTGGTGAAGATATTTCAATGTTTATACAGATAGCGGTGTAGATATTTCCATGTTTATGCAGATCGCGGTGTAGATATTTCCATGTTTACACAGATAGCGGTGTAGATATTTCCATGTTTATACAGATAGCGGTGTAGATATTTCCATGTTTATAGAGATAGCGGTGTAGGTATTTCCATGTTTATAGACATAGCGGTGTAGATATTTCCATGTTTATATAGATGGCGTTGTAGATATTTCTATGTTAATACCGATAGATGTGTTGGTATTTCCACGTTTATACAGATAGCGATGTAGATATTTCCATGTTTATACAGCTCGCGGTGCAGATATTTATATCTTTATACAGATGCCAGTGGAGATATTTCCTGTTTCACACAGATGGCGGTGTAGATGTTTCCATGTTTATACAGATGGCGGAGTAGTTAGTTCCATGTTTATGGAGATGGCAGTGTAGATATTTTCATGTTTATAGAGATGGCGGTGTAGATATTTCCATGTTTATAGTGATAGCAGTGTAGATATTTACATGTTTATACAGATGGCTGTGTAGATATTTCCATGTGTTAACAGATGGCATTGTAGATATTTCCATGTTTATACAGATGACTGTAGAGGTATTTCCATGTTTTACAGATGGCTGTGCAGATATTTCCATGTTTATAGAGATAGCGGTGTAGATATTTCCATGTTTGTACAGATGGCATTGTTGATATTTCCATCTATACACAGATGGCATTGTAGATATTTCCATGTTTATACAGATGGCAGCGTAGATATTTCCATGGACATGCAGATGGCAGTGTAGATATTTCCATGTTTATACAGATAGCGGCGTAGGTATTTCCATGTTTTCACAGATGGTGGTGTAGATATTTCCGTGTTCATACACATGGCGGAGTAGATACTTCCATCTTTATGGAGATGGCACTGTAGATATTTTCATGTTTATAGAGATGGCGGTGTAGATATTTCCATATTTATAGAGATAGCGGTGTAGATATTTCCATCTTTCTACAGATGGCAGTGTAGATATTTCCATGTTTATACAGAAGGCGGTGTAGATATTTCCATACTTATACAGATATCTGTGTAGATATTTCCATGTGTATACAGATGGTATTGTAGGTATTTCCATGTTTATACAGATGGTGGTGTAGATATTTCCATGTTTATTCAGATGGCTTTGTAGATATTTCCATGTTTTTACAGATGGCAGTGTAGATATTTCAATGTTTATAGAGATGGCGCTGTAGATATTTCCATGTTTTTACAGATATCGGTGTAGATATTTCCGTGTTTACACAGATTGCGGTGTAGATACTTCCATCTTTCTACAGATGGCATTGTAGATATTTCCATGTTTATGCAGATGGCGGTGTAGGTATTTCCATGTTTATATAGATGGTGGTGTTGATATTACTATGTTTATACAGATGGCGGTGTAGATATTTCCATGTTTATACAGATCGTGGTGAAGAAATTTCAATGTTTATACAGATCACGGTGTAGATATTTCCATGTTTATACAGATCGCGGTGTAGATATTTCCATGTTTATACAGATAGCGGTGTAGATATTTCCATGTTTATACAGATAGCGGTGTAGTTATTTCCATGTTTATACAGATAGCGGTGTAGGTATTTCCATGTTTATAGACATAGCGGTTTAGATATTTCCATGTTTATATAGATGGCGTTGTAGATGTTTCCATGTTTATACCGATAGATGTGTTGGTATTTCCACGTTTATACAGATAGCGATGTAGATATTTCCATGTTTATACAGCTCGCGGTGCAGATATTTATATCTTTATACAGATGGCATTGTAGATATTTCCATGTTTATACAGATGACTGTAGAGTTATTTCCATGTTTTACAGATGGCTGTGCAGATATTTCCATGTTTATAGAGATAGCGGTGTAGATATTTCCATGTTTGTACAGATGGCGTTGTTGATATTTCCATCTATACACAGATGGCCGTGTAGATATTTCCATGTTTACGAGATGGCGGTGCAGATATTTCCATGCTTATACAGATGTCTGTGTAGATATTTCCATGTGTATACAGATGGCATTGTAGACATTTCCATGTTTATACAGATGACTGTATAGGTATTTCCATGTTTTACAGATGGCTGTGCAGATATTTCCATGTTTATAGAGATAGCGGTGTAGATATTTCCATGTTTGTACAGATGGCGTTGTTGATATTTCCATCTATACACAGATGGCCGTGTAGATATTTCCATGTTTATACAGATGGCAGCGTAGATATTTCCATGGACATGCAGATGGCGGTGTAGATATTTCCATGTTTATACAGATAGCGGTGTAGTTATTTCCATGTTTTCACAGAGGGTGGTGTAGATATTTCCGTGTTTATACACATGGCGGTGTAGATACTTCCATCTTTATGGAGATGGCAGTGTAGATATTTTCATGTTTATAGAGATGGCGGTGTAGATATTTCCATATTTATAGAGATAGCGGTGTAGATATTTCCATCTTTCTACAGATGGCAGTGTAGATATTTCCATGTTTATACAGATGGCGGTGTAGATATTTCCATGTTTATACAGATGACTGTAGAGGTATTTCCATGTTTTACAGATGGCTGTGCAGATATTTCCATGTTTATAGAGATAGCGGTGTAGATATTTCCATGTTTGTACAGATGGCGTTGTTGATATTTCCATCTATACACAGATGGCCGTGTAGATATTTCCATGTTTATACAGATGGCAGCGGAGATTTTTCCATGGACATGCAGATGGCGGTGTTGATATTTCCATGTTTATACAGATAGCGGTGTAGGTATTTCCATGTTTTCACAGATGGTGGTGTAGATATTTCCGTGTTTATACACATGGTGGTGTAGATACTTCCATCTTTATGGAGATGGCAGTGTAGATATTTTCATGTTTATAAAGATGGCGGTGTAGATATTTCCATATTTATAGAGATAGCGATGTAGATATTACCATCTTTCTACAGATGGCAGTGTAGATATTTCCATGTTTATACAGATGGCGGTGTAGATATTTCCATAGTTATACAGATGTCTGTGTAGATATTTCCATGTGTATACAGATGGTATTGTAGGTATTTCCATGTTTATACAGATGGTGGTGTAGATATTTCCATGTTTATTCAGATGACTGTGTAGATATTAACATGTTTTACAGATGGCAGTGTAGATATTTCAATGTTTATAGAGATGGCGCTGTAGATATTTCCATGTTTATACAGATTGCGGTGTAGATATTTCCATGTTTATACAGATAGCGGTGTAGATATTTCCATGTTTTTACAGATATCGGTGTAGATATTTCCATGTTTACACAGATTGCGGTGTAGATATTTCCATCTTTCTACAGATGACATTGTAGCTATTTCAATGTTTATGCAGATGGCGGTGTAGATATTTCCATGTTTATATAGATGGCGGTGTAGATATTACCATGTTTATACAGATAGCGGTGTAGATATTTCCGTGTTTATACAGATCGTGGTGAAGATATTTCCATGTTTATACAGATCGCAGTGTAGATATTTCCATGTTTATACAGATCGCTGTGTAGATATTTCCATGTTTATACAGATTGCGGTGTTGATATTTCCATGTTTATACAGATAGCGGTGTAGATATTTCCATGTTTATAGAGATAGCTGTGTAGATATTTCCATGTTTATAGAGATAGCGGTGTAGGTATTTCCATGTTTATAGACATAGCGGTGTAGATATTTCCATGTTTATATAGATGGCGTTGTAGATATTTCCATGTTTATACCTATAGATGTGTTGGTATTTCCACGTTTATACAGATAGCGATGTAGATATTTCCATGTTTTTAAAGCTCGCGGTGCATATATTTATATATTTATACAGATGGCATTGTAGATATTTCCTTATTCACACAGATGGCGGTGTAGATGTTTCCATGTTTATACTGATGGCGGAGTAGTTAGTTACATGTTTATGGAGATGGCAGTGTAGATATTTTCATGTTTATAGAGATGGCGGTGTAGATATTTCCATGTTTATAGAGATAGCAGTGTAGATATTTACATGTTTATACAGATGGCTGTGTAGATATTTCCATGTGTATACAGATGGCATTGTAGACATTTCCATGTTTATACAGATGACTGTAGAGGTATTTCCATGTTTTACAGATGGCTGTGCAGATATTTCCATGTTTATAGAGATAGCGGTGTAGATATTTCCATGTTTGTACAGATGGCGTTGTTGATATTTCCATCTATACACAGATGGCCGTGTAGATATTTCCATGTTTATACAGATGGCAGCGTAGATATTTCCATGGACATGCAGATGGCGGTGTAGATATTTCCATGTTTATACAGATAGCGGTGTAGCTTTTTCCATGTTTTCACAGATGGTGGTGTAGATATTTCCGTGTTTATACACATGGCGGTGTAGATACTTCCATCTTTATGGAGATGGCAGTGTAGATATTTTCATGTTTATAGAGATGGCGGTGTAGATATTTCCATATTTATAGAGATAGCGGTGTAGATATTTCCATCTTTCTACAGATGGCAGTGTAGATATTTCCATGTTTATACAGATGGCGGTATAGATATTTCCATACTTATACAGATGTCTGTGTAGATAATTCCATGTGTATACAGATGGTATTGTAGGTATTTCCATGTTTATACAGATGGTGGTGTAGATATTTCCATGTTTATACAGATGACTGTGTAGATATTTCCATGTTTTTACAGATGGCAGTGTAGATATTTCAATGTTTATAGAGATGGCGCTGTAGATATTTCCATGTTTATACAGATCGCGGTGTAGATATTTCCATGTTTATACAGATAGCGGTGTAGATATTTCCATGTTTTTACAGATAACGGTGTAGATATTTCCATGTTTACACAGATTGCGGTGTAGATATTTCCATCTTTCTACAGATGGCATTGTAGATATTTCCATGTTTATGCAGATGGCGGTGTAGATACTTCCATGTTTATATAGATGGTGGTGTAGATATTACCATGTTTATACAGATAGCGGTGTAGATATTTCCATGTTTATACAGATCGTGGTGAAGATATTACAATATTTATACTGATCGCGGTGTAGATATTTCCATGTTTATACAGATCGCGGTGTAGATATTTCCATGTTTACACAGATTGCGGTGTAGATATTTCCATCTTTCTACAGATGACATTGTAGATATTTCCATGTTTATGCAGATGGCGGTGTAGATATTTCCATGTTTATATAGATGGTGGTGTAGATATTACCATGTTTATACAGATAGCGGTGTAGATATTTCCATGTTTATACAGATCGTGGTGAAGATATTTCCATGTTTATACAGATCGCGGTGTAGATATTTCCATGTTTATACAGATCGCTGTGTAGATATTTCCATGTTTACACAGATTGCGGTGTAGATATTTCCATGTTTATACAGATAGCGGTGTAGATATTTCCATGTTTATAGAGACAGCGGTGTAGGTATTTCCATGTTTATAGACATAGCGGTGTAGATATTTCCATGTTTATATAGATGGCGTTGTAGATATTTCCATGTTTATAACGATAGATGTGTTGGTATTTCCACGTTTATACAGATAGCGATGTAGATGTTTCCATGTTTATACAGCTCGCGGTTCAGATATTTATATCTTTATACAGATGGCATTGTAGATATTTCCTTACTCACACAGATGGCGGTGTAGATGTTTCCATGTTTATACAGATGGCGGAGTAGTTAGTTCCATGTTTATGGAGATGGCAGTGTAGATATTTTCATGTTTATAGTGATGGCGGTGTAGATATTTCCATGTTTATAGAGATAGCAGTGTAGATATTTACATGTTTATACAGATGGCTGTGTAGATATTTCCATGTGTATACAGATGGCATTGTAGACATATCCTTGTTTATACAGATGACTGTAGAGGTTTTTCCATGTTTTACCGATGGCTCTGCAGATATTTCCATGTTTATAGAGATAGCAGTGTAGATATTTCCATGTTTGTACAGATGGCGTTGTTGATATTTCCATCTACACACAGACGGCCGTGTAGATATTTCCATGTTTATACAGATGGCAGCGTAGATATTTCCATGGACATGCAGATGGCGGTGTAGATATTTCCATGTTTATGCAGATAGCGGTGTAGATATTTCCATGTTTTCACAGATGGTGGTGTAGATATTTCCGTGTTTATACACATGGCGGAGTAGATACTTTCATCTTTATGGAGATGGCAGTGTAGAGATTTTCATGTTTATAGAGATGGCGGTGTAGATATTTCCATATTTATAGAGATAGCGGTGTATGTAATTCAATCTTTCTACAGATGGCAGTGTAGATATTTCCATGTTTATACAGATGGCGGTGTAGATATTTCCATACTTATACAGGTGTCTGTGTAGATATTTCCATGTGTATACAGATGGTATTGTAGGTATTTCCATGTTTATACAGATGGTGGTGTAGATATTTCCATGTTTATACAGATGACTGTGTAGATATTTCCATGTTTTTACAGATGGCAGTGTAGATATTTCAATGTTTATAGAGATGGCGCTGTAGATATTTCCATGTTTATACAGATCGCGGTGTAGATATTTCCATGTTTATACAGATAGCGGTGTAGATATTTCCATGTTTTTACAGATAACGGTGTAGATATTTCCATGTTTACACAGATTGCGGTGTAGATATTTCCATCTTTCTACAGATGGCATTGTAGATATTTCCATGTTCATGCAGATGGCGGTGTAGATACTTCCATGTTTATATAGATGGTGGTGTAGATATTACCATGTTTATACAGATAGCGGTGTAGATATTTCCATGTTTATACAGATCGTGGTGAAGATATTTCCATGTTTATACAGATCGCGGTGTAGATATTTCCATGTTTATACAGATCGCGGTGTAGATATTTCCATGTTTATACAGATAGCGTTGTAGATATTTCCATGTTTATACAGATAGCGGTGTAGATATTTCCATGTTTATAGAGATAGCGGTGTAGGTATTTCCATGTTTATAGACATAGCGGTGTAGATATTTCCATGTTTATATAGATGGCGTTGTAGATATTTCCATGTTTATACCGATAGATGTGTTGGTATTTCCACGTTTATACAGATAGCGATGTATATACTTCCATGTTTATACAGCTCGCGGTGCAGATATTTATATCTTTATACAGATGGCATTGTAGATATTTCCTTATTCACACAGATGGCGGTGTAGATGTTTCCATGTTTATACAGATGACGGAGTAGTTAGTTCCATGTTTATGGAGATGGCAGTGTAGATATTTTCATGTTTATAAAGATGGCGGTGTAGATATTTCCATGTTTATAGAGATAGCAGTGTAGATATTTACATGTGTATACAGATGGCTGTGTAGATATTTCCATGTGTGAACAGATGGCATTGTAGATATTTCCATGTTTATACAGATGACTGTAGAGGTATTTCCATGTTTTACAGATGGCTGTGCAGATATTTCCATGTTTATAGAGATAGCGGTGTAGATATTTCCATGTTTGTACAGATGGCGTTGTTGATATTTCCATCTATACACAGATGGCGGTGTAGATATTTCCATGTTTATACAGATGGCAGCGTAGATATTTCCTTGGTCATGCAGATGGCGGTGTAGACATTTCCATGTTTATACAGAGAGCGGTGTAGATATTTCCATGTTTTCACAGATGGTGGTGTAGATATTTCCGTGTTTATACACTTGGCGGAGTAGATACTTCCATCTTTATGGAGATGGCAGTGTAGATATTTTCATGTTTATAGAGATGGCGGTGTAGATATTTCCATATTTGTAGAGATAGCGGTGTAGATATTTCCATCTTTCTACAGATGGCAGTGTAGATATTTCCATGTTTATACAGATGGCGGTGTAGATATTTCCATACTTATACAGATATCTGTGTAGATATTTCAATGTGTATACAGATGGTATTGTAGGTATTTCCATGTTTATACAGATGGTGGTGTAGATATTACCATGTTTATTCAGATGACTGTGTAGATATTTGCATGTTTTTACAGATGGCACTGTAGATATTTCAATGTTTATAGAGATGTCGCTGTAGATATTTATATGTTTATACAGATCGCGGTGTAGATATTTCCATGTTTATACAGTTAGCGGTGTAGATATTTCCATGTTTATAGAGATAGCGGTGTAGGTATTTCCATGTTTATAGACATAGCGGTGTAGATATTTCCATGTTTATATAGATGGCGTTGTAGATATTTCCATGTTTATACCGATAGATGTGTTGGTATTTCCACGTTTATACAGATAGCGATGTAGATATTTCCATGTTTCTACAGCTCGCGGTGCAATTATTTATATCTTTATACAGATGGCATTGTAGATATTTCCTTATTCACACAGATGGGGGTGTAGATGTTTCCATGTTTATACAGATGGCGGAGTAGTTAGTTTCATGTTTATGGAGATGGCAGTGTAGATATTTTCATGTTTATAGAGATGGCGGTGTAGATATTTCCATGTTTATACAGATAACGGTGTAGATATTTCCATGTTTACACAGATTGCGGTGTAGATATTTCCATCTTTCTACAGATGGCATTGTAGATATTTCTATGTTTATGCAGATGGCGGTG
This sequence comes from Pan paniscus, assembly GCF_029289425.2. Lineage (NCBI taxonomy): Eukaryota > Metazoa > Chordata > Mammalia > Primates > Hominidae > Pan > Pan paniscus. The sequence continues at coordinate 73,802,960 of NC_073270.2, forward strand.
TAGATACTTCCATGTTTATATAGATGGTGGTGAAGATATTACCATGTTTATACAGATAGCGGTGTAGATATTTCCATGTTTATACAGATCGTGGTGAAGATATTTCCATGTTTATACAGATCGCGGTGTAGATATTTCCATGTTTATACAGATCGCGGTGTAGATATTTCCATGTTTATACAGATAGCGTTGTAGATATTTCCATGTTTATACAGATAGCGGTGTAGATATTTCCATGTTTATAGAGATAGCGGTGTAGGTATTTCCATGTTTATAGACATAGCGGTGTAGATATTTCCATGTTTATATAGATGGCGTTGTAGATATTTCCATGTTTATACCAATAGATGTGTTGGTATTTCCACATTTATACAGATAGCGATGTAGATAGTTCCATGTTTATACAGCTCGCGGTGCAGATATTTATATCTTTATACAGATGGCATTGTAGATATTTCCTTATTCACACAGATGGCGGTGTAGATGTTTCCATGTTTATACAGATGGCGGAGTAGTTAGTTCCATGTTTATGGAGATGGCAGTGTAGATATTTTCATGTTTATAAAGATGGCGGTGTAGATATTTCCATGTTTATAGAGATAGCAGTGTAGATATTTACATGTGTATACAGATGGCTGTGTAGATATTTCCATGTGTAAACAGATGGCATTGTAGATATTTCCATGTTTATACAGATGACTGTAGAGGTATTTCCATGTTTTACAGATGGCTGTGCAGATATTTCCATGTTTATAGAGATAGCGGTGTAGATATTTCCATGTTTGTACATATGGCGTTGTTGATATTTCCATCTATACACAGATGGCGGTGTAGATATTTCCATGTTTATACAGATGGCAGCGTAGATATTTCCTTGGTCATGCAGATGGCGGTGTAGACATTTCCATGTTTATACAGAGAGCGGTGTAGATATTTCCATGTTTTCACAGATGGTGGTGTAGATATTTCCGTGTTTATACACTTGGCGGAGTAGATACTTCCATCTTTATGGAGATGGCAGTGTAGATATTTTCATGTTTATAGAGATGGCGGTGTAGATATTTCCATATTTGTAGAGATAGCGGTGTAGATATTTCCATCTTTCTACAGATGGCAGTGTAGATATTTCCATGTTTATACAGATGGCGGTGTAGATATTTCCATACTTATACAGATGTCTGTGTAGATATTTCCATGTGTATACAGATGGTATTGTAGGTATTTCCATGTTTATACAGATGGTGGTGTAGATATTTCCATGTTTATACAGATGACTGTGTAGATATTTCCATGTTTTTACAGATGGCAGTGTAGATATTTCAATGTTTATAGAGATGGCGCTGTAGATATTTCCATGTTTATACAGATCGCGGTGTAGATATTTCCATGTTTATACAGATAGCGGTGTAGATATTTCCATGTTTTTACAGATAACGGTGTAGATATTTCCATGTTTACACAGATTGCGGTGTAGATATTTCCATCTTTCTACAGATGGCATTGTAGATATTTCCATGTTTATGCAGATGGCGGTGTAGATACTTCCATGTTTATATAGATGGTGGTGTAGATATTACCATGTTTATACAGATAGCGGTGTAGATATTTCCATGTTTATACAGATCGTGGTGAAGATATTACAATATTTATACTGATCGCGGTGTAGATATTTCCATGTTTATACAGATCGCGGTGTAGATATTTCCATGTTTATACAGATAGCGTTGTAGATATTTCCATGTTTATACAGATAGCGGTGTAGATATTTCCATGTTTATACAGATAGCGGTGTAGGTAATCCCATGTTTATAAACATAGCAGTGTAGATATTTCCATGTTTATATAGATGGCGTTGTAGATATTTCCGTGTTTATAGCGATGTATGTGTTGCTATTTCAACGTTTACACAGATAGCGATGTAGATATTTCCATGTTTATACAGCTCGCGGTGCAGATATTTATATCTTTATACAGATGGCATTGTAGATATTTCCTTATTCACACAGATGGCGGTGTAGGTGTTTCCATGTTTATACAGATGGCGGAGTAGTTAGTTCTATGTTTATGGAGATGGCAGTGTAGATATTTTCATGTTTATAGAGATGACGGTGTAGATATTTCCATGTCTATAGAGATAGCAGTGTAGATATTTACATGTTTATACAGATGGCTGTGTAGATATTTCCATGTGTATACAGATGGCATTGTAGATATTTCCATTTTTATACAGATGACTGTAGAGGTATTTCCATGTTTTACTGGTGGCTCTGCAGATATTTCCATGTTTATAGAATTAGCGGTGTAGATAGTTCCATGTTTGTTCAGATGGCGTTGTTGATATTTCCATCTATACACAGATGGCGGTGTAGATATTTCCATGTTTATGCAGATGGCAGCGTAGATATTTCCATGGACATGCAGATGGCGGTGTAGATATTTCCATGTTTATACAGATAGCGGTGTAGGTATATCCATGTTTTCAGAGATGGTGGTGAAGATATTTCCGTGTTTATACACATGGCGGAGTAGATACTTCCATCTTTATAGAGATCCCAGTGAAGATATTTTCATGTTTATAGAGATGGCGGTGTAGATATTTCCATATTTATACAGATAGCGATGTAGATATTTCCATCTTTCTACAGATGGCAGTGTAGATATTTCCATGTTTATACAGATGGCGGTGTAGATATTTCCATACTTATACAGATATCTGTGTAGATATTTCCATGTGTATACAGATGGTATTGTAGGTATTTCCATGTTTATACAGATGGTGGTGTAGATATTTCCATGTTTATTCAGATGACTGTGTAGATATTTCCATGTTTTTACAGATGGCAGTGCAGATATTTCAATGTTTATAGAGATGGCGCTGTAGATATTTCCATGTTTATACAGATCGCGGTGTAGATATTTCCATGTTTATACAGATAGCGGTGTAGATATTTCCATGTTTTTACAGAGATCGGTGTAGATATTTCCATGTTTACACAGATTGCGGTGTAGATGTTTCCATCTTTCTACAGATGGCATTGTAGTTATTTCCATGTTTATGCAGATGGCGGTGAATATATTTCCATGTTTATATAGATGGTGGTGTAGATATTACCATGTTTATACAGATCGTGGTGAAGATATTTCAATGTTTATACAGATCGCGGTGTAGATACTTCCATGTTTATACAGATAGCGGTGTAGATATTTCCATGTTTTTACAGATATCGGTGTAGATATTTCCATGTTTACACAGATTGCGGTGTAGATATTTCCATCTTTCTACAGATGACATTGTAGATATTTCCATGTTTATGCAGATGGCGGTGTAGATATTTCCATGTTTATATAGATGGTGGTGTAGATATTACCATGTTTATACAGATAGCGGTGTAGATATTTCCATGTTTATACAGATCGTGGTGAAGATATTTCCATGTTTATACAGATCGCGGTGTAGATATTTCCATGTTTATACAGATCGCTGTGTAGATATTTCCATGTTTACACAGATTGCGGTGTAGATATTTCCATGTTTATACAGATAGCGGTGTAGATATTTCCATGTTTATAGAGACAGAGGTGTAGGTATTTCCATGTTTATAGACATAGCGGTGTAGATATTTCCATGTTTATATAGATGGCGTTGTAGATATTTCCATGTTTATAACGATAGATGTGTTGGTATTTCCACGTTTATACAGATAGCGATGTAGATGTTTCCATGTTTATACAGCTCGCGGTGCAGATATTTATATCTTTATACAGATGGCATTGTAGATATTTCCTTACTCACACAGATGGCGGTGTAGATGTTTCCATGTTTATACAGATGGCGGAGTAGTTAGTTCCATGTTTATGGAGATGGCAGTGTAGATATTTTCATGTTTATAGTGATGGCGGTGTAGATATTTCCATGTTTATAGAGATAGCAGTGTAGATATTTACATGTTTATACAGATGGCTGTGTAGATATTTCCATGTGTATACAGATGGCATTGTAGACATATCCATGTTTATACAGATGACTGTAGAGGTTTTTCCATGTTTTACCGATGGCTCTGCAGATATTTCCATGTTTATAGAGATAGCGGTGTAGATATTTCCATGTTTGTACAGATGGCGTTGTTGATATTTCCATCTACACACAGACGGCCGTGTAGATATTTCCATGTTTATACAGATGGCAGCGTAGATATTTCCATGGACATGCAGATGGCGGTGTAGATATTTCCATGTTTATGCAGATAGCGGTGTAGATATTTCCATGTTTTCACAGATGGTGGTGTAGATATTTCCGTGTTTATACACATGGCGGAGTAGATACTTTCATCTTTATGGAGATGGCAGTGTAGAGATTTTCATGTTTATAGAGATGGCGGTGTAGATATTTCCATATTTATAGAGATAGCGGTGTATGTAATTCAATCTTTCTACAGATGGCAGTGTAGATATTTCCATGTTTATACAGATGGCGGTGTAGATATTTCCATACTTATACAGGTGTCTGTGTAGATATTTCCATGTGTATACAGATGGTATTGTAGGTATTTCCATGTTTATACAGATGGTGGTGTAGATATTTCCATGTTTATACAGATGACTGTGTAGATATTTCCATGTTTTTACAGATGGCAGTGTAGATATTTCAATGTTTATAGAGATGGCGCTGTAGATATTTCCATGTTTATACAGATTGCGGTGTAGATATTTCCATGTTTATACAGATAGCGGTGTAGATATTTCCATGTTTTTACAGATAACGGTGTAGATATTTCCATGTTTACACAGATTGCGGTGTAGATATTTCCATCTTTCTACAGATGGCATTGTAGATATTTCCATGTTCATGCAGATGGCGGTGTAGATACTTCCATGTTTATATAGATGGTGGTGTAGATATTACCATGTTTATACAGATAGCGGTGTAGATATTTCCATGTTTATACAGATCGTGGTGAAGATATTTCCATGTTTATACAGATCGCGGTGTAGATATTTCCATGTTTATACAGATCGCGGTGTAGATATTTCCATGTTTATACAGATAGCGTTGTAGATATTTCCATGTTTATACAGATAGCGGTGTAGATATTTCCATGTTTATAGAGATAGCGGTGTAGGTATTTCCATGTTTATAGACATAGCGGTGTAGATATTTCCATGTTTATATAGATGGCGTTGTAGATATTTCCATGTTTATACCGATAGATGTGTTGGTATTTCCACGTTTATACAGATAGCGATGTAGATACTTCCATGTTTATACAGCTCGCGGTGCAGATATTTATATCTTTATACAGATGGCATTGTAGATATTTCCTTATTCACACAGATGGCGGTGTAGATGTTTCCATGTTTATACAGATGGCGGAGTAGTTAGTTCCATGTTTATGGAGATGGCAGTGTAGATATTTTCATGTTTATAAAGATGGCGGTGTAGATATTTCCATGTTTATAGAGATAGCAGTGTAGATATTTACATGTGTATACAGATGGCTGTGTAGATATTTCCATGTGTGAACAGATGGCATTGTAGATATTTCCATGTTTATACAGATGACTGTAGAGGTATTTCCATGTTTTACAGATGGCTGTGCAGATATTTCCATGTTTATAGAGATAGCGGTGTAGATATTTCCATGTTTGTACAGATGGCGTTGTTGATATTTCCATCTATACACAGATGGCGGTGTAGATATTTCCATGTTTATACAGATGGCAGCGTAGATATTTCCTTGGTCATGCAGATGGCGGTGTAGACATTTCCATGTTTATACAGAGAGCGGTGTAGATATTTCCATGTTTTCACAGATGGTGGTGTAGATATTTCCGTGTTTATACACTTGGCGGAGTAGATACTTCCATCTTTATGGAGATGGCAGTGTAGATATTTTCATGTTTATAGAGATGGCGGTGTAGATATTTCCATATTTGTAGAGATAGCGGTGTAGATATTTCCATCTTTCTACAGATGGCAGTGTAGATATTTCCATGTTTATACAGATGGCGGTGTAGATATTTCCATACTTATACAGATATCTGTGTAGATATTTCCATGTGTATACAGATGGTATTGTAGGTATTTCCATGTTTATACAGATGGTGGTGTAGATATTACCATGTTTATTCAGATGACTGTGTAGATATTTGCATGTTTTTACAGATGGCACTGTAGATATTTCAATGTTTATAGAGATGTCGCTGTAGATATTTATATGTTTATACAGATCGCGGTGTAGATATTTCCATGTTTATACAGTTAGCGGTGTAGATATTTCCATGTTTATACAGATAGCGGTGTAGTTATTTCCATGTTTATAGAGATAGCGGTGTAGGTATTTCCATGTTTATAGACATAGCGGTGTAGATATTTCCATGTTTATATAGATGGCGTTGTAGATATTTCCATGTTTATACCGATAGATGTGTTGGTATTTCCACGTTTATACAGATAGCGATGTAGATATTTCCATGTTTATACAGCTCGCGGTGCAATTATTTATATCTTTATACAGATGGCATTGTAGATATTTCCTTATTCACACAGATGGGGGTGTAGATGTTTCCATGTTTATACAGATGGCGGAGTAGTTAGTTTCATGTTTATGGAGATGGCAGTGTAGATATTTTCATGTTTATAGAGATGGCGGTGTAGATATTTCCATGTTTATACAGATAGCGGTGTAGATATTTCCATGTTTTTACAGATAACGGTGTAGATATTTCCATGTTTACACAGATTGCGGTGTAGATATTTCCATCTTTCTACAGATGGCATTGTAGATATTTCTATGTTTATGCAGATGGCGGTGTAGATACTTCCATGTTTATATAGATGGTGGTGTAGATATTACCATGTTTATACAGATAGCGGTGTAGATATTTCCATGTTTATACAGATCGTGGTGAAGATATTTCCATGTTTATACAGATCGCGGTGTAGATATTTCCATGTTTATACAGATCGCGGTGTAGATATTTCCATGTTTATACAGATAGCGTTGTAGATATTTCCATGTTTATACAGATAGCGGTGTAGATATTTCCATGTTTATAGAGATAGCGGTGTAGGTATTTCCATGTTTATAGACATAGCGGTGTAGATATTTCCATGTTTATATAGATGGCGTTGTAGATATTTCCATGTTTATACCAATAGATGTGTTGGTATTTCCACGTTTATACAGATAGCGATGTAGATAGTTCCATGTTTATACAGCTCGCGGTGCAGATATTTATATCTTTATACAGATGGCATTGTAGATATTTCCTTATTCACACAGATGGCGGTGTAGATGTTTCCATGTTTATACAGATGGCGGAGTAGTTAGTTCCATGTTTATGGAGATGGCAGTGTAGATATTTTCATGTTTATAAAGATGGCGGTGTAGATATTTCCATGTTTATAGAGATAGCAGTGTAGATATTTACATGTGTATACAGATGGCTGTGTAGATATTTCCATGTGTAAACAGATGGCATTGTAGATATTTCCATGTTTATACAGATGACTGTAGAGTTATTTCCATGTTTTACAGATGGCTGTGCAGATATTTCCATGTTTATAGAGATAGCGGTGTAGATATTTCCATGTTTGTACAGATGGCGTTGTTGATATTTCCATCTATACACAGATGGCGGTGTAGATATTTCCATGTTTATACAGATGGCAGCGTAGATATTTCCTTGGTCATGCAGACGGCGGTGTAGACATTTCCATGTTTATACAGAGAGCGGTGTAGATATTTCCATGTTTTCACAGATGGTGGTGTAGATATTTCCGTGTTTATACACTTGGCGGAGTAGATACTTCCATCTTTATGGAGATGGCAGTGTAGATATTTTCATGTTTATAGAGATGGCGGTGTAGATATTTCCATATTTGTAGAGATAGCGGTGTAGATATTTCCATCTTTCTACAGATGGCAGTGTAGATATTTCCATGTTTATACAGATGGCGGTGTAGATATTTCCATACTTATACAGATATCTGTGTAGATATTTCCATGTGTATACAGATGGTATTGTAGGTATTTCAATGTTTATACAGATGGTGGTGTAGATATTACCATGTTTATTCAGATGACTGTGTAGATATTTGCATGTTTTTACAGATGGCACTGTAGATATTTCAATGTTTATAGAGATGTCGCTGTAGATATTTCCATGTTTATACAGATCGCGGTGTAGATATTTCCATGTTTATACAGTTAGCGGTGTAGATATTTCCATGTTTATACAGATAGCGGTGTAGTTATTTCCATGTTTATAGAGATAGCTGTGTAGGTATTTCCATGTTTATAGACATAGCGGTGTAGATATTTCCATGTTTATATAGATGGCGTTGTAGATATTTCCATGTTTATACCGATAGATGTGTTGGTATTTCCACGTTTATACAGATAGCGATGTAGATATTTCCATGTTTATACAGCTCGCGGTGCAATTATTTATATCTTTTTACAGATGGCATTGTAGATATTTCCTTATTCACACAGATGGGGGTGTAGATGTTTCCATGTTTATACAGATGGCGGAGTAGTTAGTTCCATGTTTATGGAGATGGCAGTGTAGATATTTTCATGTTTATATAGATGGCGGTGTAGGTATTTCCATGTTTATTGAGATATCAGTGTAGATATTTTCATGTTTATACAGATGGCTGGGTAGATATTTCCAAGTGTAAACAGATGGCATTGTAGATATTTCCATGTTTATACAGATGACTGTAGAGGTATTTCCAAGTTTTACAGATGGCTGTGCAGATATTTCCATGTTTATAGAGATAGCGGTGTAGATATTTCCATGTTTGTACAGATGGCAATGTTGATATTTCCATCTATACACAGATGGCGGTGTAGATATTTCCATGTTTATACAGATGGCAGCGTAGATATTTCCATGGACATGCAGATGGCGGTGTAGGTATTTCCATGTTTATACAGATAGCGGTGTAGATATTTCCATGTTTTCACAGATGGTGGTGTAGATATTTCCGTGTTTATACACATGGCGGAGTAGATACTTCCATCTTTATGGAGATGGCAGTGTAGATATTTTCATGTTTATAGAGATGCCGGTGTAGATATTTCCATATTTATAGAGATAGCGGTGTAGATATTTCCATCTTTCTACAGATGGCAGTGTAGATATTTCCATGTTTATACAGATGGGGGTGTTCATATTTCCATACTTATACAGATATCTGTGTAGATATTTCCATGTGTATACAGATGGTATTGTAGGTATTTCCATGTTTATACAGATAGCGGTGTAGATATTTCCATGTTTATAGAGATAGCGGTGTAGGTATTTCCATGTTTATAGACATAGCGGTGTAGATATTTCCATGTTTATATAGATGGCGTTGTAGATATTTCCATGTTTATACCAATAGATGTGTTGGTATTTCCACGTTTATACAGATAGCGATGTAGATAGTTCCATGTTTATACAGCTCGCGGTGCAGATATTTATATCTTTATACAGATGGCATTGTAGATATTTCCTTATTCACACAGATGGCGGTGTAGATGTTTCCATGTTTATACAGATGGCGGAGTAGTTAGTTCCATGTTTATGGAGATGGCAGTGTAGATATTTTCATGTTTATAAAGATGGCGGTGTAGATATTTCCATGTTTATAGAGATAGCAGTGTAGATATTTACATGTGTATACAGATGGCTGTGTAGATATTTCCATGTGTAAACAGATGGCATTGTAGATATTTCCATGTTTATACAGATGACTGTAGAGTTATTTCCATGTTTTACAGATGGCTGTGCAGATATTTCCATGTTTATAGAGATAGCGGTGTAGATATTTCCATGTTTGTACAGATGGCGTTGTTGATATTTCCATCTATACACAGATGGCGGTGTAGATATTTCCATGTTTATACAGATGGCAGCGTAGATATTTCCTTGGTCATGCAGATGGCGGTGTAGACATTTCCATGTTTATACAGAGAGCGGTGTAGATATTTCCATGTTTTCACAGATGGTGGTGTAGATATTTCCGTGTTTATACACTTGGCGGAGTAGATACTTCCATCTTTATGGAGATGGCAGTGTAGATATTTTCATGTTTATAGAGATGGCGGTGTAGATATTTCCATATTTGTAGAGATAGCGGTGTAGATATTTCCATCTTTCTACAGATGGCAGTGTAGATATTTCCATGTTTATACAGATGGCGGTGTAGATATTTCCATACTTATACAGATATCTGTGTAGATATTTCCATGTGTATACAGATGGTATTGTAGGTATTTCAATGTTTATACAGATGGTGGTGTAGATATTACCATGTTTATTCAGATGACTGTGTAGATATTTGCATGTTTTTACAGATGGCACTGTAGATATTTCAATGTTTATAGAGATGTCGCTGTAGATATTTCCATGTTTATACAGATCGCGGTGTAGATATTTCCATGTTTATACAGTTAGCGGTGTAGATATTTCCATGTTTATACAGATAGCGGTGTAGTTATTTCCATGTTTATAGAGATAGCTGTGTAGGTATTTCCATGTTTATAGACATAGCGGTGTAGATATTTCCATGTTTATATAGATGGCGTTGTAGATATTTCCATGTTTATACCGATAGATGTGTTGGTATTTCCACGTTTATACAGATAGCGATGTAGATATTTCCATGTTTATACAGCTCGCGGTGCAATTATTTATATCTTTATACAGATGGCATTGTAGATATTTCCTTATTCACACAGATGGGGGTGTAGATGTTTCCATGTTTATACAGATGGCGGAGTAGTTAGTTCCATGTTTATGGAGATGGCAGTGTAGATATTTTCATGTTTATATAGATGGCGGTGTAGGTATTTCCATGTTTATTGAGATATCAGTGTAGATATTTTCATGTTTATACAGATGGCTGGGTAGATATTTCCAAGTGTAAACAGATGGCATTGTAGATATTTCCATGTTTATACAGATGACTGTAGAGGTATTTCCAAGTTTTACAGATGGCTGTGCAGATATTTCCATGTTTATAGAGATAGCGGTGTAGATATTTCCATGTTTGTACAGATGGCAATGTTGATATTTCCATCTATACACAGATGGCGGTGTAGATATTTCCATGTTTATACAGATGGCAGCGTAGATATTTCCATGGACATGCAGATGGCGGTGTAGGTATTTCCATGTTTATACAGATAGCGGTGTAGATATTTCCATGTTTTCACAGATGGTGGTGTAGATATTTCCGTGTTTATACACATGGCGGAGTAGATACTTCCATCTTTATGGAGATGGCAGTGTAGATATTTTCATGTTTATAGAGATGCCGGTGTAGATATTTCCATATTTATAGAGATAGCGGTGTAGATATTTCCATCTTTCTACAGATGGCAGTGTAGATATTTCCATGTTTATACAGATGGGGGTGTTCATATTTCCATACTTATACAGATATCTGTGTAGATATTTCCATGTGTATACAGATGGTATTGTAGGTATTTCCATGTTTATACAGATGGTGGTGTAGATATTTCCATGTTTATTCAGATGACTGTGTAGATATTTCCATGTTTTTACAGATGGCAGTGTAGATATTTCAATGTTTATAGAGATTGCGCTGTAGATATTTCCATGTTTATACAGATCGCGGTGTAGATATTTCCATGTTTACACAGATAGCGGTGTAGATATTTCCATGTTTTTACAAATATCGGTGTAGATATTTCCATGTTTACACAGATTGCGGTGTAGATGTTTCCATCTTTCTACAGATGGCATTGTAGATATTTCCATGTTTATCTAGATGGCGGTGTATATATTTCCATGTCTATATAGATGGTGGTGTAGATATTACCATGTTTATACAGATAGCGGTGTAGATATTTCCATGTTTATACAGATCATGGTGAAGATATTTCCATGTTTATACAGATCGCGGTGTAGATATTTCCATGTTTATAGAATTAGCGGTGTAGATAGTTCCATGTTTGTTCAGATGGCGTTGTTGATATTTCCATCTATACACAGATGGCGGTGTAGATATTTCCATGTTTATACAGATGGCAGCGTAGATATTTCCTTGGTCATGCAGATGGCGGTGTAGACATTTCCATGTTTATACAGAGAGCGGTGTAGATATTTCCATGTTTTCACAGATGGTGGTGTAGATATTTCCGTGTTTATACACTTGGCGGAGTAGATACTTCCATCTTTATGGAGATGGCAGTGTAGATATTTTCATGTTTATAGAGATGGCGGTGTAGATATTTCCATATTTGTAGAGATAGCGGTGTAGATATTTCCATCTTTCTACAGATGGCAGTGTAGATATTTCCATGTTTATACAGATGGCGGTGTAGATATTTCCATACTTATACAGATATCTGTGTAGATATTTCAATGTGTATACAGATGGTATTGTAGGTATTTCCATGTTTATACAGATGGTGGTGTAGATATTACCATGTTTATTCAGATGACTGTGTAGATATTTGCATGTTTTTACAGATGGCACTGTAGATATTTCAATGTTTATAGAGATGTCGCTGTAGATATTTATATGTTTATACAGATCGCGGTGTAGATATTTCCATGTTTATACAGTTAGCGGTGTAGATATTTCCATGTTTATAGAGATAGCGGTGTAGGTATTTCCATGTTTATAGACATAGCGGTGTAGATATTTCCATGTTTATATAGATGGCGTTGTAGATATTTCCATGTTTATACCGATAGATGTGTTGGTATTTCCACGTTTATACAGATAGCGATGTAGATATTTCCATGTTTCTACAGCTCGCGGTGCAATTATTTATATCTTTATACAGATGGCATTGTAGATATTTCCTTATTCACACAGATGGGGGTGTAGATGTTTCCATGTTTATACAGATGGCGGAGTAGTTAGTTTCATGTTTATGGAGATGGCAGTGTAGATATTTTCATGTTTATAGAGATGGCGGTGTAGATATTTCCATGTTTATACAGATAACGGTGTAGATATTTCCATGTTTACACAGATTGCGGTGTAGATATTTCCATCTTTCTACAGATGGCATTGTAGATATTTCTATGTTTATGCAGATGGCGGTGTAGATACTTCCATGTTTATATAGATGGTGGTGAAGATATTACCATGTTTATACAGATAGCGGTGTAGATATTTCCATGTTTATACAGATCGTGGTGAAGATATTTCCATGTTTATACAGATCGCGGTGTAGATATTTCCATGTTTATACAGATCGCGGTGTAGATATTTCCATGTTTATACAGATAGCGTTGTAGATATTTCCATGTTTATACAGATAGCGGTGTAGATATTTCCATGTTTATAGAGATAGCGGTGTAGGTATTTCCATGTTTATAGACATAGCGGTGTAGATATTTCCATGTTTATATAGATGGCGTTGTAGATATTTCCATGTTTATACCAATAGATGTGTTGGTATTTCCACATTTATACAGATAGCGATGTAGATAGTTCCATGTTTATACAGCTCGCGGTGCAGATATTTATATCTTTATACAGATGGCATTGTAGATATTTCCTTATTCACACAGATGGCGGTGTAGATGTTTCCATGTTTATACAGATGGCGGAGTAGTTAGTTCCATGTTTATGGAGATGGCAGTGTAGATATTTTCATGTTTATAAAGATGGCGGTGTAGATATTTCCATGTTTATAGAGATAGCAGTGTAGATATTTACATGTGTATACAGATGGCTGTGTAGATATTTCCATGTGTAAACAGATGGCATTGTAGATATTTCCATGTTTATACAGATGACTGTAGAGGTATTTCCATGTTTTACAGATGGCTGTGCAGATATTTCCATGTTTATAGAGATAGCGGTGTAGATATTTCCATGTTTGTACATATGGCGTTGTTGATATTTCCATCTATACACAGATGGCGGTGTAGATATTTCCATGTTTATACAGATGGCAGCGTAGATATTTCCTTGGTCATGCAGATGGCGGTGTAGACATTTCCATGTTTATACAGAGAGCGGTGTAGATATTTCCATGTTTTCACAGATGGTGGTGTAGATATTTCCGTGTTTATACACTTGGCGGAGTAGATACTTCCATCTTTATGGAGATGGCAGTGTAGATATTTTCATGTTTATAGAGATGGCGGTGTAGATATTTCCATATTTGTAGAGATAGCGGTGTAGATATTTCCATCTTTCTACAGATGGCAGTGTAGATATTTCCATGTTTATACAGATGGCGGTGTAGATATTTCCATACTTATACAGATGTCTGTGTAGATATTTCCATGTGTATACAGATGGTATTGTAGGTATTTCCATGTTTATACAGATGGTGGTGTAGATATTTCCATGTTTATACAGATGACTGTGTAGATATTTCCATGTTTTTACAGATGGCAGTGTAGATATTTCAATGTTTATAGAGATGGCGCTGTAGATATTTCCATGTTTATACAGATCGCGGTGTAGATATTTCCATGTTTATACAGATAGCGGTGTAGATATTTCCATGTTTTTACAGATAACGGTGTAGATATTTCCATGTTTACACAGATTGCGGTGTAGATATTTCCATCTTTCTACAGATGGCATTGTAGATATTTCCATGTTTATGCAGATGGCGGTGTAGATACTTCCATGTTTATATAGATGGTGGTGTAGATATTACCATGTTTATACAGATAGCGGTGTAGATATTTCCATGTTTATACAGATCGTGGTGAAGATATTACAATATTTATACTGATCGCGGTGTAGATATTTCCATGTTTATACAGATCGCGGTGTAGATATTTCCATGTTTATACAGATAGCGTTGTAGATATTTCCATGTTTATACAGATAGCGGTGTAGATATTTCCATGTTTATACAGATAGCGGTGTAGGTAATTCCATGTTTATAAACATAGCAGTGTAGATATTTCCATGTTTATATAGATGGCGTTGTAGATATTTCCGTGTTTATAGCGATGTATGTGTTGCTATTTCAACGTTTACACAGATAGCGATGTAGATATTTCCATGTTTATACAGCTCGCGGTGCAGATATTTATATCTTTATACAGATGGCATTGTAGATATTTCCTTATTCACACAGATGGCGGTGTAGGTGTTTCCATGTTTATACAGATGGCGGAGTAGTTAGTTCTATGTTTATGGAGATGGCAGTGTAGATATTTTCATGTTTATAGAGATGACGGTGTAGATATTTCCATGTCTATAGAGATAGCAGTGTAGATATTTACATGTTTATACAGATGGCTGTGTAGATATTTCCATGTGTATACAGATGGCATTGTAGATATTTCCATTTTTATACAGATGACTGTAGAGGTATTTCCATGTTTTACTGGTGGCTCTGCAGATATTTCCATGTTTATAGAATTAGCGGTGTAGATAGTTCCATGTTTGTTCAGATGGCGTTGTTGATATTTCCATCTATACACAGATGGCGGTGTAGATATTTCCATGTTTATGCAGATGGCAGCGTAGATATTTCCATGGACATGCAGATGGCGGTGTAGATATTTCCATGTTTATACAGATAGCGGTGTAGGTATATCCATGTTTTCAGAGATGGTGGTGAAGATATTTCCGTGTTTATACACATGGCGGAGTAGATACTTCCATCTTTATAGAGATCCCAGTGAAGATATTTTCATGTTTATAGAGATGGCGGTGTAGATATTTCCATATTTATACAGATAGCGATGTAGATATTTCCATCTTTCTACAGATGGCAGTGTAGATATTTCCATGTTTATACAGATGGCGGTGTAGATATTTCCATACTTATACAGATATCTGTGTAGATATTTCCATGTGTATACAGATGGTATTGTAGGTATTTCCATGTTTATACAGATGGTGGTGTAGATATTTCCATGTTTATTCAGATGACTGTGTAGATATTTCCATGTTTTTACAGATGGCAGTGCAGATATTTCAATGTTTATAGAGATGGCGCTGTAGATATTTCCATGTTTATACAGATCGCGGTGTAGATATTTCCATGTTTATACAGATAGCGGTGTAGATATTTCCATGTTTTTACAGAGATCGGTGTAGATATTTCCATGTTTACACAGATTGCGGTGTAGATGTTTCCATCTTTCTACAGATGGCATTGTAGTTATTTCCATGTTTATGCAGATGGCGGTGAATATATTTCCATGTTTATATAGATGGTGGTGTAGATATTACCATGTTTATACAGATCGTGGTGAAGATATTTCAATGTTTATACAGATCGCGGTGTAGATACTTCCATGTTTATACAGATAGCGGTGTAGATATTTCCATGTTTTTACAGATATCGGTGTAGATATTTCCATGTTTACACAGATTGCGGTGTAGATATTTCCATCTTTCTACAGATGACATTGTAGATATTTCCATGTTTATGCAGATGGCGGTGTAGATATTTCCATGTTTATATAGATGGTGGTGTAGATATTACCATGTTTATACAGATAGCGGTGTAGATATTTCCATGTTTATACAGATCGTGGTGAAGATATTTCCATGTTTATACAGATCGCGGTGTAGATATTTCCATGTTTATACAGATCGCTGTGTAGATATTTCCATGTTTACACAGATTGCGGTGTAGATATTTCCATGTTTATACAGATAGCGGTGTAGATATTTCCATGTTTATAGAGACAGAGGTGTAGGTATTTCCATGTTTATAGACATAGCGGTGTAGATATTTCCATGTTTATATAGATGGCGTTGTAGATATTTCCATGTTTATAACGATAGATGTGTTGGTATTTCCACGTTTATACAGATAGCGATGTAGATGTTTCCATGTTTATACAGCTCGCGGTGCAGATATTTATATCTTTATACAGATGGCATTGTAGATATTTCCTTACTCACACAGATGGCGGTGTAGATGTTTCCATGTTTATACAGATGGCGGAGTAGTTAGTTCCATGTTTATGGAGATGGCAGTGTAGATATTTTCATGTTTATAGTGATGGCGGTGTAGATATTTCCATGTTTATAGAGATAGCAGTGTAGATATTTACATGTTTATACAGATGGCTGTGTAGATATTTCCATGTGTATACAGATGGCATTGTAGACATATCCATGTTTATACAGATGACTGTAGAGGTTTTTCCATGTTTTACCGATGGCTCTGCAGATATTTCCATGTTTATAGAGATAGCGGTGTAGATATTTCCATGTTTGTACAGATGGCGTTGTTGATATTTCCATCTACACACAGACGGCCGTGTAGATATTTCCATGTTTATACAGATGGCAGCGTAGATATTTCCATGGACATGCAGATGGCGGTGTAGATATTTCCATGTTTATGCAGATAGCGGTGTAGATATTTCCATGTTTTCACAGATGGTGGTGTAGATATTTCCGTGTTTATACACATGGCGGAGTAGATACTTTCATCTTTATGGAGATGGCAGTGTAGAGATTTTCATGTTTATAGAGATGGCGGTGTAGATATTTCCATATTTATAGAGATAGCGGTGTATGTAATTCAATCTTTCTACAGATGGCAGTGTAGATATTTCCATGTTTATACAGATGGCGGTGTAGATATTTCCATACTTATACAGGTGTCTGTGTAGATATTTCCATGTGTATACAGATGGTATTGTAGGTATTTCCATGTTTATACAGATGGTGGTGTAGATATTTCCATGTTTATACAGATGACTGTGTAGATATTTCCATGTTTTTACAGATGGCAGTGTAGATATTTCAATGTTTATAGAGATGGCGCTGTAGATATTTCCATGTTTATACAGATTGCGGTGTAGATATTTCCATGTTTATACAGATAGCGGTGTAGATATTTCCATGTTTTTACAGATAACGGTGTAGATATTTCCATGTTTACACAGATTGCGGTGTAGATATTTCCATCTTTCTACAGATGGCATTGTAGATATTTCCATGTTCATGCAGATGGCGGTGTAGATACTTCCATGTTTATATAGATGGTGGTGTAGATATTACCATGTTTATACAGATAGCGGTGTAGATATTTCCATGTTTATACAGATCGTGGTGAAGATATTTCCATGTTTATACAGATCGCGGTGTAGATATTTCCATGTTTATACAGATCGCGGTGTAGATATTTCCATGTTTATACAGATAGCGTTGTAGATATTTCCATGTTTATACAGATAGCGGTGTAGATATTTCCATGTTTATAGAGATAGCGGTGTAGGTATTTCCATGTTTATAGACATAGCGGTGTAGATATTTCCATGTTTATATAGATGGCGTTGTAGATATTTCCATGTTTATACCGATAGATGTGTTGGTATTTCCACGTTTATACAGATAGCGATGTAGATACTTCCATGTTTATACAGCTCGCGGTGCAGATATTTATATCTTTATACAGATGGCATTGTAGATATTTCCTTATTCACACAGATGGCGGTGTAGATGTTTCCATGTTTATACAGATGGCGGAGTAGTTAGTTCCATGTTTATGGAGATGGCAGTGTAGATATTTTCATGTTTATAAAGATGGCGGTGTAGATATTTCCATGTTTATAGAGATAGCAGTGTAGATATTTACATGTGTATACAGATGGCTGTGTAGATATTTCCATGTGTGAACAGATGGCATTGTAGATATTTCCATGTTTATACAGATGACTGTAGAGGTATTTCCATGTTTTACAGATGGCTGTGCAGATATTTCCATGTTTATAGAGATAGCGGTGTAGATATTTCCATGTTTGTACAGATGGCGTTGTTGATATTTCCATCTATACACAGATGGCGGTGTAGATATTTCCATGTTTATACAGATGGCAGCGTAGATATTTCCTTGGTCATGCAGATGGCGGTGTAGACATTTCCATGTTTATACAGAGAGCGGTGTAGATATTTCCATGTTTTCACAGATGGTGGTGTAGATATTTCCGTGTTTATACACTTGGCGGAGTAGATACTTCCATCTTTATGGAGATGGCAGTGTAGATATTTTCATGTTTATAGAGATGGCGGTGTAGATATTTCCATATTTGTAGAGATAGCGGTGTAGATATTTCCATCTTTCTACAGATGGCAGTGTAGATATTTCCATGTTTATACAGATGGCGGTGTAGATATTTCCATACTTATACAGATATCTGTGTAGATATTTCCATGTGTATACAGATGGTATTGTAGGTATTTCCATGTTTATACAGATGGTGGTGTAGATATTACCATGTTTATTCAGATGACTGTGTAGATATTTGCATGTTTTTACAGATGGCACTGTAGATATTTCAATGTTTATAGAGATGTCGCTGTAGATATTTATATGTTTATACAGATCGCGGTGTAGATATTTCCATGTTTATACAGTTAGCGGTGTAGATATTTCCATGTTTATACAGATAGCGGTGTAGTTATTTCCATGTTTATAGAGATAGCGGTGTAGGTATTTCCATGTTTATAGACATAGCGGTGTAGATATTTCCATGTTTATATAGATGGCGTTGTAGATATTTCCATGTTTATACCGATAGATGTGTTGGTATTTCCACGTTTATACAGATAGCGATGTAGATATTTCCATGTTTATACAGCTCGCGGTGCAATTATTTATATCTTTATACAGATGGCATTGTAGATATTTCCTTATTCACACAGATGGGGGTGTAGATGTTTCCATGTTTATACAGATGGCGGAGTAGTTAGTTTCATGTTTATGGAGATGGCAGTGTAGATATTTTCATGTTTATAGAGATGGCGGTGTAGATATTTCCATGTTTATACAGATAGCGGTGTAGATATTTCCATGTTTTTACAGATAACGGTGTAGATATTTCCATGTTTACACAGATTGCGGTGTAGATATTTCCATCTTTCTACAGATGGCATTGTAGATATTTCTATGTTTATGCAGATGGCGGTGTAGATACTTCCATGTTTATATAGATGGTGGTGTAGATATTACCATGTTTATACAGATAGCGGTGTAGATATTTCCATGTTTATACAGATCGTGGTGAAGATATTTCCATGTTTATACAGATCGCGGTGTAGATATTTCCATGTTTATACAGATCGCGGTGTAGATATTTCCATGTTTATACAGATAGCGTTGTAGATATTTCCATGTTTATACAGATAGCGGTGTAGATATTTCCATGTTTATAGAGATAGCGGTGTAGGTATTTCCATGTTTATAGACATAGCGGTGTAGATATTTCCATGTTTATATAGATGGCGTTGTAGATATTTCCATGTTTATACCAATAGATGTGTTGGTATTTCCACGTTTATACAGATAGCGATGTAGATAGTTCCATGTTTATACAGCTCGCGGTGCAGATATTTATATCTTTATACAGATGGCATTGTAGATATTTCCTTATTCACACAGATGGCGGTGTAGATGTTTCCATGTTTATACAGATGGCGGAGTAGTTAGTTCCATGTTTATGGAGATGGCAGTGTAGATATTTTCATGTTTATAAAGATGGCGGTGTAGATATTTCCATGTTTATAGAGATAGCAGTGTAGATATTTACATGTGTATACAGATGGCTGTGTAGATATTTCCATGTGTAAACAGATGGCATTGTAGATATTTCCATGTTTATACAGATGACTGTAGAGTTATTTCCATGTTTTACAGATGGCTGTGCAGATATTTCCATGTTTATAGAGATAGCGGTGTAGATATTTCCATGTTTGTACAGATGGCGTTGTTGATATTTCCATCTATACACAGATGGCGGTGTAGATATTTCCATGTTTATACAGATGGCAGCGTAGATATTTCCTTGGTCATGCAGACGGCGGTGTAGACATTTCCATGTTTATACAGAGAGCGGTGTAGATATTTCCATGTTTTCACAGATGGTGGTGTAGATATTTCCGTGTTTATACACTTGGCGGAGTAGATACTTCCATCTTTATGGAGATGGCAGTGTAGATATTTTCATGTTTATAGAGATGGCGGTGTAGATATTTCCATATTTGTAGAGATAGCGGTGTAGATATTTCCATCTTTCTACAGATGGCAGTGTAGATATTTCCATGTTTATACAGATGGCGGTGTAGATATTTCCATACTTATACAGATATCTGTGTAGATATTTCCATGTGTATACAGATGGTATTGTAGGTATTTCAATGTTTATACAGATGGTGGTGTAGATATTACCATGTTTATTCAGATGACTGTGTAGATATTTGCATGTTTTTACAGATGGCACTGTAGATATTTCAATGTTTATAGAGATGTCGCTGTAGATATTTCCATGTTTATACAGATCGCGGTGTAGATATTTCCATGTTTATACAGTTAGCGGTGTAGATATTTCCATGTTTATACAGATAGCGGTGTAGTTATTTCCATGTTTATAGAGATAGCTGTGTAGGTATTTCCATGTTTATAGACATAGCGGTGTAGATATTTCCATGTTTATATAGATGGCGTTGTAGATATTTCCATGTTTATACCGATAGATGTGTTGGTATTTCCACGTTTATACAGATAGCGATGTAGATATTTCCATGTTTATACAGCTCGCGGTGCAATTATTTATATCTTTTTACAGATGGCATTGTAGATATTTCCTTATTCACACAGATGGGGGTGTAGATGTTTCCATGTTTATACAGATGGCGGAGTAGTTAGTTCCATGTTTATGGAGATGGCAGTGTAGATATTTTCATGTTTATATAGATGGCGGTGTAGGTATTTCCATGTTTATTGAGATATCAGTGTAGATATTTTCATGTTTATACAGATGGCTGGGTAGATATTTCCAAGTGTAAACAGATGGCATTGTAGATATTTCCATGTTTATACAGATGACTGTAGAGGTATTTCCAAGTTTTACAGATGGCTGTGCAGATATTTCCATGTTTATAGAGATAGCGGTGTAGATATTTCCATGTTTGTACAGATGGCAATGTTGATATTTCCATCTATACACAGATGGCGGTGTAGATATTTCCATGTTTATACAGATGGCAGCGTAGATATTTCCATGGACATGCAGATGGCGGTGTAGGTATTTCCATGTTTATACAGATAGCGGTGTAGATATTTCCATGTTTTCACAGATGGTGGTGTAGATATTTCCGTGTTTATACACATGGCGGAGTAGATACTTCCATCTTTATGGAGATGGCAGTGTAGATATTTTCATGTTTATAGAGATGCCGGTGTAGATATTTCCATATTTATAGAGATAGCGGTGTAGATATTTCCATCTTTCTACAGATGGCAGTGTAGATATTTCCATGTTTATACAGATGGGGGTGTTCATATTTCCATACTTATACAGATATCTGTGTAGATATTTCCATGTGTATACAGATGGTATTGTAGGTATTTCCATGTTTATACAGATAGCGGTGTAGATATTTCCATGTTTATAGAGATAGCGGTGTAGGTATTTCCATGTTTATAGACATAGCGGTGTAGATATTTCCATGTTTATATAGATGGCGTTGTAGATATTTCCATGTTTATACCAATAGATGTGTTGGTATTTCCACGTTTATACAGATAGCGATGTAGATAGTTCCATGTTTATACAGCTCGCGGTGCAGATATTTATATCTTTATACAGATGGCATTGTAGATATTTCCTTATTCACACAGATGGCGGTGTAGATGTTTCCATGTTTATACAGATGGCGGAGTAGTTAGTTCCATGTTTATGGAGATGGCAGTGTAGATATTTTCATGTTTATAAAGATGGCGGTGTAGATATTTCCATGTTTATAGAGATAGCAGTGTAGATATTTACATGTGTATACAGATGGCTGTGTAGATATTTCCATGTGTAAACAGATGGCATTGTAGATATTTCCATGTTTATACAGATGACTGTAGAGTTATTTCCATGTTTTACAGATGGCTGTGCAGATATTTCCATGTTTATAGAGATAGCGGTGTAGATATTTCCATGTTTGTACAGATGGCGTTGTTGATATTTCCATCTATACACAGATGGCGGTGTAGATATTTCCATGTTTATACAGATGGCAGCGTAGATATTTCCTTGGTCATGCAGATGGCGGTGTAGACATTTCCATGTTTATACAGAGAGCGGTGTAGATATTTCCATGTTTTCACAGATGGTGGTGTAGATATTTCCGTGTTTATACACTTGGCGGAGTAGATACTTCCATCTTTATGGAGATGGCAGTGTAGATATTTTCATGTTTATAGAGATGGCGGTGTAGATATTTCCATATTTGTAGAGATAGCGGTGTAGATATTTCCATCTTTCTACAGATGGCAGTGTAGATATTTCCATGTTTATACAGATGGCGGTGTAGATATTTCCATACTTATACAGATATCTGTGTAGATATTTCCATGTGTATACAGATGGTATTGTAGGTATTTCAATGTTTATACAGATGGTGGTGTAGATATTACCATGTTTATTCAGATGACTGTGTAGATATTTGCATGTTTTTACAGATGGCACTGTAGATATTTCAATGTTTATAGAGATGTCGCTGTAGATATTTCCATGTTTATACAGATCGCGGTGTAGATATTTCCATGTTTATACAGTTAGCGGTGTAGATATTTCCATGTTTATACAGATAGCGGTGTAGTTATTTCCATGTTTATAGAGATAGCTGTGTAGGTATTTCCATGTTTATAGACATAGCGGTGTAGATATTTCCATGTTTATATAGATGGCGTTGTAGATATTTCCATGTTTATACCGATAGATGTGTTGGTATTTCCACGTTTATACAGATAGCGATGTAGATATTTCCATGTTTATACAGCTCGCGGTGCAATTATTTATATCTTTATACAGATGGCATTGTAGATATTTCCTTATTCACACAGATGGGGGTGTAGATGTTTCCATGTTTATACAGATGGCGGAGTAGTTAGTTCCATGTTTATGGAGATGGCAGTGTAGATATTTTCATGTTTATATAGATGGCGGTGTAGGTATTTCCATGTTTATTGAGATATCAGTGTAGATATTTTCATGTTTATACAGATGGCTGGGTAGATATTTCCAAGTGTAAACAGATGGCATTGTAGATATTTCCATGTTTATACAGATGACTGTAGAGGTATTTCCAAGTTTTACAGATGGCTGTGCAGATATTTCCATGTTTATAGAGATAGCGGTGTAGATATTTCCATGTTTGTACAGATGGCAATGTTGATATTTCCATCTATACACAGATGGCGGTGTAGATATTTCCATGTTTATACAGATGGCAGCGTAGATATTTCCATGGACATGCAGATGGCGGTGTAGGTATTTCCATGTTTATACAGATAGCGGTGTAGATATTTCCATGTTTTCACAGATGGTGGTGTAGATATTTCCGTGTTTATACACATGGCGGAGTAGATACTTCCATCTTTATGGAGATGGCAGTGTAGATATTTTCATGTTTATAGAGATGCCGGTGTAGATATTTCCATATTTATAGAGATAGCGGTGTAGATATTTCCATCTTTCTACAGATGGCAGTGTAGATATTTCCATGTTTATACAGATGGGGGTGTTCATATTTCCATACTTATACAGATATCTGTGTAGATATTTCCATGTGTATACAGATGGTATTGTAGGTATTTCCATGTTTATACAGATGGTGGTGTAGATATTTCCATGTTTATTCAGATGACTGTGTAGATATTTCCATGTTTTTACAGATGGCAGTGTAGATATTTCAATGTTTATAGAGATTGCGCTGTAGATATTTCCATGTTTATACAGATCGCGGTGTAGATATTTCCATGTTTACACAGATAGCGGTGTAGATATTTCCATGTTTTTACAAATATCGGTGTAGATATTTCCATGTTTACACAGATTGCGGTGTAGATGTTTCCATCTTTCTACAGATGGCATTGTAGATATTTCCATGTTTATCTAGATGGCGGTGTATATATTTCCATGTCTATATAGATGGTGGTGTAGATATTACCATGTTTATACAGATAGCGGTGTAGATATTTCCATGTTTATACAGATCATGGTGAAGATATTTCCATGTTTATACAGATCGCGGTGTAGATATTTCCATGTTTATAGAATTAGCGGTGTAGATAGTTCCATGTTTGTTCAGATGGCGTTGTTGATATTTCCATCTATACACAGATGGCGGTGTAGATATTTCCATGTTTATGCAGATGGCAGCGTAGATATTTCCATGGACATGCAGATGGCAGTGTAGATATTTCCATGTTTATACAGATGGCGGTGTAGATATTTCCATACTTATACAGATATCTGTGTAGATATTTCCATGTGTATACAGATGGTATTGTAGGTATTTCCATGTTTATACAGATGGTGGTGTAGATATTTCCATGTTTATTCAGATGACTGTGTAGATATTTCCATATTTTTACAGATGGCAGTGTAGATATTTCAATGTTTATAGAGATGGCGCTGTAGATATTTCCATGTTTATACAGACGGCGGTGTAGATATTTCCATGTTTATACAGATAGCGGTGTAGATATTTCCATGTTTTTACAGATATCGGTGTAGATATTTCCATGTTTACACAGATTGCGCTGTAGATGTTTCCATCTTTCTACAGATGGCATTGTAGTTATTTCCATGTTTATGCAGATGGCAGTGTATATATTTCCATGTTTATATAGATGGTGGTGTAGATATTACCATGTTTATGCAGATCGTGGTGAAGATATTTCAATGTTTATACAGATCGCGGTGTAGATACTTCCATGTTTATACAGATAGCGGTGTAGATATTTCCATGTTTTTACAGATATCGGTGTAGATATTTCCATGTTTACACAGATTGCGGTGTAGATATTTCCATCTTTCTACAGATGACATTGTAGATATTTCCATGTTTATGCAGATGGCGGTGTAGATATTTCCATGTTTATATAGATGGTGGTGTAGATATTACCATGTTTATACAGATAGCGGTGTAGATATTTCCATGTTTATACAGATCGTGGGGAAGATATTTCCATGTTTATACAGATCACGGTGTAGATATTTCCATGTTTATACAGATCGCTGTGTAGATATTTCCATGTTTACACAGATAGCGGTGTAGATATTTCCATGTTTATACAGATAGCGGTGTAGATATTTCCATGTTTATAGAGACAGCGGTGTAGGTATTTCCATGTTTATAGACATAGCGGTGTAGATATTTCCATGTTTATATAGATGGCGTTGTAGATATTTCCATGTTTATAACGATAGATGTGTTGGTATTTCCACGTTTATACAGATAGCGATGTAGATGTTTCCATGTTTATACAGCTCGCGGTGCAGATATTTATATCTTTATACAGATGACATTGTAGATATTTCCTTACTCACACAGATGGCGGTGTAGATGTTTCCATGTTTATACAGATGGCGGAGTAGTTAGTTCCATGTTTATGGAGATGGCAGTGTAGATATTTTCATGTTTATAGTGATGGCGGTGTAGATATTTCCATGTTTATAGAGATAGCAGTGTAGATATTTACATGTTTATACAGATGGCTGTGTAGATATTTCCATGTGTATACAGATGTCATTGTAGACTTATCCATGTTTATACAGATGACTGTAGAGGTTTTTCCATGTTTTACCGATGGCTCTGCAGATATTTCCATGTTTATAGAGATAGCGGTGTAGATATTTCCATGTTTGTACAGATGGCGTTGTTGATATTTCCATCTACACACAGACGGCTGTGTAGATATTTCCATGTTTATACAGATGGCAGCGTAGATATTTCCATGGACATGCAGATGGCGGTGTAGATATTTCCATGTTTATACAGATAGCGGTGTAGATATTTCCATGTTTTCACAGATGGTGGTGTAGATATTTCCGTGTTTATACACATGGCGGAGTAGATACTTTCATCTTTATGGAGATGGCAGTGTAGAGATTTTCATGTTTATAGAGATGGCGGTGTAGATATTTCCATATTTATAGAGATAGCGGTGTATGTAATTCAATCTTTCTACAGATGGCAGTGTAGATATTTCCATGTTTATACAGATGGCGGTGTAGATATTTCCATACTTATACAGGTGTCTGTGTAGATATTTCCATGTGTATACAGATGGTATTGTAGGTATTTCCATGTTTATACAGATGGTGGTGTAGATATTTCCATGTTTATACAGATGACTGTGTAGATATTTCCATGTTTTTACAGATGGCAGTGTAGATATTTCAACGTTTATAGAGATGGCGCTGTAGATATTTCCATGTTTATACAGATCGCGGTGTAGATATTTCCATGTTTATACAGATAGCGGTGTAGATATTTCCATGTTTTTACAGATATCGGTGTAGATATTTCCATGTTTACACAGATTGTGGTGTAGATGTTTCCATCTTTCTACAGATGGCATTGTAGATGTTTCCATGTTTATGCAGATGGCGGTGTATATGTTTCCATGTTTATATAGATGGTGGTGTAGATATTACCATGTTTATACAGATAGAGGTGTAGATATTTCCATGTTTATACAGATCGTGGTGAAGATATTTCAATGTTTATACAGATCGCGGTGTAGATATTTCCATGTTTATGCAGATTGCGGTGTAGATATTTCCATGATTATACAGATAGCGGTGTAGATATTTCCATGTTTATACAGATAGCGGTGTAGATATTTCCATATTTATACAGATAGCGGTGTAGATATTTCCATGTTTATAGAGATAGCGGTGTAGGTATTTCCATGTTTATAGACATAGCGGTGTAGATATTTCCATGTTTATATAAATGGCGTTGTAGATATTTCTATGTTAATACCGATACATGTGTTGGTATTTCCACGTTTATTCAGATAGCGATGTAGATATTTCCATGTTTATACAGCTCGCGGCGCAGATATTTATATCTTTATACAGATGGCATTGTAGATATTTCCTTATTCACACAGATGGCAGTGTAGATGTTTCCATGTTTATAGAGATGGCGGAGTAGTTAGTTCCAAGTTTATGGAGATGGCAGTGTAGATATTTTCATGTTTATATAGATGGCGGTGTAGGTATTTCCATGTTTATTGAGATATCAGTGTAGATATTTTCATGTTTATACAGATGGCTGAGTAGATATTTCCAAGTGTAAACAGATGGCATTGTAGATATTTCCATGTTTATACAGATGACTGTAGAGGTATTTCCAAGTTTTACAGATGGCTGTGCAGATATTTCCATGTTTATAGAGATAGCGGTGTAGATATTTCCATGTTTGTACAGATGGCAATGTTGATATTTCCATCTATACACAGATGGCGGTGTAGATATTTCCATGTTTATACAGATGGCAGCGTAGATATTTCCATGGACATCCAGATGGCGGTGTAGGTATTTCCATGTTTATACAGATAGCGGTGTAGATATTTCCATGTTTTCACAGATGGTGGTGTAGATATTTCCGTGTTTATACACATGGCGGAGTAGTTACCTCCATCTTTATGGAGATGGCAGTGTAGATATTTTCATGTTTATAGAGATGCCGGTGTAGATATTTCCATATTTATAGAGATAGCGGTGTAGATATTTCCATCTTTCTACAGATGGCAGTGTAGATATTTCCATGTTTATACAGATGGCGGTGTAGATATTTCCATACTTATACATATATCAGTGTAGATATTTCCATGTTTACACAGATTGCGGTGTAGATGTTTCCATCTTTCTACAGATGGCATTGTAGTTATTTCCATGTTTATGCAGATGGCGGTGTATATATTTCCATGTTTATATAGATGGTGGTGTAGATATTACCATGTTTATACAGATCGTGGTGAAGATATTTCAATGTTTATACAGATCGCGGTGTAGATATTTCCATGTTTATGCAGATCGCGGTGTTGATATTTCCCTGTTTATAGAGATAGCGGTGTAGGTATTTCCATGTTTATAGACATAGCGGTGTAGATGTTTCCATGTTTATATAGATGGCGTTGTAGATATTTCCATGTTTATACCGATAGATGTGTTGGTATTTCCACGTTTATACAGATAGCGATGTAGATATTTCCATGTTTATACAGCTCGCGGTGCAGATATTTATATCTTTATACAGATGGCATTGTAGATATTTCCTTATTCACACAGATGGCGGTGTAGATGCTTCCATGTTTATACAGATGGCGGAGTAGTTAGTTTCATGTTTATGGAGATGGCAGTGTAGATATTTTCATGTTTATAGAGATGGCAGTGTAGATATTTCCATGTTTATAGAGATAGCAGTGTAGATATTTACCTGTTTATACAGATGGCTGTGTGGATATTTCCATGTGTATACAGATGGCATTGTAGATATTTCCATGTTTATACAGATGACTGTAGAGGTATTTCCATGTTTTACAGATGGCTGTGCAGATATTTCCATGTTTATAGAGATAGCGGTGTAGATATTTCCATGTTTGTACAGATGGCGTTGTTGATATTTCCATCTATACAAAGATGGCCGTGTAGATATTTCCATGTTTATACAGATGGCAGCGTAGATATTTCCATGGACATGCAGACGGCGGTGTATAAATTTCCATGTTTATACAGATAGCGGTGTAGATATTTCCATGTTTTCACAGATGGTGGTGTAGATATTTCCGTGTTTATACACATGGCGGAGTAGATACTTCCATCTTTATAGAGATGGCAGTGTAGATATTTTCATGTTTATAGAGATGGCGGTGTAGATATTTCCATATTTATAGAGATAGCGATGTAGATATTTCCATCTTTCTACAGATGGCAGTGTAGATATTTACATGTTTATACAGATGGCGGAGTAGATATTTCCATACTGATACAGATATCTCTGTAGATATTTCCATGTGTATACAGATGGTATTGTAGGTATTTCCATGTTTATACAGATGGTGGTTTAGATATTTCCATGTTTATTCAGATGACTGTGTAGATATTTCCATGTTTTTAAAGATGGCAGTGTAGATATTTCAATGTTTATAGAGA
This sequence comes from Pan paniscus, assembly GCF_029289425.2. Taxonomy (NCBI): domain Eukaryota; kingdom Metazoa; phylum Chordata; class Mammalia; order Primates; family Hominidae; genus Pan; species Pan paniscus. The sequence goes on from NC_073270.2 coordinate 73,832,885, forward strand.
TGGCGCTGTAGATATTTCCATGTTTATACAGATCGCGGTGTAGATATTGCCATGTTTACACAGATAGCGGTGTAGATATTTCCATGTTTTTACAGATATCGCTGTAGATAATTCCATGTTTACACAGATTGCGGTGTAGATGTTTCCATCTTTCTACAGATGGCATTGTAGATATTTCCATGTTTATGCAGATGGCAGTGTATATATTTCCATGTTTATATAGATGGTGGTGTAGATATTACCATGTTTATACAGATAGCGGTGTAGATATTTCCATGTTTATACAGATCGTGGTGAAGATATTTCAATGTTTGTACAGATCGCGGCGTAGATATTTCGATGTTTATGCAGATCGCGGTGTAGATATTTCCATGTTTACACAGATAGCGGTGTAGATATTTCCATGTTTATACAGATAGCGGTGTAGATATTTCCATGTTTATACAGATGACTGTAGAGGTATTTCCATGTTTTACAGATGGCTGTGCAGATATTTCCATGTTTATAGAGATAGCGGTGTAGATATTTCCATGTTTGTACAGATGGCATTGTTGATATTTCCATCTATACACAGATGGCGGTGTAGATATTTCCTTGTTTATACAGATGGCAGCGTAGATATTTCCATGGACATGCAGATGGCGGTGTAGATATTTCCATGTTTATACAGATAGCGGTGTAGATATTTCCATGTTTTCACAGATGGTGGTGTAGTTATTTCCGTGTTTATACACATGGCGGAGTAGATACTTCCATCTTTATAGAGATTGCAGTGTAGATATTTTCATGTTTATAGAGATGGCGTTGTAGATATTTCCATATTTATAGAGATAGCGATGTAGATACTTCCATCTTTCTACAGATTGCAGTGTAGATATTTCCATGTTTATACAGATGACGGTGAAGATATTTCCATACTTATACAGATATCTGTGTAGATATTTCCATGAGTATACAGATGGTATTGTAGGTATTTCCATGTTTATACAGATGGTGGTGTAGAAATTTGCATGTTTATTCAGATTACTGTGTAGATATTTCCATGTTTTTACAGATGGCAGTGTAGATATTTCAATGTTTATAGAGATGGCGCAGTAGATATTTCCATGTTTATACAGATCGTGGTGTAGATATTCCCATGTTTACACAGATAGCGGTGTAGATATTTCCATGTTTTTACAGATATCGGTGTAGATATTTCCATGTTTACACAGATTGCGGTGTAGATGTTTCCATCTTTCTACAGATGGCATTGTAGATATTTCCATGTTTATGCAGATGGCAGTGTATATATTTCCATGTTTATATAGATGGTGGTGTAGATATTACCATGTTTATACAGATAGCGGTGTAGATATTTCCATGTTTATACAGATCGTGGTGAAGATATTTCAATGTTTATACAGATCGCGGTGTAGATATTTCCATGTTTATACAGATAGCGGTGTAGATATTTCCATGTTTATAGAGATAGCGGTGTAGGTATTTCCATGTTTATAGACATAGCGGTGTAGATATTTCCATGTTTATATAGATGGCGTTGTAGATATTTCCATGTTTATACCGATAGATGTGTTGGTATTTCCACGTTTATACAGATAGCGATGTAGATATTTCCATGTTTATACAGCTCACGGTGCAGATATTTATATCTTTATACAGATGGCATTGTAGATATTTCCTTATTCACACAGATGGCGGTGTAGACGCTTCCATGTTTATACAGATGGCAGAGTAGTTAGTTCCATGTTTATGGAGATGGCAGTGTAGATATTTTCATGTTTATAGAGATGGCAGTGTAGATATTTCCATGTTTATAGAGATAGCAGTGTAGACATTTACCTGTTTATACAGATGGCTGTGTGGATATTTCCATGTGTATACAGATGGCATTGTAGATATTTCCATGTTTATACAGATGACTGTAGAGGTATTTCCATGTTTTACAGATGGCTGTGCAGATATTTCCATGTTTATAGAGATAGCGGTGTAGATATTTCCATGTTTGTACAGATGGCGTTGTTGATATTTCCATCTATACAAAGATGGCCGTGTAGATATTTCCATGTTTATACAGATGGCAGCGTAGATATTTCCATGGACATGCAGACGGCGGTGTATATATTTCCATGTTTATACAGATAGCGGTGTAGATATTTCCATGTTTTCACAGATGGTGGTGTAGATATTTCCGTGTTTATACACATGGCGGAGTAGATACTTCCATCTTTATAGAGATGGCAGTGTAGATATTTTCATGTTTATAGAGATAGCGGTGTAGATATTTCCATGTTTGTACAGATGGCATTGTTGATATTTCCATCTATACACATTTGGCGGTGTAGATATTTCCATGTTTATACAGATGGCAGCGTAGATATTTCCATGGACATGCAGATGGCGGTGTAGATATTTCCATGTTTATACAGATAGTGGTGTAGATATTTCCATGTTTTCACAGATGGTGGTGTAGATATTTCCGTGTTTATACACATGGCGGAGTAGATACTTCCATCTTTATAGAGATTGCAGTGTAGATATTTTCATGTTTATAGAGATGGCGGTGTAGATATTTCCATATTTATAGAGATAGCGATGTAGATACTTCCATCTTTCTACAGATGGCAGTGTAGATATTTCCATGTTTATACAGATGACGGTGAAGATATTTCCATACTTATACAGATATCTGTGTAGATATTTCCATGAGTATACAGATGGTATTGTAGGTATTTCCATGTTTATACAGATGGTGGTGTAGAAATTTGCATGTTTATTTAGATTACTGTGTAGATATTTCCATGTTTTTACAGATGGCAGTGTAGATATTTCAATGTTTATAGAGATGGCGCAGTAGATATTTCCATGTTTATACAGATCGTGGTGTAGATATTTCCATGTGTATACAGATAGCGGTGTAGATATTTCCATGTTTATAGAGATAGCGGTGTAGGTATTTCCATGTTTATAGACATAGCGGTGTAGATATTTCCATGTTTATATAGATGGCGTTGTAGATATTTCTATGTTAATACCGATAGATGTGTTGGTATTTCCACGTTTATTCAGATAGTGATGTAGATATTTCCATGTGTATGCAGCTCGCGGCGCAGATATTTATATCTTTATACAGATGGCATTGTAGATATTTCCTTATTCACACAGATGGCGGTGTAGATGTTTCCATGTTTATACAGATGGCGGAGTAGTTTGTTCCAAGTTTATGGAGATGGCAGTGTAGATATTTTCATGTTTATAGAGATGGCGGTGTAGGTATTCCCATGTTTATTGAGATATCAGTGTAGATATTTCCATGTTTATACAGATGGCAGCGTAGATATTTCCTTGGACATGCAGATGGCGGTGTAGATATTTCCATGTTTATACAGATAGCGGTGTAGATATTTCCATGTTTTCACTGATGGTGGTGTAGATTTTTCCGTGTCTATACACATGGCGGTGTATATACTTCCATATTTATGGAGATAGCAGTGTAGATATTTTCATGTTTATAGAGATGGCGGTGTAGATATTTCCATTTTTATAGAGATAGCGGTGTAGATATTTCCATCTTTCTACAGATGGCAGTGTAGATATTTCCATGTTTATACAGATGGCGGTGTAGATATTTCCATGCGTATACAGATGGTATCGTAGGTATTTCCAAGTTTATACAGATGGTGGTGTAGATATTTCCAAGTTTATTCAGATCACTGTGTAGATATTTCCAGGTTTTACAGATGGTAGTGTAGATATTTCAATGTTTATAGAGATGGCGCTGTAGATATTTCCATGTTTATACAGATTGCGGTGCACATATTTCCATGTTTATACAGATAGCGGTGTAGATATTTCCATGTTTTTACAGATGTTGGTGTAGATATTTCCATGTTTACACAGATTGCGGTGTAGATATTTCCGTCTTTCTACAGATGACATTGTAGATATTTCCATGTTTATGCAGATGGCGGTGTAGATACTTCCATGTTTATATAGATGGTGGTGTAGATATTACCATGTTTATACAGATAGCGGTGTAGGTATTTCCATGGTTATACAGATCGTGGTGAAGATAATTCCATGTTTATACAGATCGCGGTGTAGATATTTCCATGTTTATACAGATTGCTGTGGAGATATTTCCATGTTTATACAGATAGCGGTGTAGATATTTCCATGTTTATACAGATAGCGGTGTAGATATTTCCATGTTTATAGAGATAGCGGTGTAGGTATTTCCATGTTTATAGACATAGCGGTGTAGATATTTCCATGTTTATATAGATGGCGTTGTAGATATTTCCATGTTTATAACGATAGATGTGTTGGTATTTCCACGTTTATAAAGATAGCGATGTAGATATTTCCATGTTTATACAGCTCGCGGTGCAGATATTTCTATCTTTATACAGATGGCATTGTAGATATTTCCTTATTCACACAGATGGCGGTGTAGATGTTTCCATGTTTATACAGATGGCGGAGTAGTTAGTTCCATGTTTATGGAGATGGCAGTGTAGATATTTTCATGTTTATAGAGATGGCGGTGTAGATATTTCCATGTTTATAGAGATAGCAGTGTAGATATTTACATGTTTATACAGATGACTGTGTAGTTATTTCCAAGTGTATACAGATGGCATTGTAGATATTTCCATGTTTATACAGATGACTGTAGAGGTATTTCCATGTTTTACAGATGGCTGTGCAGATATTTCCATGTTTATAGGGATAGCGGTGTAGATATTTCCATGTTTGTACAGATGGCGTTGTTGATATTTCCATCTATACACAGATGGCCGTGTAGATATTTCCATGTTTATACAGATGGCAGCGTAGATATTTCCATGGACATGCAGATGGCGGTGTAGGTATTTCCATGTTTATACAGATATCGGTGAACATATTTCCATGTTTTCACAGATGGTGGTGTAGATATTTCCGAGTTTATACACATGGTGGAGTAGATACTTCCATCTTTATGGAGATGGCAGTGTAGATATTTTCATGTTTATAGAGATGGCGGTGTAGATATTTCCATATTTCTAGAGATAGCGGTGTAGATATTTCCATCTTTCTACAGATGGCAGTGTAGATATTTCCATGTTTATACAGATGGCGGTGTGGATATTTCCATACTTATACAGATGTCTCTGTAGATATTTCAATGTGTATACAGATGGTATTGTAGGTATTTCCATGTTTATACAGATGGTGGTGTAGATATTTCCATGTTTATTCAGATGACTGTGTAGATATTTCCATGTTTTTACAGATGGCAGTGTAGATATTTCAATGTTTATAGAGATAGCGGTGTAGATATTTCCATGTTTGTACAGATGGCGTTGTTGATATTTCCATCTATACACAGATGGCCGTGTAGATATTTCCATGTTTATACAGATAGCGGTGTAGATATTTCCATGTTTATACAGATAGCGGTGTAGATATTTCCATGTTTTCACAGATGGTGGTGTAGATATTTCCGAGTTTATACACATGACGGAGTAGATACCTCCATCTTTATGGAGATGGCAGTGTAGATATTTCCATGTTTATACAGATGGCGGTGTAGATATTTCCATACTTATACAGATGTCTGTGTAGATATATCCATGTGTATACAGATGGTATTGTAGGTATTTCCATGTTTATACAGATGGTGGTGTAGTTACTTCCATGTTTATTCAGATGACTGTGTAGATATTTCCATGTTTTTACAGATGGCAGTGTAGATATTTCAATGTTTATAGAGATGGCGCTGTAGATATTTCCATGTTTATACAGATCGCAGTGTAGATATTTCCATGTTTTTACAGATATCTCTGTAGATATTTCCATGTTTGCACAGATTGCGGTGTATATATTTCCATCTTTCTACAGATGGCATTGTAGATATTTCCATGTTTATGCAGATGGCGGTGTAGATATTTCCATGTTTATATAGACGGTGGTGTAGATATTACCATGTTTATACAGATAGCGGTGTAGATATTTCCATGTTTATACAGATCGTGGTGAAGATATTTCCATGTTTATACAGATCGCGGTGTAGATATTTCCATGTTAATACACATCGCGGTGTAGATATTTCCATGTTTATACAGATCGCGGTGTAGATATTTCCATGTTTATACAGATAGCGGTGTAGATATTTCCATGTTTTTACAGATAACGGTGTAGATATTTCCATGTTTACACAGATTGCGGTGTAGATATTTCCATCTTTCTACAGATGGCATTGTAGATATTTCCATGTTTATGCAGATGGCGGTGTAGATACTTCCATGTTTATATAGATGGTGGTGTAGATATTACCATGTTTATACAGATAGCGGTGTAGATATTTCCATGTTTATACAGATCTTGGTGAAGATATTTCCATGTTTATACAGATCGCGGTGTAGATATTTCCATGTTTATACAGATGGCGGTGTAGATATATCCATGTTTATACAGATAGCGTTGTAGATATTTCCATGTTTATACAGATAGCGGTGTAGATATTTCCATGTTTATAGAGATAGCGGTGTAGGTATTTCCATGTTTATAGACATAGCAGTGTAGATATTTCCATGTTTATATAGATGTCGTTGTAGATATTTCCATGTTTATACCGATAGATGTGTTGCTATTTCAGCGTTTATACAGATAGCGATGTAGATATTTCCATGTTTATACAGCTGGCGGTGCAGATATTTGTATCTTTATACAGATGGCATTGTAGATATTTCCTTATTCACACAGATGGCGGTGTAGATGTTTCCATGTTTATACAGATGGCGGAGTAGTTAGTTCCATGTTTATGGAGATGGCAGTGTAGATATTTTCATGTTTATAGAGATGGCGGTTTAGATATTTCCATGTTTATAGAGATAGCAGTGTAGATATTTACATGTTTATACAGATGACTGTGTAGTTATTTCCAAGTGTATACAGATGGCATTGTAGACATTTCCATGTTTATACAGATGACTGTAGAGGTATTTCCATGTTTTACAGATGGCTGTGCAGATATTTCCATGTTTATAGAGATAGCGGTGTAGATATTTCCATGTTTGTACAGATGGCGTTGTTGATATTTCCATCTGTACACAGATGGCCGTGTAGATATTTCCATGTTTATACAGATGGCAGCGTAGATATTTCCATGGACATGCAGATGGCGGTGTAGCTATTTCCATGTTTATACAGATAGCGGTGTAGATATTTCCATGTTTTCACAGATGGTGGTGTAGATATTTCCGAGTTTATACACATGGTGGAGTAGATACTTCCATCTTTATGGAGATGGCTGTGTAGATATTTTCATGTTTATAGAGATGGCGGTGTAGATATTTCCATATTTCTAGAGATAGCGGTGTAGATATTTCCATCTTTCTACAGATGGCGGTGTAGATATTTCCATGTTTATACAGATGGCGGTGTGGATATTTCCATACTTATACAGATGTCTCTGTAGATATTTCCATGTGTATACAGATGGTATTGTAGTTATTTCCATGTTTATACAGATGGTGGTGTAGATATTTCCATGTTTATTCAGATGACTGTGTAGATATTTCCATGTTTTCACAGATGGCAGTGTAGATATTTCCATGTTTATACAGATAGCGGTGTAGATATTTCCATGTTTATACAGATAGCGGTGTAGATATTTCCATGTTTTCACAGATGGTGGTGTAGATATTTCCGAGTTTATACACATGACGGAGTAGATACTTCCATCTTTATGGAGATGGCAGTGTAGATATTTCCATGTTTATACAGATGGCGGTGTAGATATTTCCATACTTATACAGATGTCTGTGTAGATATATCCATGTGTATACAGATGGTATTGTAGGTATTTCCATGTTTATACAGATGGTGGTGTAGATATTTCCATGTTTATTCAGATGACTGTGTAGATATTTCCATGTTTTTACAGATGGCAGTGTAGATATTTCAATGTTTACAGAGATGGCGCTGTAGATATTTCCATGTTTATACAGATCGCAGTGTAGGTATTTCCATGTTTTTACAGATATCTGTGTAGATATTTCCATGTTTACACAGATTGCGGTGTATATATTTCCATCTTTCTACAGATGGCATTGTAGATATTTCCATGTTTATGCAGATGGCGGTGTAGATATTTCCATATTTATATAGATGGTGGTGTAGATATTACCATGTTTATACAGATAGCGGTGTAGATATTTCCATGTTTATACAGATCGTGGTGAAGATATTTCCATGTTTATACAGATCGCGGTGTAGATATTTCCATGTTAATACACATCGCGGTGTAGATATTTCCATGTTTATACAGATAGCAGTGTAGATATTTCCATGTTTATACAGATAGCGGTGTAGATATTTCCATGTTTATAGAGATAGCGGTGTAGGTGTTTCCATGTTTTTATACATAGCGGTGTAGATATTTCCATGTTTATACAGATGGCGTTGTAGATATTTCCATGTTTATACCGATAGATGTGTTGGTATTTCCACGTTTATACAGATAGCGATGTAGATATTTCCATGTTTATACAGCTCGCGGTGCAGATATTTATATCTTTATACAGATGGCATTGTGGATTTTTCCTTATTCACACAGAGGGCGGTGTAGATGTTTCCATGTTTATACAGATGGCAGAGTAGTTAGTTCCATGTTTATGGAGATGGCAGTGTGGATATTTTCATGTTTATAGAGATGGCTGTGTAGATATTTCCATGTTTATAGAGATAGCAGTGTAGATATTTACATGTTTATACAGATGGCTGTGTAGATATTTCCATGTGTATACAGATGGCATTGTAGGTATTTCCACGTTTATACAGATAGCGATGTAGATATTTCCATGTTTATACAGCTCGCGGTGTAGATATTTATATCTTTATACAGATGGCATTGTGGATTTTTCCTTATTCACACAGATGGCGGTGTAGATGTTTCCATGTTTATACAGATGGCAGAGTAGTTAGTTCCATGTTTATGGAGATGGCAGTGTGGATATTTTCATGTTTGTAGAGATGGCGGTGTAGATATTTCCATGTTTATAGAGATAGCAGTGTAGATATTTACATGTTTATACAGATGGCTGTGTAGATATTTCCATGTGTATACAGATGGTATTGTAGGTATTTCCATGTTTATACAGATGACTGTAGAGGTATTTCCATGTTTTACAGATGGCTGTGCAGATATTTCCATGTTTATAGAGATAGCGGTGTAGATATTTCCATGTTTGTACAGATGGCGTTGTTGATATTTCCATCTATACACAGATGGCCGTGTAGATAAGTCCATGTTTATACAGATGGCAGCGTAGTTATTTCCATGGACATGCAGATGGCGGTGTAGATATTTCCATGTTTATACATATAGCGGTGTAGATATTTCCATGTTTTCACAGATGGTGGTGTAGATATTTCCGTGTTTATACACATGGCGGAGTATATACTTTCATCTTTCTGGACATGGCAGTGTAGATATTTTCATGTTTATAGAGATGGCGGTGTAGATATTTCCATATTTATAGAGATAGCGGTGTAGGTAATTCCATCTTTCTACAGATGGCAGTGTAGATATTTCCATGTTTATACAGATGGCGGTGTAGATATTTCCATACTTATACAGATGTCTGTGTAGATATTTCCATGTTTATACAGATGGTATTGTAGGTATTTCCATGTTTATACAGATGGTGGTGTAGATATTTCCATGTTTATTCAGATGACTGTGTAGATATTTCCATGTTTTACAGATGGCTGTGCAGATATTTCCATGTTTATAGAGATAGCGGTGTAGATATTTCCATGTTTGTACAGATGGCGTTGTTGATATTTCCATCTATACACAGATGGCCGTGTAGATATTTCCATGTTTATACAGATGGCAGCGTAGATATTTCCATGGACATGCAGATGGCGGTGTAGATATTTCCATGTTTATACAGATAGTGGTGTACATATTTCCATGTTTATACAGATAGCGGTGTAGATATTTCCATGTTTTCACAGATGGTGGTGTAGATATTTCCGAGTTTATACACATGGCGGAGTAGATACTTCCATCTTTATGGAGATGGCAGAGTAGATATTTTCATGTTTATAGAGATAGCGGTGTAGATATTTCCATATTTCTAGAGATAGCGGTGTAGATATTTCCATCTTTCTACAGATGGCGGTGTAGATATTTCCATGTTTATACAGATGGCGGTGTGGATATTTCCATACTTATACAGATGTCTCTGTAGATATTTCCATGTGTATACAGATGGTATTGTAGTTATTTCCATGTTTATACAGATGGTGGTGTAGATATTTCCATGTTTATTCAGATGACTGTGTAGATATTTCCATGTTTTCACAGATGGCAGTGTAGATATTTCCATGTTTATACAGATAGCGGTGTAGATATTTCCATGTTTATACAGATAGCGGTGTAGATATTTCCATGTTTTCACAGATGGTGGTGTAGATATTTCCGAGTTTATACACATGACGGAGTAGATACTTCCATCTTTATGGAGATGGCAGTGTAGATATTTCCATGTTTATACAGATGGCGGTGTAGATATTTCCATACTTATACAGATGTCTGTGTAGATATATCCATGTGTATACAGATGGTATTGTAGGTATTTCCATGTTTATACAGATGGTGGTGTAGATATTTCCATGTTTATTCAGATGACTGTGTAGATATTTCCATGTTTTTACAGATGGCAGTGTAGATATTTCAATGTTTACAGAGATGGCGCTGTAGATATTTCCATGTTTATACAGATCGCAGTGTAGGTATTTCCATGTTTTTACAGATATCTGTGTAGATATTTCCATGTTTACTCAGATTGCGGTGTATATATTTCCATCTTTCTACAGATGGCATTGTAGATATTTCCATGTTTATGCAGATGGCGGTGTAGATATTTCCATATTTATATAGATGGTGGTGTAGATATTACCATGTTTATACAGATAGCGGTGTAGATATTTCCATGTTTATACAGATCGTGGTGAAGATATTTCCATGTTTATACAGATCGCGGTGTAGATATTTCCATGTTAATACACATCGCGGTGTAGATATTTCCATGTTTATACAGATAGCGGTGTAGATATTTCCATGTTTATACAGATAGCGGTGTAGATATTTCCATGTTTATAGAGATAGCGGTGTAGGTGTTTCCATGTTTTTATACATAGCGGTGTAGATATTTCCATGTTTATACAGATGGCGTTGTAGATATTTCCATGTTTATACCGATAGATGTGTTGGTATTTCCACGTTTATACAGATAGCGATGTAGATATTTCCATGTTTATACAGCTCGCGGTGCAGATATTTATATCTTTATACAGATGGCATTGTGGATTTTTCCTTATTCACACAGAGGGCGGTGTAGATGTTTCCATGTTTATACAGATGGCAGAGTAGTTAGTTCCATGTTTATGGAGATGGCAGTGTGGATATTTTCATGTTTATAGAGATGGCTGTGTAGATATTTCCATGTTTATAGAGATAGCAGTGTAGATATTTACATGTTTATACAGATGGCTGTGTAGATATTTCCATGTGTATACAGATGGCATTGTAGGTATTTCCACGTTTATACAGATAGCGATGTAGATATTTCCATGTTTATACAGCTCGCGGTGTAGATATTTATATCTTTATACAGATGGCATTGTGGATTTTTCCTTATTCACACAGATGGCGGTGTAGATGTTTCCATGTTTATACAGATGGCAGAGTAGTTAGTTCCATGTTTATGGAGATGGCAGTGTGGATATTTTCATGTTTGTAGAGATGGCGGTGTAGATATTTCCATGTTTATAGAGATAGCAGTGTAGATATTTACATGTTTATACAGATGGCTGTGTAGATATTTCCATGTGTATACAGATGGTATTGTAGGTATTTCCATGTTTATACAGATGACTGTAGAGGTATTTCCATGTTTTACAGATGGCTGTGCAGATATTTCCATGTTTATAGAGATAGCGGTGTAGATATTTCCATGTTTGTACAGATGGCGTTGTTGATATTTCCATCTATACACAGATGGCCGTGTAGATAAGTCCATGTTTATACAGATGGCAGCGTAGTTATTTCCATGGACATGCAGATGGCGGTGTAGATATTTCCATGTTTATACATATAGCGGTGTAGATATTTCCATGTTTTCACAGATGGTGGTGTAGATATTTCCGTGTTTATACACATGGCGGAGTATATACTTTCATCTTTATGGACATGGCAGTGTAGATATTTTCATGTTTATAGAGATGGCGGTGTAGATATTTCCATATTTATAGAGATAGCGGTGTAGGTAATTCCATCTTTCTACAGATGGCAGTGTAGATATTTCCATGTTTATACAGATGGCGGTGTAGATATTTCCATACTTATACAGATGTCTGTGTAGATATTTCCATGTTTATACAGATGGTATTGTAGGTATTTCCATGTTTATACAGATGGTGGTGTAGATATTTCCATGTTTATTCAGATGACTGTGTAGATATTTCCATGTTTTACAGATGGCTGTGCAGATATTTCCATGTTTATAGAGATAGCGGTGTAGATATTTCCATGTTTGTACAGATGGCGTTGTTGATATTTCCATCTATACACAGATGGCCGTGTAGATATTTCCATGTTTATACAGATGGCAGCGTAGATATTTCCATGGACATGCAGATGGCGGTGTAGATATTTCCATGTTTATACAGATAGTGGTGTACATATTTCCATGTTTATACAGATAGCGGTGTAGATATTTCCATGTTTTCACAGATGGTGGTGTAGATATTTCCGAGTTTATACACATGGCGGAGTAGATACTTCCATCTTTATGGAGATGGCAGAGTAGATATTTTCATGTTTATAGAGATAGCGGTGTAGATATTTCCATATTTATAGAGATAGCGGTGTAGATATTTCCATCTTTCTACAGAAGGCAGTGAAGATATTTCCATGTTTATACAGATGGCGGTGTAGATATTTCCATACTTATACAAATGTCTGTGTAGATATATCCATGTGTATACAGATGGTATTGTAGGTAATTCCATGTTTATACAGATGGTGGTGTAGATATTTCCATGTTTATTCAGATGACTGTGTAGATATTTCCATGTTTTTACAGATGGCAGTGTAGATATTTCAATGTTTATACAGATGGCGCTGTAGATATTTCCATGTTTATACAGATCGCGTTGTAGATATTTCCATGTTTATACAGATAGCGGAGTAGATATTTCCATGTTTTTACAGATAACGGTGTTGATATTTCCATGTTTACACAGATTGCGGTGTAGATATTTCCATCTTTCTACAGATGGCATTGTAGATATTTCCATGTTTATGCAGATGGCGGAGTAGATACTTCCATGTTTATATAGATGGTGGTGTAGATATTACCATGTTTATACAGATAGAGGTGTAGATATTTCCATGTTTATGCAGATCGCGGTGAAGATATTTCCATGTTTATACAGATCGCGGTGTAGATATTTCCATGTTTATACAGATCGCGGTGTAGATATTTCCATGTTTATACAGATAGCGTTGTAGATATTTCCATGTTTATACAGATAGCGGTGTAGATATTTCCATGTTTATAGAGATAGCGGTGTAGGTATTTCCATGTTTATAGACATAGCAGTGTAGATATTTCCATGTTTATATAGATGGTATTGTAGATATTTCCATGTTTATACCGATAGATGTGTTGGTATTTCCACGTTTATACAGATAGTGATGTAGATATTTCCTTGTTTATACAGTTCGCGTTGTAGATATTTCCATGTTTATACAGATAGCCGTGTAGATATTTCCATGTTTTTACAGATAACGGTGTAGATATTTCCATGTTTACACAGATTGCGGTGTAGATATTTCCATCTTTCTACAGATGGCATTGTAGATATTTCCATGTTTATGCAGATGGCGGTGTAGATACTTCCATGTTTATATAGATGGTGGTGTAGATATTACCATGTTTATACAGATAGCGGTGTAGATATTTCCATGTTTATACAGATCGTGGTGAAGATATTTCCATGTTTATTCAGATCGCGGTGTAGATATTTCCATGTTTATACAGATGGCAGCGTAGATATTTCCATGGACATGCAGATGGCGGTGTAGATATTTCCATGTTTATACAGATAGCGGTGTAGATATTTCCATGTTTTCACAGATGGTGGTGTAGATATTTCCGTGTTTATACACATGGCGGATTAGATACTTCCATCTTTATGGAGATGGCAGTGTAGTTATTTTCATGTTTATAGAGATGGCGGTGTAGATATTTCCATTTTTATAGACATAGCGGTGTAGATAATTCCATCTTTCTACAGATGGCAGTGTAGATATTTCCATGTTTATACAGATGGCGGTGTAGATATTTCCATACTTATACAGATGTCTGTGTAGATATTTCCATGTGTATACAGATGGTATTGTAGGTATTTCCATGTTTATACAGATGGTGGTGCAGATATTTCCATGTTCATTCAGATGACTGTGTAGATATTTCCATGTTTTTACAGACGGCAGTGTAGATATTTCAATATTTATAGAGATGGCGCTGTAGATATTTCCATGTTTATACAGATCGCGTTGTAGATATTTCCAAGTTTATACAGATAGTGGTGTAGATATTTCCATGTTTTTACAGATAACGGTGTAGATATTTCCATGTTTACACAGATTGTGGTGTAGATATTTCCATCTTTCTACAGATGGCATTGTAGATATTTCCATGTTTATGCAGATTGCGGTGTAGATACTTCCATGTTTATATAGATGGTGGTGTAGATATTACCATGTTTATACAGATAGCGGTGTAGATATTTCCATGTTTATACAGATCGTGGTGAAGATATTTCCATGTTTATACAGATCGCGGTGTAGATATTTCCATGTTTATACAGATCGCGGTGTAGATATTTCGATGTTTATACAGATAGCGTTGTACATATTTCCATGTTTATACAGATAGCGGTGTAGATATTTCCATTTTTATAGAGATAGCGTGTAGGTATTTCCATGTTTATAGACATAGGAGTGTAGATATTTCCATGTCTATATAGATGGTGTTGTAGATATTTCCATGTTTATACCGATAGATGTGTTGGTATTTCCATGTTTATACAGATAGCGATGTAGATATTTCCATGTTTATACATCTCGCAGTACAGATATTTAAATCTTTATACAGATTGCATTGTAGATATTTCCTTATTCACACAGATGGCGGTGTAGATGTTTCCATGTTTATACAGATGGTGGAGTAGTTAGTTCCATGTTTATGGAGATGGCAGTGTAGATATTTTCATGTTCTTGAGATGGCGGTGTAGATATTTCCATGTTTATAGAGATAGCAGTGTAGATATTTACATGTTTATACAGATGGCTGTGTAGATATTTCCACGTGTATACAGATGGCATTGTAGATATTTCCATGTTTATACAGATGACTGTAGAGCTATTTCCATGTTTTACAGTTGGCTGTGCAGATATTTCCATGTTTATAGAGATAGCGGTGTAGATATTTCCATGTTTGTACAGATGGCGTTGTTGACATTTCCACTATACACAGATGGCCGTGTAGATATTTCCATGTTTATACAGATGGCAGGGTAGATATTTCCATGGACATGCAGATGGCGGTGTAGATATTTCCATGTTTAAACAGATAGCGGTGTAGATATTTCCATGTTTTCACTGATGGTGGTGTAGGTATTTCCGTGTTTATACACATGGCGGAGTAGATACTTCCATCCTTATGGAGATGTCAGTGAAGATATTTTCATGTTTATAGAGATGGCGGTGTAGATATTTCCATATTTATACAGATAGCGGTGTAGATATTTCCATCTTTCTACAGATGGCAGTGTAGATATTTCCATGTTTATACAGATGGCGGTGTAGATATTTCCATACTAATACAGATGTCTGTGTAGATATATCCATGTGTATACAGACGGTATTGTAGGTATTTCCATGTTTATACAGATGGTGGTGTAATTATTTCCATGTTTATTCAGATGACTGTGTAGATATTTCCATGTTTTTACAGATGGCAGTGTAGATATTTCAATGTTTATAGAGATGGCGCTGAAGATATTTCCATGTTTATACAGATCGCGGTGTAGATATTTCCATGTTTTTACAGATATCGGTGTAGATATTTCCATGTTTACACAGATTGCAGTGTAGATATTTCCATCTTTCTACAGATGGCATTGTAGATATTTCCATGTTTATGCAGATGGCGGTGTAGATATTTCCATGTTTATATAGATGGTGATGTAGTTATTACCATGTTTATACAGATAGCGGTGTAGATATTTCCATGTTTATACAGATCGTGGTGAAAATATTTCCATACTTATACAGATCGCGGTGTAGATATTTCCATGTTTATACGGATAGCGGTGTAGATATTTCCATGTTTATAGAGATAGCGGTGTAGGTATTTCCATGTTTATACAGATAGCGGTGTAGATATTTCCATGTTTATAGAGATAGCGGTGTAGGTATTTCCATGTTCATAGACATAGCGGTGTAGATATTTCCATGTTTATATAGATGGCGTTGTAGATATTTCCATGTTTATACCGATAGATGTGTTGGTATTTCCACGTTTATACAGATAGCGATGTAGATAGTTCCATGTTTATACAGCTCGCAGTGCAGATATTTATATCTTTATACAGATGGCATTGTAGATATTTCCTTATTCACACAGATGGCGGTGTAGATGTTTCCATGTTTATACAGATGGCGGAGTAGTTAGTTCCATGTTTATAGAGATGGCATTGTAGATATTTTCATGTTATTGAGATGGCGGTGTAGATATTTCCATGTTCATAGAGATAGCAGTGTAGATATTTACATGTTTATGCATATGGCTTTGTAGATATTTCCACGTGTATACAGATGGCATTGTAGATATTTCCATGTTTATACAGATGACTGTAGAGGTATTTCCATGTTTTACAGATGGCTGTGCAGATATTTCCATGTTTATAGAGTTAGCGGTGTAGATATTTCCATGTTTGTACAGATGGCGTTGTTGACATTTCCACTATACACAGATGGCCGTGTTGATATTTCCATGTTTATACAGATGGCAGCGTAGATATTTCCATGGACATGCAGATGGCGGTGTAGATATTTCCATGTTTATACAGATAGCGGTGTAGATATTTCCATGTTTTCACAGATGGTGGTGTAGGTATTTCCGTGTTTATACACATGGCGGAGTAGATACTTCCATCTTTAAGGAGATGGCAGTGTAGATATTTTCATGTTTATAGAGATGGCGGTGTAGATATTTCCATATTTATAGAGATAGCGGTGTAGATATTTCCATCTTTCTACAGATGGCAGTGTAGATATTTCCATGTTTATACAGATGGCGGTGTAGATATTTCCATACTTATACAGATGTCTGTGTAGATATATCCATGTGTATACAGATGGTATTGTAGGTATTTCCATGTTTATACAGATGGTGGTGTAGATATTTCCATGTTTATTCAGATGACTGTGTAGATATTTCCATGTTTTTACAGATGGCAGTGTAGATATTTCAATGTTTATAGAGAAGGCGCTGTAGATATTTCCATGTTTATACAGATCGCGGTGTAGATATTTCCATGTTTTTACAGATATCGGTGTAGATATTTCCATGTTTACACGGATTGCAGTGTAGATATTTCCATCTTTCTACAGATGGCATTGTAGATATTTCCATGTTTATGCAGATGGCGGTGTAGATATTTCCATGTTTATATAGATGGTGGTGTAGATATTACCATGTTTATACAGATAGCGGTGTAGATATTTCCATGTTTATACAGATCATGGTGAAGCTATTTCCATATTTATACAGATCGCGGTGTAGATATTTCCATGTTTATACAGATCGCGGTGTAGATATTTCCATGTTTATACAGATAGCGGTGTAGATATTTCCATGTTTATACAGATAGCGGTGTAGACATTTCCATGTTTATAGAGATAGCGCTGTTGGTATTTCCTTGTTTATAGACATAGCGGTGTAGATATTTCCATGTTTATATAGATGGCGTTGTAGATATTTCCATGTTTATACCGATAGATGTGTTGGTATTTCCACGTTTATACAGATAGTGATGTAGATATTTCCATGTTTATACAGCTCGCGGTGCAGATATTTATATCTTTATACAGATGGCATTGTAGATATTTCCTTATTCACACAGACGGCGGTGTAGATGTTTTCATGTTTATACAGATGGCGGAGTAGTTAGTTCCATGTTTATGGAGATGGCAGTGTAGATATTTTCATGTTTATAGAGATGGCGGTGTAGATATTTCCATGTTTATAGAGATAGCAGTGTAGATATTTACATGTTTCTACAGATGCCTGTGTAGATATTTCCATGTGTATACAGATGGCATTGTAGATATTTCCATGTTTATACAGATGACTGTAGTGGTATTTCCTTGTTTTACTGATGGCTCTGCAGATATTTCCATGTTTATAGTGATAGCGGTGTAGATATTTCCATGTTTGTAGAGATGGCGTTGATGATATTTCCATCTATACACAGATGGCCGTGTAGATATTTCCATGTTTATACAGATGGCAGCGTAGATATTTCCATGGACATGCAGATGGCGGTGTAGATATTTCCATGTTTATACAGAGAGCGGTGTAGATACTTCCATGTTTTCACAGATGGTGGTGTAGATATTTCCGTCTTTATAAACATGGCGGAGTAGATACTTCCATCTTTAGAGATGGCAGTGTAGATATTTTCATGTTTATAGAGATGGCGGTGTAGATATTTCCATATTTATAGTGACAACGTTGTAGATATTTCCATCTTTCTATAGATGGCAGTGTAGATATTTCCGTGTTTATACAGATGGCGGTGTAGATATTTCCATACTTATAGAGATGTCTGTGTAGATATTTCCATGTGTATAAAGAAGTTATTGTAGGTATTTCCATGTTTATACAGATGGTGGTGTAGATATTTCCGTGTTTATACAAATGGTGGTGTAGATATTTCCATGTTTATTCAGATGACTGTGTAGATATTTCCATGTTTTACAGATGGCAGTGTAGATATTTCAATGTTTATAGAGATGGCGCTGTAGATATTTCCATGTTTATACAGATCGCGGTGTAGATATTTCCATGTTTATACAGATAGCGGTGTAGATATTTCCATGTTTTTACAGATATCGGTGTAGATATTTCCATGTTTACACAGATTGCGGTGTAGATATTTCCATCTTTCTACAGATGGCATTGTAGATATTTCCATGTTTATGCAGATGGCGGTGTAGATATTTCCATGTTTATATAGATGGTGGTGTAGATATTACCATGTTTATACAGATCGTGGTGAAGATATTTCCATGTTTATACAGATCGCGGTGTAGATATTTCCATGTTTATACAGATCGCGGTGTAGATATTTCCATGTTTACACAGATAGCGGTGTAGATATTTCCATGTTTATACAGATAGCAGTGTAGATATTTCCATGTTTATACAGATAGCGGTGTAGATATTTCCATGTTTTTACAGATAACGGTGTAGATATTTCCATGTTTAGACAGATTGCGGTGTAGATATTTCCATCTTTCTACAGATGGCATTGTAGATATTTCCAAGTTTATGCAGATGGCGGTGTAGATACTTCCATGTTTATATAGTTGGTGGTGTAGATATTACCATGTTTATACAGATAGCGGTGTAGATATTTCCATGTTTATACAGACCGTGGTGAAAGTATTTCCATGTTTATACAGATCGCGGTGTAGATATTTCCATGTTTATACAGATCGCGGTGTAGATATTTCCATGTTTATACAGATAGCGTTGTAGATATTTCCATGTTTATACAGATAGCGGTGTAGATATTTCCATGTTTATAGAGATTGCGGTGTAGGTATTTCCATGTTTAGAGACATAGCAGTGTAGATATTTCCATGTTTATATAGATGGTGTTGTAGATATTTCCATGTTTATACCGATAGATGTGTTGGTATTTCCACGTTTATACAGATAGCGATGTAGATATTTCCTTGTTTATACAGATAGCGTTGTAGATATTTCCATGTTTATACAGATAGTGATGTAGATATTTCCATGTTTTTACAGATAACGGTGTAGATATTTCCATGTTTACACAGATTGCGGTGTAGATATTTCCATCTTTCTACAGATGGCATTGTACATATTTCCACGTTTATGCAGATGGCGGTGTAGATACTTCCATGTTTATATAGATGGTGGTGTAGATATTACCATGTTTATACAGATAGCGGTGTAGATATTTCCATGTTTATACAGATCGTGGTGAAGATATTTCCATGTTTATTCAGATCGCGGTGTAGATATTTCCATGTTTATACAGATCGCGGTGTAGATATTTCCATGTTTACACAGATAGCGGTGTAGATATTTCCATGTTTATACAGATGCTGGTGTAGATATTTCCATGTTCATTCAGATGACTGTGTAGATATTTCCATGTTTTTACAGATGGCAGTGTAGATATTTCAATGTTTATAGAGATGGCGCTGTAGATATTTCCATGTTTATACAGATCGCGTTGTAGATATTTCCAAGTTTATACAGATAGCGGTGTAGATATTTCCATGTTTTTACAGATAACGGTGTAGATATTTCCATGTTTACACAGATTGCGGTGTAGATATTTCCATCTTTCTACAGATGGCATTGTAGATATTTCCATGTTTATGCAGATTGCGGTGTAGATACTTCCATGTTTATATAGATGGTGGTGTAGATATTACCATGTTTATACAGATAGCGGTGTAGATATTTCCATGTTTATACAGATCGTGGTGAAAGTATTTCCATGTTTATACAGATCGCGGTGTAGATATTTCCATGTTTATACAGATCGCGGTGTAGATATTTCGATGTTTATACAGATAGCGTTGTACATATTTCCATGTTTATACAGATAGCGGTGTAGATATTTCCATGTTTTCACAGATGGTGGTGTAGGTATTTCCGTGTTTATACACATGGCGGAGTAGATACTTCCATCTTTATGGAGATGGCAGTGTAGATATTTTCATGTTTATAGAGATGGCGGTGTAGATATTTCCATATTTATAGAGATAGCGGTGTAGATATTTCCATCTTTCTACAGATGGCAGTGTAGATATTTCCATGTTTATACAGATGGCGGTGTAGATATTTCCATACTTATACAGATGTCTGTGTAGATATATCCATGTTTATACAGATTGTATTGTAGGTATTTCCATGTTTATACAGATGGTGGTGTAGATATTTCCATGTTTATTCAGATGACTGTGTAGATATTTCCATGTTTTTACACATGGCAGTGTAGATATTTCAATGTTTATAGAGATGGCGCTGTAGATATTTCCATGTTTATACAGATGGCGGTGTAGATATTTCCATGTTTTTACAGATATCGGTGTAGATATTTCCATGTTTACACAGATTGCAGTATAGATATTTCCATCTTTCTACAGATGGCATTGTAGATATTTCCATGTTTATGCAGATGGCGGTGTAGATATTTCCATGTTTATATAGATGGTGGTGTAGATATTACCATGTTTATACAGATAGCGTTGTAGATAATTCAATGTTTATACAGATCGTGGTGAAGATATTTCCATATTTATACAGATCGCTGTGTAGGTATTTCCATGTTTAAACAGATCGCGGTGTAGATATTTCCATGTTTATACAGATAGCGGTGTAGATATTTCCATGTTTATACAGATAGCGGTGTAGATATTTCCATGTTTATAGAGATAGCGGTGTAGGTATTTCCATGTTTATAGACATAGCGGTGTAGATATTTCCATGTTTATATAGATGGCGTTGTAGATATTTCCATGTTTATACCGATAGATGTGTTGGTATTTCCACGTTTATACAGATAGCGATGTAGATATTTCCATGTTTATACAGCTCGCGGTGCAGATATTTATATCTTTATACAGATGGCATTGTAGATATTTCCTTATTCACACAGATGGCGGTGTAGATGTTTCCATGTTTATACAGATGGCGGAGTAGTTAGTTCCATGTTTATGGAGATGGCAGTGTAGATATTTTCATGTTTATAGAGATGGCGGTGTAGATATTTCCATGTTTATAGAGATAGCAGTGTAGATATTTACATGTTTATACAGATGGCTGTGTAGATATTTCCATGTGTATACAGATGGCATTGTAGATTTTCCATGTTTATACAGATGACTGTAGAGGTATTTCCATGTTTTACCGATGGCTCTGCAGATATTTCCATGTTTATAGAGATAGCAGTGTAGATATTTCCATGTTTGTACAGATGGCATTGTTGATATTTCCATCTATACACAGATGGCCGTGTAGATATTTCCATGTTTACACAGATTGCAGTGTAGATATTTCCATCTTTCTACAGATGGCATTGTAGATATTTCCATGTTTATGCTGATGGCGGTGTAGATATTTCCATGTTTATATAGATGGTGGTGTAGTTATTACCATGTTTATACAGGTAGCGGTGTAGATATTTCCATGTTTATACAGATCGTGGTGAAAATATTTCCATACTTATACAGATCGCGGTGTAGATATTTCCATGTTTATACAGATAGCGGTGTAGATATTTCCATGTTGATAGAGATAGCGGTGTAGGTATTTCCATGTTTATACAGATAGTGGTGTAGATATTTCCATGTTTATACAGATAGCGGTGTAGATATTTCCATGTTTATAGAGATAGCGGTGTAGGTATTTCCATGTTTATAGACATAGCAGTGTAGATATTTACATGTTTCTACAGATGGCTGTGTAGATATTTCCATGTGTATACAGATGGCATTGTAGATATTTCCATGTTTATACAGACGACTGTAGAGGTATTTCCTTGTTTTACCGATGGCTCTGCAGATATTTCCATGTTTATAGTGATAGCGGTATAGATATTTCCATGTTTGTACAGATGGCGTTGATGATATTTCCATCTATACACAGATGGCCGTGTAGATATTTCCATGTTTATACAGATGGCAGCGTAGATATTTCCATGGACATGCAGATGGCGGTGTAGATATTTCCATGTGTATACAGAGAGCGGTGTAGATACTTCCATGTTTTCACAGATGGTGGTGTAGATATTTCCGTGTTTATACCCAAGGCGGAGTAGATACTTCCATCTTTAGAGATGGCAGTGTAGATATTTTCATGTTTATAGAGATGGCGGTGTAGATATTTCCATATTTATAGTGACAGCGGTGTAGATATTTCCATCTTTCTATAGATGGCAGTGTAGATATTTCCATGTTTATACAGATGGCGGTGTAGATATTTCCATACTTATAGAGATGTCTGTGTAGATATTTCCATGTGTATACAGAAGGTATTGTAGGTATTTCCATGTTTATACAGATGGTGGTGATGATATTTCCATGTTTATTCAGATGACTGTGTAGATATTTCCATGTTTTACAGATGGCAGTGTAGATATTTCAATGTTTATAGAGATGGTGCTGTAGATATTTCCATGTTTATAGAGATCGCGGTGTAGGAATTTCCATGTATATACAGATAGCGGTGTAGATATTTCCATGTTTTTACAGATAACGGTGTAGATATTTCCATGTTGACACAGATTTCGGTGTAGATATTTCCATGTTTATACAGATCGTGGTGAAGATATTTCCATGTTTATACAGATCGCGGTGTAGATATTTCCATGTTTATACAGATCGCGGTGTAGATATTTCCATGTTTATACAGATGGCGGATTAGTTAGTTCCATGTTTATGGAGATGGCAGTGTAGATATTTTCATGTTATTGAGATGGCGGTGTAGATATTTCCATGTTTATAGAGATAGCGGTGTAGATATTTACATGTTTATACAGATGTCTGTGTAGATATTTCCGCGTGTATACAGATGACATTGTAGATATTTCCATGTTTATACAGATGACTGTAGAGGTATTTCCATGTTTTACAGATGGCTGTGCAGATATTTCCATGTTTATAGAGATAGCGGTGTAGATATTTCCATGTTTGTACAGATGGCGTTGTTGACGTTTCCACTATACACAGATGGCAGTGTAGATATTTCCATGTTTATACAGATGGCAGCGTAGATATTTCCATGGACATGCAGATGGCGGTGTAGATATTTCCATGTTTATACAGATAGCGGTGCAGATACTTCCATGTTTTCACAGATGGTGGTGTAGGTATTTCCGTGTTTATACACATGGCGGAGTAGATACTTCCATCTTTATGGAGATGGCAGTGTAGATATTTTCATGTTTATAGAGTTGGCAGTGTAGATATTTCCATATTTATAGAGATAGCGGTGTAGATATTTCCATCTTTCTACAGTTGGCAGTGTAGATATTTCCATGTTTATACAGATGGCGGTGTAGATATTTCCATACTTATACAGATGTCTGTGTAGATATATCCATGTGTATACAGATGGTATTGTAGGTATTTCCATGTTTATACAGATGGTGGTGTAGATATTTCCATGTTTATTCAGTTGAGTGTGTTGATATTTCCATGTTTTTACAGGGGGAAGTGTAGATATTTCAATGTTTATAGAGATGGCGCTGTAGATATTTCCATGTTTATACAGATCGCGGTGTAGATATTTCCATGTTTTTACAGATATAGGTGTAGATATTTCCATGTTTACACAGATTGCAGTGTAGATATTTCCATCTTTCTACAGATGGCATTGGAGATATTTCCATGTTTATGCAGATGGCGGTGTAGATATTTCCATGTTTATATAGATGGTGGTGTAGATATTACCATGTTTATACAGATAGCGGTGTAGATATTTCCATGTTTATACAGATCGTGGTGAAAATATTTCCATATTTATACAGATCGTGGTGTAGATATTTCCATGTTTATACAGATAGCGGTGTAGATATTTCCATGTTTATAGAGATAGCGGTGTAGGTATTTCCATGTTTATATAGATGGCGTTGTAGATATTTCCATGTTTATACCGATAGCGTTGTTGGTATTTCCATGTTTATACAGATAGTGGTTTAGATATTTCCATGTTTATACAGATAGCGGTGTAGATATTTCCATGTTTTTAGAGATAGCGTTGTAGGTATTTCCATGTTTATAGACATAGTGGTGTAGATATTTCCATGTTTATATAGATGGCGTTGAAGATATTTCCATGTTTATACCGATAGATGTGTTGGTATTTCCACATTTATACAGATAGCGATGTAGATATTTCCATGTTTATACAGCTCGCAGTGCAGATATTTATATCTTTATACAGATGGCATTGTAGATATTTCCTTATTCACACAGATGGCGGTGTAGATGTTTCCATGTTTATACAGATGGCGGAGTAGTTAGTTCCATGTTTATGGAGATGGCAGTGTAGATATTTTCATGTTCTTGAGATGGCGGTGTAGATATTTCCATGTTTATAGAGATAGCAGTGTAGATATTTACATGTTTATACAGATGGCTGTGTAGATATTTCCACGTGTATACAGATGGCATTGTAGATATTTCCATGTTTATACAGATGACTGTAGAGGTATTTCCATGTTTTACAGATGGCTGTGCAGATATTTCCATGTTTATAGAGATAGCGGTGTAGATATTTCCATGTTTGTACAGATGGCGTTGTTGACATTTCCACTATACACAGATGGCCGTGTAGATATTTCCATGTTTATACAGATGGCAGCGTAGATATTTCCATGGACATGCAGATGGCGGTGTAGATATTTCCATGTTTATACAGATAGCGGTGTAGATATTTCCATGTTTTCACAGATGGTGGTGTAGGTATTTCCGTGTTTATACACATGGCGGAGTAGATACTTCCATCTTTATGGAGATGGCAGTGAAGATATTTTCATGTTTATAGAGATGGCGGTGTAGACATTTCCATATTTATATAGTTAGCGGTGTAGATATTTCCATCTTTCTACAGATGGCAGTGTAGATATTTCCATGTTTATACAGATGGCGGTGTAGATATTTCCATACTTATACAGATGTCTGTGTAGATATATCCATGTGTATACAGATGGTATTGTAGGTATTTCCATGTTTATACAGATTGCGGTGTAGATATTTCCATGTTTATTCAGATGACTGTGTAGATATTTCCATGTTTTTACAGATGGCAGTGTAGATATTTCAATGTTTATAGAGATGGCGCTGTAGATATTTCCATGTTTATACAGATCGCGGTGTAGATATTTCCATGTTTTTACAGATATCGGTGTAGATATTTCCATGTTTACACAGATTGCTGTGTAGATATTTCCATCTTTCTCCAGATGGAATTGGAGATATTTCCATGTTTATGCAGATCGCGGTGTAGATATTTCCATGTTTATGCAGCTGGCGGTGTAGATAATTCCATGTTTATATAGATGGTGGTGTAGATATTACCATGTTTATACAGATAGCGGTGTAGATATTTCCATGTTTATACAGACCGTGGTGAAAGTATTTCCATGTTTATACAGATCGCGGTGTAGATATTTCCATGTTTATACAGATCGCGGTGTAGATATTTCCATGTTTATACAGATAGCGTTGTAGATATTTCCATGTTTATACAGATAGCGGTGTAGATATTTCCATGTTTATAGAGATTGCGGTGTAGGTATTTCCATGTTTAGAGACATAGCAGTGTAGATATTTCCATGTTTATATAGATGGTGTTGTAGATATTTCCATGTTTATACCGATAGATGTGTTGGTATTTCCACGTTTATACAGATAGCGATGTAGATATTTCCTTGTTTATACAGATAGCGTTGTAGATATTTCCATGTTTATACAGATAGTGATGTAGATATTTCCATGTTTTTACAGATAACGGTGTAGATATTTCCATGTTTACACAGATTGCGGTGTAGATATTTCCATCTTTCTACAGATGGCATTGTACATATTTCCACGTTTATGCAGATGGCGGTGTAGATACTTCCATGTTTATATAGATGGTGGTGTAGATATTACCATGTTTATACAGATAGCGGTGTAGATATTTCCACGTTTATACAGATCGTGGTGAAGATATTTCCATGTTTATTCAGATCGCGGTGTAGATATTTCCATGTTTATACAGATCGCGGTGTAGATATTTCCATGTTTACACAGATAGCGGTGTAGATATTTCCATGTTTATACAGATGCTGGTGTAGATATTTCCATGTTCATTCAGATGACTGTGTAGATATTTCCATGTTTTTACAGATGGCAGTGTAGATATTTCAATGTTTATAGAGATGGCGCTGTAGATATTTCCATGTTTATACAGATCGCGTTGTAGATATTTCCAAGTTTATACAGATAGCGGTGTAGATATTTCCATGTTTTTACAGATAACGGTGTAGATATTTCCATGTTTACACAGATTGCGGTGTAGATATTTCCATCTTTCTACAGATGGCATTGTAGATATTTCCATGTTTATGCAGATTGCGGTGTAGATACTTCCATGTTTATATAGATGGTGGTGTAGATATTACCATGTTTATACAGATAGCGGTGTAGATATTTCCATGTTTATACAGATCGTGGTGAAAGTATTTCCATGTTTATACAGATCGCGGTGTAGATATTTCCATGTTTATACAGATCGCGGTGTAGATATTTCGATGTTTATACAGATAGCGTTGTACATATTTCCATGTTTATACAGATAGCGGTGTAGATATTTCCATGTTTTCACAGATGGTGGTGTAGGTATTTCCGTGTTTATACACATGGCGGAGTAGATACTTCCATCTTTATGGAGATGGCAGTGTAGATATTTTCATGTTTATAGAGATGGCGGTGTAGATATTTCCATATTTATAGAGATAGCGGTGTAGATATTTCCATCTTTCTACAGATGGCAGTGTAGATATTTCCATGTTTATACAGATGGCGGTGTAGATATTTCCATACTTATACAGATGTCTGTGTAGATATATCCATGTTTATACAGATGGTATTGTAGGTATTTCCATGTTTATACAGATGGTGGTGTAGATATTTCCATGTTTATTCAGATGACTGTGTAGATATTTCCATGTTTTTACACATGGCAGTGTAGATATTTCAATGTTTATAGAGATGGCGCTGTAGATATTTCCATGTTTATACAGATGGCGGTGTAGATATTTCCATGTTTTTACAGATATCAGTGTAGATATTTCCATGTTTACACAGATTGCAGTATAGATATTTCCATCTTTCTACAGATGGCATTGTAGATATTTCCATGTTTATGCAGATGGCGGTGTAGATATTTCCATGTTTATATAGATGGTGGTGTAGATATTACCATGTTTATACAGATAGCGTTGTAGATAATTCAATGTTTATACAGATCGTGGTGAAGATATTTCCATATTTATACAGATCGCTGTGTAGGTATTTCCATGTTTAAACAGATCGCGGTGTAGATATTTCCATGTTTATACAGATAGCGGTGTAGATATTTCCATGTTTATACAGATAGCGGTGTAGATATTTCCATGTTTATAGAGATAGCGGTGTAGGTATTTCCATGTTTATAGACATAGCGGTGTAGATATTTCCATGTTTATATAGATGGCGTTGTAGATATTTCCATGTTTATACCGATAGATGTGTTGGTATTTCCACGTTTATACAGATAGCGATGTAGATATTTCCATGTTTATACAGCTCGCGGTGCAGATATTTATATCTTTATACAGATGGCATTGTAGATATTTCCTTATTCACACAGATGGCGGTGTAGATGTTTCCATGTTTATACAGATGGCGGAGTAGTTAGTTCCATGATTATGGAGATGGCAGTGTAGATATTTTCATGTTTATAGAGATGGCGGTGTAGATATTTCCATGTTTATAGAGATAGCAGTGTAGATATTTACATGTTTATACAGATGGCTGTGTAGATATTTCCATGTGTATACAGATGGCATTGTAGATTTTCCATGTTTATACAGATGACTGTAGAGGTATTTCCATGTTTTACCGATGGCTCTGCAGATATTTCCATGTTTATAGAGATAGCAGTGTAGATATTTCCATGTTTGTAGAGATGGCATTGTTGATATTTCCATCTATACACAGATGGCCGTGTAGATATTTCCATGTTTACACAGATTGCAGTGTAGATATTTCCATCTTTCTACAGATGGCATTGTAGATATTTCCATGTTTATGCTGATGGCGGTGTAGATATTTCCATGTTTATATAGATGGTGGTGTAGTTATTACCATGTTTATACAGGTAGCGGTGTAGATATTTCCATGTTTATACAGATCGTGGTGAAAATATTTCCATACTTATACAGATCGCGGTGTAGATATTTCCATGTTTATACAGATAGCGGTGTAGATATTTCCATGTTTATAGAGATAGCGGTGTAGGTATTTCCATGTTTATACAGATAGTGGTGTAGATATTTCCATGTTTATACAGATAGCGGTGTAGATATTTCCATGTTTATAGAGATAGCGGTGTAGGTATTTCCATGTTTATAGACATAGCAGTTTAGATATTTACATGTTTCTACAGGTGGCTGTGTAGATATTTCCATGTGTATACAGATGGCATTGTAGATATTTCCATGTTTATACAGACGACTGTAGAGGTATTTCCTTGTTTTACCGATGGCTCTGCAGATATTTCCATGTTTATAGTGATAGCGGTGTAGATATTTCCATGTTTGTACAGATGGCGTTGATGATATTTCCATCTATACACAGATGGCCGTGTAGATATTTCCATGTTTATACAGATGGCAGCGTAGATATTTCCATGGACATGCAGATGGCGGTGTAGATATTTCCATGTGTATACAGAGAGCGGTGTAGATACTTCCATGTTTTCACAGATGGTGGTGTAGATATTTCCGTGTTTATACCCAAGGCGGAGTAGATACTTCCATCTTTAGAGATGGCAGTGTAGATATTTTCATGTTTATAGAGATGGCGGTGTAGATATTTCCATATTTATAGTGACAGCGGTGTAGATATTTCCATCTTTCTATAGATGGCAGTGTAGATATTTCCATGTTTATACAGATGGCGGTGTAGATATTTCCATACTTATAGAGATGTCTGTGTAGATATTTCCATGTGTATACAGAAGGTATTGTAGGTATTTCCATGTTTATACAGATGGTGGTGATGATATTTCCATGTTTATTCAGATGACTGTGTAGATATTTCCATGTTTTACAGATGGCAGTGTAGATATTTCAATGTTTATAGAGATGGTGCTGTAGATATTTCCATGTTTATAGAGATCGCGGTGTAGGAATTTCCATGTATATACAGATAGCGGTGTAGATATTTCCATGTTTTTACAGATAACGGTGTAGATATTTCCATGTTGACACAGATTTCGGTGTAGATATTTCCATGTTTATACAGATCGTGGTGAAGATATTTCCATGTTTATACAGATCGCGGTGTAGATATTTCCATGTTTATACAGATCGCGGTGTAGATATTTCCATGTTTATACAGATGGCGGATTAGTTAGTTCCATGTTTATGGAGATGGCAGTGTAGATATTTTCATGTTATTGAGATGGCGGTGTAGATATTTCCATGTTTATAGAGATAGCGGTGTAGATATTTACATGTTTATACAGATGTCTGTGTAGATATTTCCGCGTGTATACAGATGACATTGTAGATATTTCCATGTTTATACAGATGACTGTAGAGGTATTTCCATGTTTTACAGATGGCTGTGCAGATATTTCCATGTTTATAGAGATAGCGGTGTAGATATTTCCATGTTTGTACAGATGGCGTTGTTGACGTTTCCACTATACACAGATGGCAGTGTAGATATTTCCATGTTTATACAGATGGCAGCGTAGATATTTCCATGGACATGCAGATGGCGGTGTAGATATTTCCATGTTTATACAGATAGCGGTGCAGATACTTCCATGTTTTCACAGATGGTGGTGTAGGTATTTCCGTGTTTATACACATGGCGGAGAAGATACTTCCATCTTTATGGAGATGGCAGTGTAGATATTTTCATGTTTATAGAGTTGGCAGTGTAGATATTTCCATATTTATAGAGATAGCGGTGTAGATATTTCCATCTTTCTACAGTTTGCAGTGTAGATATTTCCATGTTTATACAGATGGCGGTGTAGATATTTCCATACTTATACAGATGTCTGTGTAGATATATCCATGTGTATACAGATGGTATTGTAGGTATTTCCATGTTTATACAGATGGTGGTGTAGATATTTCCATGTTTATTCAGTTGACTGTGTTGATATTTCCATGTTTTTACAGATGGAAGTGTAGATATTTCAATGTTTATAGAGATGGCGCTGTAGATATTTCCATGTTTATACAGATCGCGGTGTAGATATTTCCATGTTTTTACAGATATAGGGGTAGATATTTCCATGTTTACACAGATTGCAGTGTAGATATTTCCATCTTTCTACAGATGGCATTGGAGATATTTCCATGTTTATGCAGATGGCGGTGTAGATATTTCCATGTTTATATAGATGGTGGTGTAGATATTACCATGTTTATACAGATAGCGGTGTAGATATTTCCATGTTTATACAGATCGTGGTGAAAATATTTCCATATTTATACAGATCGTGGTGTAGATATTTCCATGTTTATACAGATAGCGGTGTAGATATTTCCATGTTTATAGAGATAGCGGTGTAGGTATTTCCATGTTTATATAGATGGCGTTGTAGATATTTCCATGTTTATACCGATAGCGTTGTTGGTATTTCCATGTTTATACAGATAGTGGTTTAGATATTTCCATGTTTATACAGATAGCGGTGTAGATATTTCCATGTTTTTAGAGATAGCGTTGTAGGTATTTCCATGTTTATAGACATAGTGGTGTAGATATTTCCATGTTTATATAGATGGCGTTGAAGATATTTCCATGTTTATACCGATAGATGTGTTGGTTTTTCCACATTTATACAGATAGCGATGTAGATATTTCCATGTTTATACAGCTCGCAGTGCAGATATTTATATCTTTATACAGATGGCATTGTAGATATTTCCTTATTCACACAGATGGCGGTGTAGATGTTTCCATGTTTATACAGATGGCGGAGTAGTTAGTTCCATGTTTATGGAGATGGCAGTGTAGATATTTTCATGTTCTTGAGATGGCGGTGTAGATATTTCCATGTTTATAGAGATAGCAGTGTAGATATTTACATGTTTATACAGATGGCTGTGTAGATATTTCCACGTGTATACAGATGGCATTGTAGATATTTCCATGTTTATACAGATGACTGTAGAGGTATTTCCATGTTTTACAGATGGCTGTGCAGATATTTCCATGTTTATAGAGATAGCGGTGTAGATATTTCCATGTTTGTACAGATGGCGTTGTTGACATTTCCACTATACACAGATGGCCGTGTAGATATTTCCATGTTTATACAGATGGCAGCGTAGATATTTCCATGGACATGCAGATGGCGGTGTAGATATTTCCATGTTTATACAGATAGCGGTGTAGATATTTCCATGTTTTCACAGATGGTGGTGTAGGTATTTCCGTGTTTATACACATGGCGGAGTAGATACTTCCATCTTTATGGAGATGGCAGTGAAGATATTTTCATGTTTATAGAGATGGCGGTGTAGACATTTCCATATTTATATAGTTAGCGGTGTAGATATTTCCATCTTTCTACAGATGGCAGTGTAGATATTTCCATGTTTATACAGATGGCGGTGTAGATATTTCCATACTTATACAGATGTCTGTGTAGATATATCCATGTGTATACAGATGGTATTGTAGGTATTTCCATGTTTATACAGATTGCGGTGTAGATATTTCCATGTTTATTCAGATGACTGTGTAGATATTTCCATGTTTTTACAGATGGCAGTGTAGATATTTCAATGTTTATAGAGATGGCGCTGTAGATATTTCCATGTTTATACAGATCGCGGTGTAGATATTTCCATGTTTTTACAGATATCGGTGTAGATATTTCCATGTTTACACAGATTGCTGTGTAGATATTTCCATCTTTCTCCAGATGGAATTGGAGATATTTCCATGTTTATGCAGATCGCGGTGTAGATATTTCCATGTTTATGCAGCTGGCGGTGTAGATAATTCCATGTTTATATAGATGGTGGTGTAGATATTACCATGTTTATACAGATAGCGTTGTAGATATTTCCATGTTTATACAGATCGTGGTGAAGAGATTTCCATATTTATACAGATCGCGGTGTAGATATTTCCATGTTTATAGAGATCGTGGTGTAGATATTTCCATGTTTATACAGATATCGGTGTAGATATTTTCATGTTTATACAGATAGCGGTGTAGATATTTCCATGCTTATAGAGATAGCGGTGTAGGTATTTCCATGTTTATAGACATAGCGGTGTAGATATTTCCATGTTTATATAGATGGCGTTGTAGATATTTCCATGTTTATACCGATAGATATGTTGGTATTTCCACGTTTATACAGATAGCGATGTAGATATTTCCATGTTTATACAGCTCGCGGTGCAGATATATATATCTTTATACAGATGGCATAGTAGATATTTCCTTATTCACACAGATGGCGGTGTAGTTGTTTCCATGTTTATACAGATGGCAGAGTAGTTAGTTCCATGTTTATGGAGATGGCAGTGTAGATATTTTCATGTTTATAGAGATGGCGGTGTAGATATTTCCATGTTTATAGAGATAGCAGAGTAGATATTTACATGTTTATACAGATGGCTGTGTAGATATTTCCATGTGTATACAGATGGCATTGTAGATTTTCCATGTTTATACAGATGACTGTAGAGGTATTTCCATGTTTTACCGATGGCTCTGCAGATATTTCCATGTTTATAGAGATAGCGGTGTAGATATTTCCATGTTTATAGACATAGGAGTGTAGATATTTCCATGTTTATACAGATGGCAGCGTCGATATTTCCATGGACATGCAGATGGCGGTCTAGATATTTCCATGTTTATACAGATAGCGGTGTAGATATTTCCATGTTTTCACACATGGTGGTGTAGATATTTCCGTGTTTACACACTTGGCGGAGTAGATACTTCCATCTTTATGAAGATGGCAGTGTAGATATTTTCATGTTTATTGAGATGGCGGTGTAGATATTTCCATATTTATAGAGATAGCGGTGTAGATATTTCCATCTTTCTACAGATGGCAGTGTAGATATTTCCATGTTTATACAGACGGCGGTGTAGATATTTCCATACTTATACAGATGTCTGTGTAGATATTTCCATGTGTATACAGATGGTATTGTAGGTATTTCCATGTTTATACAGATGTTGGTGTAGATATTTCCATGTTTATTCAGACGACTGTGCAGATATTTCCATGTTTTCACAGATGGCATTGTAGATATTTCAATGTTTATAGACATGGCGCTGTAGATATTTCCATGCTTATACAGATCGCGGTGTAGATATTTCCATGTTTATACAAATAGCGGTATAGATATTTCCATGTTTTTACAGATATCGGTGTAGATATTTCCATGTTTACACAGATTGCGGTGTAGATATTTCCATCTTTCTACAGATGGCATTGTAGATATTTCCATGTTTATGCAGATGGCGGTGTAGATATTTCCATGTTTATGTAGATGGTGGTGTAGATATTACCATGTTTATACAGAAAGCGGTGTAGATATTTCCATGTTTATACAGATAGCGGTGTAGATATTTCCATGTTTATAGAGATAGCGGTGTAGGTATTTCCATGTTTATACAGATAGCGGTGCAGATATTTCCATGTTTATACAGATAGCGGTGTAGATATTTCCATGTTTATAGAGAGAGCGGTGTAGGTATTTCCATGTTTATAGACATAGCGGTGTAGATATTTCTATGTTTATATAGATGGCGTTGTAGATATTTCCATGTTTATATAGATGGCGTTGTAGATATTTCCATGTTTATACCGATAGATGTGTTGGTATTTCCACGTTTATACAGATAGCGATGTAGATATTTCCATGTTTATACAGCTCGCAGTGCAGATATTTATATCTTTATACAGATGGCATTGTAGATATTTCCTTATTCACACAGATGGCGGTGTAGATGTTTCCATGTTTATACAGATGGCGGAGTAGTTAGTTCCATGTTTATGGAGATGGCAGTGTAGATATTTTCATGTTCTTGAGATGGCGGTGTAGATATTTCCATGTTTATAGAGATAGCAGTGTAGATATTTACATGTTTATACAGATGGCTGTGTAGATATTTCCACGTGTATACAGATGGCATTGTAGATATTTCCATGTTTATACAGATGACTGTAGAGGTATTTCCATGTTTTACAGATGGCTGTGAAGATATTTCCATGTTTATAGAGATAGCGGTGTAGATATTTCCATGTTTGTACAGATGGCGTTGTTGACATTTACACTATACACAGATGGCCGTGTAGATATTTCCATGTTTATACAGATGGCAGCGTAGATATTTCCATGGACATGCAGATGGCGGTGTAGATATTTCCATGTTTATACAGATAGCGGTGTAGATATTTCCATGTTTTCACAGATGGTGGTGTAGGTATTTCCGTGTTTATACACATGGCGGAGTAGATACTTCCATCTTTATGGAGATGGCAGTGAAGATATTTTCATGTTTATAGAGATGGCGGTGTAGACATTTCCATATTTATATAGTTAGCGGTGTAGATATTTCCATCTTTCTACAGATGGCAGTGTAGATATTTCCATGTTTATACAGATGGCGGTGTAGATATTTCCATACTTATAAAGATGTCTGTGTAGATATATCCATGTGTATACAGATGGTATTGTAGGTATTTCCATGTTTATACAGATGGTGGTGTAGATATTTCCATGTTTATTCAGTTGACTGTGTTGATATTTCCATGTTTTTACAGATGGAAGTGTAGATATTTCAATGTTTATAGAGATGGCGCTGTAGATATTTCCATGTTTATACAGATCGCGGTGTAGATATTTCCATGTTTTTACAGATATAGGTGTAGATATTTCCATGTTTACACAGATTGCAGTGTAGATATTTCCATCTTTCTACAGATGGCATTGGAGATATTTCCATGTTTATGCAGATGGCGGTGTAGATATTTCCATGTTTATATAGATGGTGGTGTAGATATTACCATGTTTATACAGATAGCGGTGTAGATATTTCCATGTTTATACAGATCGTGGTGAAAATATTTCCATATTTATACAGATCGCGGTGTAGATATTTCCATGTCTATACAGATAGCGGTGTAGATATTTCCATGTTTATAGAGATAGCGGTGTAGGTATTTCCATGTTTATATAGATGGCGTTGTAGATATTTCCATGTTTATACCGATAGATGTGTTGGTATTTCCATGTTTATACAGATAGTGGTTTAGATATTTCCATGTTTATACAGATAGCGGTGTAGATATTTCCATGTTTTTAGAGATAGCGTTGTAGGTATTTCCATGTTTATAGACATAGCGGTGTAGATATTTCCATGTTTATATAGATGGCGTTGAAGATATTTCCATGTTTATACCGATAGATGTGTTGGTATTTCCACGTTTATACAGATAGCGATGTAGATATTTCCATGTTTATACAGCTCGCAGTGCAGATATTTATATCTTTATACAGATGGCATTGTAGATATTTCCATGGACATGCAGATGGCTGTGTAGATATTTCCATGTTTATACAGATAGCGGTGTAGATATTTCCATGTTTTCACAGATGGTGGTGTAGGTATTTCCGTGTTTATGCACATGGCGGAGTAGATACTTCCATCTTTATGGAGATGGCAGTGAAGATATTTTCATGTTTATAGAGATGGCGGTGTAGACATTTCCATATTTATATAGTTAGCGGTGTAGATATTTCCATCTTTCTACAGATGGCAGTGTAGATATTTCCATGTTTATACAGATGGCGGTGTAGATATTTCCATACTTATACAGATGTCTGTGTAGATATATCCATGTGTATACAGATGGTATTGTAGGTATTTCCATGTTTATACAGATTGCGGTGTAGATATTTCCATGTTTATTCAGATGACTGTGTAGATATTTCCATGTTTTTACAGATGGCAGTGTAGATATTTCAATGTTTATTGAGATGGCGCTGTAGATATTTCCATGTTTATACAGATCGCGGTGTAGATATTTCCATGTTTTTACAGATATCGGTGTAGATATTTCCATGTTTACACAGATTGCTGTGTAGATATTTCCATCTTTCTCCAGATGGAATTGGAGATATTTCCATGTTTATGCAGATCGCGGTGTAGATATTTCCATGTTTATGCAGCTGGCGGTGTAGATAATTCCATGTTTATATAGATGGTGGTGTAGATATTACCATGTTTATACAGATAGCGTTGTAGATATTTCCATGTTTATACAGATCGTGGTGAAGAGATTTCCATATTTATACCGATCGCGGTGTAGATATTTCCATGTTTATAGAGATCGTGGTGTAGATATTTCCATGTTTATACAGATATCCGTGTAGATATTTTCATGTTTATACAGATAGCGGTGTAGATATTTCCATGTTTATAGAGATAGCGGTGTAGGTATTTCCATGTTTATAGACATAGCGGTGTAGATATCTCCATGTTTATATAGATGGCGTTGTAGATATTTCCATGTTTATACCGATAGATATGTTGGTATTTCCACGTTTATACAGATAGCGATGTAGATATTTCCATGTTTATACAGCTCGCGGTGCAGATATATATATCTTTATACAGATGGCATAGTAGATATTTCCTTATTCACACAGATGGCGGTGTAGTTGTTTCCATGTTTATACAGATGGCAGAGTAGTTAGTTCCATGTTTATGGAGATGGCAGTGTAGATATTTTCATGTTTATAGAGATGGCGGTGTAGATATTTCCATGTTTATAGAGATAGCAGAGTAGATATTTACATGTTTATACAGCTGGCTGTGTAGATATTTCCATGTGTATACAGATGGCATTGTAGATTTTCCATGTTTATACAGATGACTGTAGAGGTATTTCCATGTTTTACCGATGGCTCTGCAGATATTTCCATGTTTATAGAGATAGCGGTGTAGATATTTCCATGTTTATAGACATAGGAGTGTAGATATTTCCATGTTTATACAGATGGCAGCGTCGATATTTCCATGGACATGCAGATGGCGGTCTAGATATTTCCATGTTTATACAGATAGCGGTGTAGATATTTCCATGTTTTCACAGATGGTGGTGTAGATATTTCCGTGTTTACACACTTGGCGGAGTAGATACTTCCATCTTTATGAAGATGGCAGTATAGATATTTTCATGTTTATAGAGATGGCGGTGTAGATATTTTCATATTTATAGAGATAGCGGTGTAGATATTTCCATCTTTCTACAGATGGCAGTGTAGATATTTCCATGTTTATACAGACGGCGGTGTAGATATTTCCATACTTATACAGATGTCTGTGTAGATATTTCCATGTGTATACAGATGGTATTGTAGGTATTTCCATGTTTATACAGATGGTGGTGTAGATATTTCCATGTTTATTCAGACGACTGTGTAGATATTTCCATGTTTTTACAGATGGCATTGTAGATATTTCAATGTTTATAGACATGGCGCTGTAGATATTTCCATGCGTATACAGATCGCGCTGTAGATATTTCCATGTTTATACAAATAGCGGTATAGATATTTCCATGTTTTTACAGATATCGGTGTAGATATTTCCATGTTTACACAGATTGCGGTGTAGATATTTCCATCTTTCTACAGATGGCATTGTAGATATTTCCATGTTTATGCAGATGGCGGTGTAGATATTTCCATGTTTATGTAGATGGTGGTGTAGATATTACCATGTTTATACAGAAAGCGGTGTAGATATTTCCATGTTTATACAGATAGCGGTGTAGATATTTCCATGTTTATAGAGATAGCGGTGTAGGTATTTCCATGTTTATACAGATAGCGGTGCAGATATTTCCATGTTTATACAGATAGCGGTGTAGATATTTCCATGTTTATAGAGATAGCGGTGTAGGTATTTCCATGTTTATAGACATAGCGGTGTAGATATTTCTATGTTTATATAGATGGCGTTGTAGATATTTCCATGTTTATATAGATGGCGTTGTAGATATTTCCATGTTTATACCGATAGATGTGTTGGTATTTCCACGTTTATACAGATAGCGATGTAGATATTTCCATGTTTATACAGCTCGCAGTGCAGATATTTATATCTTTATACAGATGGCATTGTAGATATTTCCTTATTCACACAGATGGCGGTGTAGATGTTTCCATGTTTATACAGATGGCGGAGTAGTTAGTTCCATGTTTATGGAGATGGCAGTGTAGATATTTTCATGTTTATAGAGATGGTGGTGAAGATATTTCCATGTTTATAGAGATAGCAGTGTAGATATTTACATGTTTATACAGATGGCTTTGTAGTTATTTCCATGTGTATACAGATGGCATTGTAGATATTTCCATGTTTATACAGATGACTGTAGAGGTATTTCCATGTTTTACAGATGGCTGTGCAGATATTTCCATGTTTATAGAGATAGCGGTGTAGATATTTCCATGTTTGTACAGATGGCGTTGTTGATATTTCCATCTATACACAGATGGCCGTGTAGATATTTCCATGTTTATACAGAAGCAGCGTAGATATTTCCATGGACATGCAGATGGCGGTCTAGATATTTCCATGTTTATACATATAGCGGTGTAGATATTTCCATGTTTTCACAGATGGTGGTGTAGATATTTCCGTGTTTATACACATGGCGGAGTAGATACTTCCATCTTTATGGAGATTGCAGTGTAGATATTTTCATGTTTATAGAGATGGCAGTGTAGATATTTCCATATTTATAGAGATAGCGGTGTAGATATTTCCATCTTTCTATAGATGGCAATGTAGGTATTTCCAGGTTTATACAGATAGCGGTGTAGATATTTCCATGTTTTCACAGATGGTGGTGTAGATATTTCCGTGTTTATACACATGGCGGAGTAGATACTTCCATCTTTATGGAGATGGCACTGTAGATATTTTCATGTTTATAGAGATGGCGGTGTAGATATTTCCATATTTATAGAGATAGCGGTGTAGTTATTTCCATCTTTCTACAGATGGCAGTGTAGATGTTTCCATGTTTATACAGATGGCGGTGTAGATATTTCCATACTTATACAGATGTCTGTGTAGATATTTCCGTGTGTATACTGATGGTATTGAAGGTATTTCCATGTTTATACAGATGGTGGTGTATTTATTTGCATGTTTATTCAGATGACTGTGTATATATTTCCATGTTTTTACACATGGCAGTGTAGATATTTACATGTTTATACAGATGGCTGGGTAGATATTTCCATTTGTATACAGATGGCATTGTAGATCTTTCCATGTTTATACAGATGACTGTAGAGGTATTTCCATGTTTTACAGATGGCTGTGCAGATATTTCCATGTTTATAGAGATAGCGGTGTAGATATTTCCATGTTTTCACAGATGGTGGTGTAGATATTTCCGAGTTTATACACATGGCGGAGTAGATACTTCCATCTTTATGGAGATGGCAGTGTAGATATTTTCATGTTTATAGAGATGGCGGTGTAGATATTTCCATATTTCTAGAGATAGCGGTGTAGATATTTCCATCTTTCTACAGATGGCAGTGTAGATATTTCCATGTTTATACAGATGGCGGTGTGGATATTTCCATACTTACACAGATGTCTCTGTAGATATTTCCATGTGTATACAGATGGTATTGTAGTTATTTCCATGTGTATACAGATGGTGGTGTAGATATTTCCATGTTTATTCAGATGACTGTGTAGATATTTCCATGTTTTCACAGATGGCAGTGTAGATATTTCAATGTTTATAGAGATAGCGGTGTAGATATTTCCATGTTTGTACAGATGGCGTTGTTGATATTTCCATCTATACACAGATGGCCGTGTAGATATTTCCATGTTTATAAAGATGGCAGCGTAGATATTTCCATGGACATTCAGATGGCGGTGTAGATATTTCCATGTTTATACAGATAGCGGTGTAGATATTTCCATGTTTATACAGATAGCGGTGTAGATATTTCCATGTTTTCACAGATGGTGGTGTAGATATTTCCGAGTTTATACACATGACGGAGTAGATACTTCCATCTTTATGGAGATGGCAGTGTAGATATTTCCATGTTTATACAGATGGCGGTGTAGATATTTCCATACTTATACAGATGTCTGTGTAGATATATCCATGTGTATACAGATGGTATTGTAGGTATTTCCATGTTTATACAGATGGTGGTGTAGATATTTCCATGTTTATTCAGATGACTGTGTAGATATTTCCATGTTTTTACAGATGGCTGTGTAGATATTTCAATGTTTATAGAGATGGCGCTGTAGATATTTCCATGTTTATACAGATCGCAGTGTAGATATTTCCATGTTTTTACAGATATCTGTGTAGATATTTCCATGTTTACACAGATTGCGGTGTATATATTTCCATCTTTCTACAGATGGCATTGTAGATATTTCCATGTTTATGCAGATGGCGGTGTAGATATTTCCATGTTTATATAGATGGTGGTGTAGATATTACCATGTTTATACAGATAGCGGTGTAGATATTTCCATGTTTATACAGATCGTGGTGAAGATATTTCCATGTTTATACAGATCGCGGTGTAGATATTTCCATGTTAATACACATCGCGGTGTAGATATTTCCATGTTTATACAGATAGCGGTGTAGATATTTCCATGTTTATACAGATAGCGGTGTAGATATTTCCATGTTTATAGAGATAGCGGTGTAGGTATTTCCATGTTTTTATACATAGCGGTGTAGATATTTCCATGTTTATACAGATGGCGTTGTAGATATTTCCATGTTTATACCGATAGATGTGTTGGTATTTCCACGTTTATACAGATAGCGATGTAGATATTTCCATGTTTATACAGCTCGCGGTGCAGATATTTATATCTTTATACAGATGGCAATGTGGATTTTTCCTTATTCACACAGATGGCGATGTAGATGTTTCCATGTTTATACAGATGGCAGAGTAGTTAGTTCCATGTTTATGGAGATGGCAGTGTGGATATTTTCATGTTTATAGAGATGGCTGTGTAGATATTTCCATGTTTATAGAGATAGCAGTGTAGATATTTACATGTTTATACAGATGGCTGTGTAGATATTTCCATGTGTATACAGATGGCATTGTAGGTATTTCCACGTTGATACAGATAGCGATGTAGATATTTCCATGTTTATACAGCTCGCGGTGCAGATATTTATATCTTTATACAGATGGCATTGTGGATTTTTCCTTATTCACACAGATGGCGGTGTAGATGTTTCCATGTTTATACAGATGGCTGAGTAGTTAGTTCCATGTTTATGGAGATGGCAGTGTGGATATTTTCATGTTTGTAGAGATGGCGGTGTAGATATTTCCATGTTTATAGAGATAGCAGTGTAGATATTTACATGTTTACACAGATGGCTGTGTAGATATTTCCATGTGTATACAGATGGCATTGTAGGTATTTCCATGTTTATACAGATGACTCTAGAGGTATTTCCATGTTTTACAGATGGCTGTGCAGATATTTCCATGTTTATAGAGATAGCGGTGTAGATATTTCCATGTTTGTACAGATGGCGTTGTTGATATTTCCATCTATACACAGATGGCCGTGTAGATAATTCCATGTTTATACAGATGGCAGCGTAGTTATTTCCATGGACATGCAGATGGCGGTGTAGATATTTCCATGTTTATACATATAGCGGTGTAGATATTTCCATGTTTTCACAAATGGTGGTGTAGATATTTCCGTGTTTATACACATGGCGGAGTATATACTTTCATCTTTCTGGACATGGCAGTGTAGATATTTTCATGTTTATAGAGATGGCGGTGTAGATATTTCCATATTTATAGAGATAGCGGTGTAGGTAATTCCATCTTTCTACAGATGGCAGTGTAGATATTTCCATGTTTATACAGATGGCGGTGTAGATATTTCCATACTTATACAGATGTCTGTGTAGATATTTCCATGTTTATACAGATGGTATTGTAGGTATTTCCATGTTTATACAGATGGTGGTGTAGATATTTCCATGTTTATTCAGATGACTGTGTAGATATTTCCATGTTTTACAGATGGCTGTGCAGATATTTCCATGTTTATAGAGATAGCGGTGTAGATATTTCCATGTTTGTACAGATGGCGTTGTTGATATTTCCATCTATACACAGATGGCCGTGTAGATATTTCCATGTTTATACAGATGGCAGCGTAGATATTTCCATGGACATGCAGATGGCGGTGTAGATATTTCCATGTCTATACAGATAGCGGTGTAGATATTTCCATGTTTATACAGATAGCGGTGTAGATATTTCCATGTTTTCACAGATGGTGGTGTAGATATTTCCGAGTTTATACACATGGCGGAGTAGATACTTCCATCTTTATGGAGATGGCAGAGTAGATATTTTCATGTTTATAGAGATAGCGGTGTAGATATTTCCATATTTATAGAGATAGCGGTGTAGATATTTCCATCTTTCTACAGAAGGCAGTGTAGATATTTCCATGTTTATACAGATGGCGGTGTAGATATTTCCATACTTATACAAATGTCTGTGTAGATATATCCATGTGTATACAGATGGTATTGTTGGTAATTCCATGATTATACAGATGGTGGTGTAGATATTTCCATGTTTATTCAGATGACTGTGTAGATATTTCCATGTTTTTACAGATGGCAGTGTAGATATTTCAATGTTTATGCAGATGGCGCTGTAGATATTTCCATGTTTATACAGATCGCGTTGTAGATATTTCCATGTTTATACAGATAGCGGAGTAGATATTTCCATGTTTTTACAGATAACGGTGTTGATATTTCCATGTTTACACAGATTGCGGTGTAGATATTTCCATCTTTCTACAGATGGCATTGTTGATATTTCCATGTTTATGCAGATGGCGGAGTAGATACTTCCATGTTTATATAGATGGTGGTATAGATATTACCATGTTTATACAGATAGCGGTGTAGATATTTCCATGTTTATGCAGATCGCGGTGAAGTTATTTCCATGTTTATACAGATCGCAGTGTAGATATTTCCATGTTTATACAGATCGCGGTGTAGATATTTCCATGTTTATACAGATTGCGTTGTAGATATTTCCATGTTTATACAGATAGCGGTGTAGATATTTCCATGTTTATAGAGATAGCGGTGTAGGTATTTCCATGTTTATAGACATAGCAGTGTAGATATTTCCATGTTTATATAGATGGTGTTGTAGATATTTCCATGTTTATACCGATAGATGTGTTGGTATTTCCACGTTTATACAGATAGCGATGTAGATATTTCCTTGT
This sequence comes from Pan paniscus, assembly GCF_029289425.2. NCBI lineage: Eukaryota > Metazoa > Chordata > Mammalia > Primates > Hominidae > Pan > Pan paniscus. The sequence continues at coordinate 73,877,428 of NC_073270.2, forward strand.
TTATACAGATCGCGTTGTAGATATTTCCATGTTTATACAGATAACCGTGTAGATATTTCCATGTTTTTACAGATAACGGTGTAGATATTTCCATGTTTACACAGATTGCGGTGTAGATATTTCCATCTTTCTACAGATGGCATTGTAGATATTTCCAAGTTTATGCAGATGGCTGTGTAGATACTTCCATGTTTATATAGTTGGTGATGTAGATATTACCATGTTTATACAGATAGCGGTGTAGATATTTCCATGTTTATACAGACCGTGGTGAAAGTATTTCCATGTTTATACAGATCGCGGTGTAGATATTTCCATGTTTATACAGATCGCGGTGTAGATATTTCCATGTTTATACAGATCGCGGTGTAGATATTTCCATGTTTATACAGATAGCGTTGTAGATATTTCCATGTTTATACAGATAGCGGTGTAGATATTTCCATGTTTATAGAGATTGCGGTGTAGGTATTTCCATGTTTAGAGACATAGCAGTGTAGATATTTCCATGTTTATATAGATGGTGTTGTAGATATTTCCATGTTTATACCGATAGATGTGTTGGTATTTCCACGTTTATACAGATAGCGATGTAGATATTTCCTTGTTTATACAGATCGCGTTGTAGGTATTTCCATGTTTATACAGATAGCGGTGCAGATATTTCCATGTTTTTACAGATAACGGTGTAGATATTTCCATGTTTACACAGATTGCGGTGTAGATATTTCCATCTTTCTACAGATGGCATTGTACATATTTCCACGTTTATGCAGATGGCGGTGTAGATAATTCCATGTTTATATAGATGGTGGTGTAGATATTACCATGTTTATACAGATAGCGGTGTAGATATTTCCATGTTTATACAGATCGTGGTGAAGATATTTCCATGTTTATTCAGATCGCGGTGTAGATATTTCCATGTTTATACAGATCGCGGTGTAGATATTTCCATGTTTACACAGATAGTGGTGTAGATATTTCCATGTTTATACAGATGCTGGTGTAGATATTTCCATGTTCATTCAGATGACTGTGTAGATATTTCCATGTTTTTACAGATGGCAGTGTAGATATTTCAATGTTTATAGAGATGTCGCGGTAGATATTTCCATGTTTATACAGATCGCGTTGTAGATATTTCCAAGTTTATACAGATAGCGGTGTAGATATTTCCATGTTTTTACAGATAACGGTGTAGATATTTCCATGTTTACACAGATTGCGGTGTAGATATTTCCATCTTTCTACAGATGGCATTGTAGATATTTCCATGTTTATGCAGATTGTGGTGTAGATACTTCCATGTTTATATAGATGGTGGTATAGATATTACCATGTTTATACAGATAGCGGTGTAGATATTTCCATGTTTATACAGATCGTGGTGAAGGTATTTCCATGTTTATACAGATCGCGGTGTAGATATTTCCATGTTTATACAGATCGCGGTGTAGATATTTCGATGTTTATACAGATAGCGTTGTACATATTTCCATGTTTATACAGATAGCGGTGTAGATATTTCCATGTTTTCACAGATGGTGGTGTAGGTATTTCCGGGTTTATACACATGGCGGAGTAGATACTTCCATCTTTATGGAGATGGCAGTGTAGATATTTTCATGTTTATAGAGATGGCGGTGTAGATATTTCCATATTTATAGAGATAGCGGTGTAGATATTTCCATCTTTCTACAGATGGCAGTGTAGATATTTCCATGTTTATACAGATGGCGGTGTAGATATTTCCATACTTATACAGATGTCTGTGTAGATATATCCATGTGTATACAGATGGTATTGTAGGTATTTCCATGTTTATACAGATGGTGGTGTAGATATTTCCATGTTTATTCAGATGACTGTGTAGATATTTCCATGTTTTTACAGATGGCAGTGTAGATATTTCAATGTTTATAGAGATGGCGCTGTAGATATTTCCATGTTTATACAGATGGCGGTGTAGATATTTCCATGTTTTTACAGATATCGGTGTAGATATTTCCATGTTTACACAGATTGCAGTATAGATATTTCCATATTTCTACAGATGGCATTGTAGATATTTCCATGTTTATGCAGATGGCGGTGTAGATATTTCCATGTTTATATAGATGGTGGTGTAGATATTACCATGTTTATACAGATAGCGTTGTAGATAATTCAATGTTTATACAGATCGTGGTGAAGATATTTCCATATTTATACAGATCGCTGTGTAGATATTTCCATGTTTATACAGATCACGGTGTAGATATTTCCATGTTTATACAGATAGCGGTGTAGATATTTCCATGTTTATACAGATAGCGGTGTAGATATTTCCATGTTTATAGAGATAGCGGTGTAGGTATTTCCATGTTTATAGACATAGCGGTGTAGATATTTCCATGTTTATATAGATGGCGTTGTAGATATTTCCATGTTTATACCGATAGATGTGTTGGTATTTCCACGTTTATACAAATAGCGATGTAGATATTTCCATGTTTATACAGCTCGCGGTGCAGATATTTATATCTTTATACAGATGGCATTGTAGATATTTCCTTATTCACACAGATGGCGGTGTAGATGTTTCCATGTTTATACAGATGGCGGAGTAGTTAGTTCCATGTTTATGGAGATGGCAGTGTAGATATTTTCATGTTTATAGAGATGGCGGTGTAGATATTTCCATGTTTATAGAGATAGCAGTGTAGATATTTACATGTTTATACAGATGGCTGTGTAGATATTTCCATGTGTATACAGATGGCATTGTAGATTTTCCACGTTTATACAGATGACTGTAGAGGTATTTCCATGTTTTACCGATGGCTCTGCAGATATTTCCATGTTTATAGAGATAGCGGTGTAGATATTTCCAGGTTTGTACAGATGGCATTGTTGACATTTCCACTATACACAGATGGCCGTGTAGATATTTCCATGTTTATACAGATGGCAGCGTAGATATTTCCATGGACATGCAGATGGCGGTGTAGATATTTCCATGTTTATACAGATAGCGGTGTAGATATTTCCATGTTTTCACAGATGGTGGTGTAGGTATTTCCGTGTTTATACACATGGCGGAGTAGATACTTCCATCTTTATGGAGATGGCAGTGTAGATATTTTCATGTTTATAGAGATGGCGGTGTAGATATTTCCATATTTATAGAGATAGCGGTGTAGATATTTCCATCTTACTACAGATGGCAGTGTAGATATTTCCATATTTATACAGATGGTGCTGTAGGTATTTCCATACTTATACAGATGTCTGTGTAGATATATCCATGTGTATACAGATGGTATAGTAGGTATTTCCATGTTTATACAGATGGTGGTGTAGGTATTTCCATGTTTATTGAGGTGACTGTGTAGATATTTCCATGTTTATACAGATGGCGGTGTAGATATTTCCATGTTTTTACAGATATCGGTGTAGATATTTCCATGTTTACACAGATTGTAGTGTAGATATTTCCATCTTTCTACAGATGGCATTGTAGATATTTCCATGTTTATGCTGATGGCGGTGTAGATATTTCCATGTTTATATAGATGGTGGTGTAGTTATTACCATGTTTATACAGGTAGCGGTGTAGATATTTCCATGTTTATACAGATCGTGGTGAAAATATTTCCATACTTATACAGATCGCGGTGTAGATATTTCCATGTTTATACAGATAGCGGTGTAGTTAGTTCCATGTTTATGGAGATAGCAGTTTAGATATTTTCATGTTATTGAGATGGCGGTGTAGATATTTCCATGTTTATAGAGATAGCGGTGTAGATATTTACATGTTTATACAGATGTCTGTGTAGATATTTCCGCGTGTATACAGATGACATTGTAGATATTTCCATGTTTATACAGATGACTGTAGAGGTATTTCCATGTTTTACAGATGGCTGTGCAGATATTTCCATGTTTATAGAGATAGCGGTGTAGATATTTCCATGTTTGTACAGATGGCGTTGTTGACGTTTCCACTATACACAGACGGCAGTATAGATATATCCATGTTTATACAGATGGCAGCGTAGATATTTCCATGGACATGCAGATGGCGGTGTAGATATTTCCATGTTTATACAGATAGCGGTGCAGATAATTCCATGTTTTCACAGATGGTGGTGTAGGTATTTCCGTGTTTATACACATGGCGGAGTAGATACTTCCATCTTTATGGAGATGGCAGTGTAGATATTTTCATGTTTATAGAGTTGGCAGTGTAGATATTTCCATATTTATTGAGATAGCGGTGTAGATATTTCCATCTTTCTACAGACGGCAGTGTAGATATTTCCATGTTTATACAGATGGCGGTGTAGATATTTCCATACTTATACAGATGTCTGTGTAGATATATCCATGTGTATACAGATGGTATTGTAGGTATTTCCATGTTTATACAGATGGTGGTGTAGATATTTCCATGTTTATTCAGTTGACTGTGTTGATATTTCCATGTTTTTACAGATGGAAGTGTAGATATTTCAATGTTTATAGAGATGGCGCTGTAGATATTTCCATGTTTATACAGATCGCGGTGTAGATATTTCCATGTTTTTACAGATATAGGTGTAGCTACTTCCATGTTTACACAGATTGCAGTGTAGATATTTCCATCTTTCTACAGATGGCATTGTAGATATTTCCATGTTTATACAGATGACTGTAGAGGTATTTCCATGTTTTACAGATGGCTGTGCAGATATTTCCGTGTTTATAGAGATAGCGGTGTAGATATTTCCATGTTTATGCAGATGGCGGTGTAGATATTTCCATGTTTATATAGATGGTGGTGTAGATATTACCATGTTTATACAGATAGCGATGTAGATATTTCCATGTTTATACAGATCGTGGTGAAAATATTTCCATATTTATACAGATCGCGGTGTAGATATTCCCATGTTTATACAGATAGCGGTGTAGATATTTCCATCTTTATAGAGATAGCGGTGTAGGTATTTCCATGTTTATATAGATGGCGTTGTAGATATTTCCATGTTTATACCGATAGCGTTGTTGGTATTTCCATGTTTATACAGATAGTGGTTTAGATATTTCCATGTTTATACAGATAGCGGTGTAGATATTTCCATGTTTTTAGAGATAGCGTTGTAGGTATTTCCATGTTTATAGACATAGCGGTGTAGGTATTTCCATGTTTATATAGATGGCGTTGAAGATATTTCCATGTTTATACCGATAGATGTGTTGGTATTTCCACGTTTATACAGATAGCGATGTAGATATTTCCATGTTTATACAGCTCGCAGTGCAGATATTTATATCTTTATACAGATGGCATTGTAGATATTTCCTTATTCACACAGATGGCGGTGTAGATGTTTCCATGTTTATACAGATGGCGGAGTAGTTAGTTCCATGTTTATGGAGATGGCAGTGTAGATATTTTCATGTTATTGAGATGGCGGTGTAGATATTTCCATGTTTATAGAGATAGCAGTGTAGATATTTACATGTTTATACAGATGGCTGTGTAGATATTTCCACTATACACAGATGGCCGTGTAGATATTTCCATGTTTATACAGATGGCAGCGTAGATATTTCCATGGACATGCAGATGGCGGTGTAGATATTTCCATGTTTATACAGATAGCGGTGTAGATATTTCCATGTTTTCACAGATGGTGGTGTAGGTATTTCCGTGTTTATACACATGGCGGAGTAGATACTTCCATCTTTATGGAGATGGCAGTGAAGATATTTTCATGTTTATAGAGATGGCGGTGTAGACATTTCCATATTTATATAGTTAGCGGTGTAGATATTTCCATCTTTCTACAGATGGCAGTGTAGATATTTCCATGTTTATACAGATTGCGGTGTAGATATTTCCATACTTATAGAGATGTCTGTGTAGATATATCCATGTGTATACAGATGGTATTGTAGGTATTTCCATGTTTATACAGATTGTGGTGTAGATATTTCCATGTTTATTCAGATGACTGTGTAGATATTTCCATGTTTTTACAGATGGCAGTGTAGATATTTCAATGTTTATAGAGATGGCGCTGTAGATATTTCCATGTTTATACAGATCGCGGTGTAGATATTTCCATGTTTTTACAGATATCGGTGTAGATATTTCCATGTTTACACAGATTGCTGTGTAGATATTTCCATCTTTCTCCAGATGGAATTGGAGATATTTCCATGTTTATGCAGATCGCGGTGTAGATATTTCCATGTTTATGCAGCTGGCGGTATAGATATTTCCATGTTTATATAGATGGTGGTGTAGATATTACCATGTTTATACAGATAGCGTTGTAGATATTTCCATGTTTATACAGATCGTGGTGAAGAGATTTCCATATATATACAGATCGCGGTGTAGATATTTCCATGTTTATAGAGATCGTGGTGTAGATATTTCCATGTTTATACAGATAGCGGTGTAGATATTTCCATGTTTATACAGATTGCGGTGTAGATATTTCCATGTTTATAGAGATAGCGGTGTAGGTATTTCCATGTTTATAGACATAGCAGTGTAGATATTTCCATGTTTATATAGATGGCGTTGTGGATATTTCCATGTTTATACCGATAGATGTGTTGGTATTTCCACGTTTATACAGATAGCAATGTAGATATTTCCATGTTTATACAGCTCGCGGTGCATATAATTATATCTTTATACAGATGGCATTGTAGATAATTCCTTATTCACACAGTCGGCGGTGTAGATGTTTCCATGTTTATACAGATGGCGGAGTAGTTAGTTCCAAGTTTATGGAGATGGCAGTGTAGATATTTTCATGTTTATAGAGATGGCGGTGTAGATATTTCCATGTTTATTGAGATATCAGTGTAGATATTTTCATGTTTATACAGATGGCTGGGTAGATATTTCCATGTGTAAACAGATGGCATTGTAGATATTTCCATGTTTATACAGATGACTGTAGAGGTATTTCCATGTTTTACAGATGGCTCTGCAGATATTTCCGTGTTTATAGAGATAGCGGTGTAGATATTTCCATGTTTGTACAGATGGCGTTGTTGATATTTCCATCTATACACAGATGGCGGTGTAGATATTTCCATGTTTATACAGATGGCAGCGTGGATATTTCCATGGACATGCAGATGGCGGTGTAGTTATTTCCATGTTTATACAGATAGCGGTGTAGATATTTCCATGTTTTCACAGATGGTGGTGTAGATATTTCCGTGTTTATACACATGGCGGAGTAGATACTTCCATCTTTATGGAGTTGGCAGTGTAGATATTTTCATGTTTATAGAGATGGCGGTGTAGATATTTCCATATTTATAGAGATAGCGGTGTAGATATTTCCATCTTTCTACAGATGGCAGTGTAGATATTTCCATGTTTATACAGATGGCGGTGTAGATATTTCCATACTTATACAGATATCTGTGTAGATATTTCCATGTGTATACAGATGGTATTGTAGGTATTTCCATGTTTATACAGATGGTGGTGTAGATATTTCCATGTTTATTCAGATGACTGTGTAGATATTTCCATGTTTTTACAGATGGCAGTGTAGATATTTCAATGTTTATAGAGATGGCGCTGTAGATATTAGCATGTTTATACAGATCGCGGTGTAGATATTTCCATGTTTATACAGATTGCGGTGTAGATATTTCCATGTTTTTACAGATATCGGTGTAGATATTTCCGTGTTTACACAGATTGCAGTGTAGATATTTCCATCTTTCTACAGATGGCATTGTAGATATTTCCATGTTTATGCAGATGGCGGTGTAGATATTTCCATGTTTATATAGATGGTGGTGTTGATATTACGATGTTTATACAGATGGCGGTGTAGATATTTCCATGTTTATACAGATCGCGGTGTAGATATTTCCATGTTTATACAGATGGCAGGATAGATATTTCAATGGACATGCAGATGGCGGTGTAGATATTTCCATGTTTATACAGATAGCGGTGTAGATATTTCCTTGTTTTCACAGATGGTGGTATAGATATTTCCGTGTTTATACACATGGCGGAGTAGATACTTCCATCTTTATGGAGATGGCAGTGTAGATATTTTCATGTTTATAGAGATGGCGGTGTAGAGATTTCCATATTTATAGAGATAGCGGTGTAGATATTTCCATCTTTCTACAGATGGCAGTGTAGATATTTCCATGTATATACAGATGGCGGTGTAGATATTTCCATGCTTATACAGATATCTGTGTAGATATTTCCATGTGTATACAGATGGTATTGTAGGTATTTCCATGTTTATACAGATGGTGGTGTAGATATTTCCATGTTTATTCAGATGACTGTGTAGATATTTCCATGTTTTTACACATGGCAGTGTAGATATTTCAATGTTTATAGAGATGGCGCTGTAGATATTTCCATGTTTATGCAGATCGCGGTGTAGACATTTCCATGTTTATACAGATAGCGGTGTAGATATTTCCATGTTTTTACAGATATCGGTGTAGATATTTCCATGTTTACACAGATTGCGGTGTAGATGTTTCCATCTTTCTACAGATGGCATTGTAGTTATTTCCATGTTTATTCAGATGGCGGTGTATATATTTCCATGTTTATATAGATGGTGGTGTAGATATTACCATGTTTATACAGATCGTGGTGAAGATATTTCAATGTTTATTCAGATCGCGGTGTAGATATTTCCATGTTTATGCAGATCGCGGTGTTGATATTTCCATGTTTATACAGATAGCGGTGTAGATATTTCCATGTTTATACAGATAGCGGTGTAGATATTTCCATGTTTATAGAGATAGCGGTGTAGATATTTCCATGTTTATATAGATGGCGTTGTAGATATTTCCATGTTTATACCGATAGATGTGTTGGTATTTCCACGTTTATACAGATAGCGATGTAGATATTTCCATGTTTATACAGCTCGCGGTGCAGATATTTATATCTTTATACAGATGGCATTGTATATATTTCCTTATTCAAACAGATGGCGTTGTAGATGTTTCCATGTTTATACAGATGGCGGAGTAGTTAGTTCCATGTTTATGGAGATGGCAGTGTAGATATTTTCATGTTTATAGAGATGGCGGTGTAGATATTTCCATGTTTATAGAGATAGCTGTGTAGATATTTACATGTTTATACAGATGGCTGTGTAGATATTTCCATGTGTATACAGATGGCATTGTAGATATTTCCATGTTTATACAGATGACTGTAGAGGTATTTCCATGTTTTACAGATGGCTGTGCAGATATTTCCATGTTTATAGAGATAGCCGTGTAGATATTTCCATGTTTGTACAGATGGCGTTGCTGATATTTCCATCTATACACAGATGGCCGTGTAGATATTTCCATGTTTATACAGATGGCAGCGTAGATATTTCCATGGACATGCAGATGGCGGTGTAGATATTTCCATGTTTATGCAGATGGCGGTGTAGATATTTCCATGTTTATATAGATGGTGGTGTAGATATTACCATGTTTATACTGATAGCGGTGTAGATATTTCCATGTTTATACAGATCGTGGTGAAGATATTTCCATGTTTATACAGATCGCGGTGTAGATATTTCCATGTTTATACAGATAGCGTTGTAGATATTTCCATGTTTATACAGATAGCTGTGTAGTTATTTCCATGTTTATACAGATAGCGGTGTAGGTATTTCCATGTTTATAGACATAGCGGTGTAGATATTTCCATGTTTATATAGATGGCGTTGTAGATATTTCCATGTTTATACCGATAGATGTGTTGGTATTTCCACGTTTATACAGATAGCGATGTAGATATTTCCATGTTTATACAGCTCGCGGTGCAGATAATTATAACTTTATACAGATGGCATTGTAGATAATTCCTTATTCACACAGATGGCGGTGTAGATGTTTCCATGTTTATACAGATGGCGGAGTAGTTAGTTTCATGTTTATGGAGATGGCAGTGTAGATATTTTCATGTTTATAGAGATGGCGGTGTAGATATTTCCATGTTTATAGAGATAGCAGTGTAGATATTTACATGTTTATACAGATGGATGTGTAGATATTTCCATGTGTATACTGATGGCATTGAAGATATTTCCATGTTTATACAGATGACTGTAGAGGTATTTCCATGTTTTACAGATGGCTGTGCAGATATTTCCATGTTTAGAGAGATAGCGGAGTAGATATTTCCATGTTTGTACAGATGGCGTTGTTGATATTTCCATCTATACACAGATGGCTGTGTAGATATTTCTATGTTTATTCAGATGGCACCGTAGATATTTCAATGGACATGCAGATGGCGGTGTAGATATTTCCATGTTTGTACAGATAGCGGTGTAGATATTTCCATGTTTTCACAGATGGTGGTGTAGATATTTCCGTGTTTATACACATGGCAGAGTAGATACTTCCATCTTTATGGAGATGGCAGTGTAGATATTTTCATGTTTATAGAGATGGCGGTGTAGATATATCCATATTTATAGAGATAGCGGTGTAGATATTTCATGTTTCTACAGATGGCTGTGTAGATATTTCCATGTTTATAAAGATGGCGGTGATGATATTTCCATACTTATACAGATGTCTGTGTAGATATTTCCATGTGTATTCAGATGGTATTGTAGGTATTTCCATGTTTATACAGATGGTGGTGTATTTATTTGCATGTTTATTCAGATGACAGTGTATATATTTCCATGTTTTTACAGATGGCAGTGTAGGTATTTCAATCTTTATAGAGATGGCGCTGTAGATATTTCCATGCTTATACAGATCGCGGTGTAGATATTTCCATGTTAATACAGATAGCGGTGTAGATATTTCCATGTTTTTACAGATATCGGTGTAGATATTTCCATGTTTACACAGATTGCGGTGTATATATTTCCATCTTTCTACAGATGGCATTGTAGATATTTCCATGTTTATGCAGATGGCGGTGTAGATATTTCCATGTTTATATAGACGGTGGTGTAGATATTACCATGTTTATACAGATAGCGGTGTAGATATTTCCATGTTTATACAGATCGTGGTGAAGATGTTTCCATGTTTTCACAGATCGCGGTGTAGATATTTCCATGTTTATACAGATCGCGGTGTAGATATTTCCATGTTTGTACAGATAGCGGTGTAGATATTTCCATGTTTATACAGATAGCGGTGTAGATATGTCCATGTTTATAGAGATAGCGGTGTAGGTATTTCCATGTTTATAGACATAGCGGTGTAGATATTTCCATGTTTATATAGATGGCGTTGTAGATATTTCCATGTTTATACCGATAGATGTGTTGGTATTTCCACGTTTATACAGATAGCGATGTAGATATTTCCATGTTTATACAGCTTGCGGTGCAGATATTTATATCTTTATTCAGATGGCATTGTAGATATTTCCTTATTCAAACAGATGGCGGTGTAGATATTTCCATGTTTATACAGATGGCGGAGAAGTTAGTTCCATGTTTATGGAGATGGCAGTGTAGATATTTTCATGTTTATAGAGATGGCAGTGTAGATATTTCCATGTTTATAGAGATTGCAGTGTAGATATTTCCATGTTTATACAGATGGCAGCGTCGATATTTCCATGGACATGCAGATGGCGGTGTAGATATTTCCATGTTTATACAGAGAGCAGTGTAGGTATTTCCATGTTTTCACAGATGGTGGTGTAGATATTTCTTTGTTTATACACATGGCGGAGTAGATACTTCCATCTTTATGGAGATGGCAGTGTAGATATTTTCATGTTTATAGAGATGGTGGTGTAGATATTTCCATATTTATAGAGATAGCGGTGTAGATATTTCCATCTTTCTACAGATGGCAGTGTAGATATTTCCATGTTTATACAGATGGCGGTGTAGATATTTCCATACTTATACAGATGTCTGTGTAGATATTTCCATGTGTATACAGATGGTATTGTAGGTATTTCCATGTTTATACAGATGGTGGTGTAGATATTTCCATGTTTATTCAGACGACTGTGTAGATATTTCCATGTTTTTACAGATGGCATTGTAGATATTTCAATGTTTATAGAGATGGCGCTGTAGATATTTCCATGCTTATACAGATCGCGGTGTAGATATTTACATGTTTATACAGATAGCGGTGTTGATATTTCCATGTTTTTACAGATATTGGTGTAGATATTTCCATGTTTACACAGATTGCGGTGTAGATATTTCCATCTTTCTGCAGATGGCATTGTAGATATTTCCATGTTTATGCAGATGACGGTGTAGGTATTTCCATGTTTATATAGATGGTGGTGTAGATATTACCATGTTTACAAAGATAGTGGTGTAGATATTTCCATGTTTATACAGATAGCGGTGTAGATATTTCCATGTTTATAGAGATAGCGGTGTAGGTATTTCCATGTTTATACAGATAGCGGTGCAGATATTTCCATGTTTATACAGATAGCGGTGTAGATATTTCCATGTTTATAGAGATAGCGGTGTAGGTATTTCCATGTTTATAGACATAGCGGTGTAGATATTTCCATGTTTATATAGATGGCGTTGTAGATATTTCCATGTTTATACCGATAGATGTGTTGGTATTTCCACGTTTATACAGATAGCGATGTAGATATTTCCATGTTTATACAGCTCGTGGTTCAGATATTTACATCTTTATACAGATGGCATTGTAGATATTTCCTTATTCACACAGATGGCGGTGTAGATGTTTCCATGTTTATACAGATGGCGGAGTAGTTAGTTCCATGTTTATGGAGATGGCAGTGTAGATATTTTCATGTTTACAGAGATGGTGGTGTAGATATTTCCATGTTTATAGAGATAGCAATGTAGATATTTACATGTTTATACAGATGGCTGTGTAGATATTTCCATGTGTATACAGATGGCATTGTAGATATTTCCATGTTTATACAGATGACTGTAGATGTATTTCCATGTTTTACAGATGGCTGTGCAGATATTTCCATGTTTATAGAGATAGCGGTGTAGATATTTCCATGTTTGTACAGATGGCGTTGTTGATATTTCCATCTATACACAGATGGCCGTGTAGATATTTCCATGTTTATACAGATGGCAGCGTAGATATTTCCATGGACATGCAGATGGCGGTGTAGATATTTCCATGTTTATACAGATAGCGGTGTAGATATTTCCATGTTTTCACAGATGGTGGTGTAGATATTTCCGTGTTTATACACACGGCGGAGTAGATACTTCCATCTTTATGGAGATGGCAGTGTAGATATTTTCATGTTTATAGAGATGGCGGTGTAGATATTTCCATATTTATAGAGATAGCGGTGTAGATATTTCCATCTTTCAACAGATGGCAGTGTAGATATTTCCATGTTCATACAGATGGCGGTGTAGATATTTCCATACATATACAGATGTCTGTGTAGATATTTCCATGTGTATACAGATGGTATTGTAGGTATTTCCATGTTTATACAGACGGTGGTGTAGATATTTCCATGTTTATTCAGATGACTGTGTAGATATTTCCATGTTTTACAGATGGCAGTGTAGATATTTCAATGTTTATAGAGATGGCGCTGTAGATTTTTCCATGTTTATACAGATCGCGGTGTAGATATTTCCATGTTTATACAGATAGCGGTGTAGATATTTCCATGTTTTTACAGATATCGGTGTAGATATTTCCATGTTTACACAGATTGCGGTGTAGATATTTCCATCTTTCTACAGATGGCATTGTAGATATTTCCATGTTTATGCAGATGGCGGTGTAGATATTTCCATGTTTATATAGATGGTGGTGTAGATATTACCATGTTTATACTGATAGCGGTGTAGATATTTCCATGTTTATACAGATCGTGGTGAAGGTATTTCCATGTTTATACAGATCGCGGTGTAGATATTTCCATGTTTATAAAGATCGCTGTGTAGATATTTCCATGTTTACACAGATAGCGGTGTAGATATTTCCATGTTTATACAGATAGCGGTGTAGGTATTTCCATGTTTATAGAGATAGCGGTGTAGGTATTTCCATGTTTATAGACATAGCGGTGTAGATATTTCCATGTTTATATAGATGGCGTTGTAGATATTTCTATGTTTATACCGATAGATGTGTTGGTATTTCCACGTTTATACAGATAGCGATGTAGATATTTCCATGTTTATACAGCTCGCGGTGCAGATATTTATATCTTTATACAGATGGCATTGTAGATATTTCCTTATTCACACAGATGGCGGTGTAGATGTTTCCATGTTTATACAGATGGCAGAGTAGTTAGTTCCATGTTTATGGAGATGGCAGTGTAGATATTTTCATGTTTATAGAGATGGCGGTGTAGATATTTCCATGTTTATAGAGATAGCAGTGTAGATATTTACATGTTTATACAGATGGCAGTGTAGATATTTCCATGTGTAAACAGATGGCATTGTAGATATTTCCATTTTTATACAGATGACTGTATAGCTATTTCATGTTTTACAGATGGCTGTGCAGATAGTTCCATGTTTATAGAGATAGCCGTGTAGATATTTCCATGTTTGTACAGATGGCGTTGTTGATATTTCCATCTATACACAGATGGCCGTGTAGATATTTCCATGTTTATACAGATGGCAGCGTAGATATTTCCATGGACATGCAGATGGCGGTGTAGATATTTCCATGTTTATACAGATAGCGGTATAGATATTTCCATGTTTTCACAGATGGTGGTGTAGATATTTCCGTGTTTATACACATGGCGGAGTAGATACTTCCATCTTTATGGAGATGGCAGTGTAGATATTTTCATGTTTATAGAGATGGCTGTGTAGATATTTCCATATTTATGCAGTTTGCGGTGTAGATATTTCCATGTTTATACAGATAGAGGTGTAGATATTTCCATGTTTATACAGATAGCGTTGTAGATATTTCCATGTTTATAGAGATAGCGGTGTAGGTATTTCCATGTTTATAGACATAGCGGTGTAGATATTTCCATGTTTATATAGATGGCGTTGTAGATATTTCTATGTTAATACCGATAGATGTGTTGGTATTTCCACGTTTATTCAGATAGCGATGTAGATATTTCCATGTTTATACAGCTCGCGGCGCAGATATTTATATCTTTATACAGATGGCATTGTAGATATTTCCTTATTCACACAGATGGCGGTGTAGATGTTTCCATGTTTATACAGATGGCGGAGTAGTTAGTTCCAAGTTTATGGAGATGGCATTGTAGATATTTTCATGTTTATAGAGATGGCGGTGTAGATATTTCCATGTTTATTGAGATAGCGGTGTAGATATTTCCATCTTTCTACAGATGGCAGTGTAGATATTTCCATGTTTATACAGATTGCGGTGTAGATATTTCCATGTTTATACAGATAGCGGTGTAGATATTTCCATGTTTTTACAGATATCGGTGTAGATATTTCCATGTTTACACAGATTGCGGTGTAGATATTTCCATCTTTCTACAGATGGCATTGCAGATATTTCCATGTTTATGCAGATGGCGGTGTAGATATTTCCATGTTTATATAGCTGGTACTGTTGATATTACGATGTTTATACAGATGGCGGTGTAGATATTTCCATGTTTATACAGATCGTGGTGAAGATATTTCCATGTTTGTACAGATCGCGGTGTAGATATTTCCATGTTTATACAGATCGCGGTGTAGATATTTCCATGTTTATACAGATGGCAGCATAGATATTTCAATGGACATGCAGATGGCGGTGTAGATATTTCCATGTTTATACAGATAGCGGTGTAGATATTTCCATGTTTTCACAGATGGTGGTATAGATATTTCCGTGTTTATACACATGGCGGAGTAGATACTTCCATCTTTATGGAGATGGCAGTGTAGATATTTTCATGTTTATAGAGATGGCGGTGTAGAGATTTCCATACTTATACAGATATCTGTGTAGATATTTCCATGTGTATACAGATGGTATTGTAGGTATTTCCATGTTTATGCAGATGGTGGTGTAGATATTTCCATGTTTATTCAGATGACTGTGTAGATATTTCAATGTTTTTACAGATGGCAGTGTAGATATTTCAATGTTTATAGAGATGGCGCTGTAGATATTTCCATGTTTATACAGATCGCGGTGTAGATATTTCCATGTTTATACAGATAGCGGTGTAGATATTTCCATGTTTTTACAGATATCGGTGTAGATATTTCCATGTTTACACAGATTGCGGTGTAGATGTTTCCATCTTTCTACAGATGGCATTGTAGTTATTTCCATGTTTATGCAGATGGCGGTGTATATATTTCCATGTTTATATAGATGGTGGTGTAGATATTACCATGTTTATACAGATAGCGGTGTAGATATTTCCATGTTTATACAGATCGTGGTGACGATGTTTCCATGTTTTTACAGATCGCGGTGTAGATATTTCCATGTTTATACAGATCGCGGTGTAGATATTTCCATGTTTATACAGATAGCGGTGTAGATATTTCCATGTTTATACAGATAGCGGTGTAGATATTTCCATGTTTATAGAGATAGCGGTGTAGGTATTTCCATGTTTATAGACATAGCGGGGTAGATATTTCCATGTTTATATAGATGGCGTTGTATATATTTCCATGTTTATACCGATAGATGTGTTGGTATTTCCACGTTTATACAGATAGAGATGTAGATATTTCCATGTTTATACAGCTCGCGGTGCAGATATTTATATCTTTATACAGATGGCATTGTATATATTTCCTTATTCAAACAGATGGCGGTGTAGATGTTTCCATGTTTATACAGATGGCGGAGTAGTTAGTTCCATGTTTATGGAGATGGAAGTGTAGATATTTTCATGTTTATAGAGATGGCGGTATAGATATTTCCATGTTTATAGAGATAGCTGTGTAGATATTTACATGTTTATACAGATGGCTGTGTAGATATTTCCATGTGTATACAGATGGCAT
The DNA here is from genome assembly GCF_029289425.2 of Pan paniscus. Classification (NCBI taxonomy): domain Eukaryota; kingdom Metazoa; phylum Chordata; class Mammalia; order Primates; family Hominidae; genus Pan; species Pan paniscus. Next base: position 73,894,386 of record NC_073270.2, read on the forward strand.
TGTAGATATTTCCATGTTTATACAGATGACTGTAGAGGTATTTCCATGTTTTACAGATGGCTGTGCAGATATTTCCATGTTTATAGAGATAGCCGTGTACATATTTCCATGTTTGTACCGATGGCGTTGCTGATATTTCCATCTATACACAGATGGCCGTGTAGATATTTCCATGTTTATACAGATGGCAGCGTAGATATTTCCATGGACATGCAGATGGCGGTGTAGATATTTCCATGTTTATGCAGATGGCGGTGTAGATATTTCCATGTTTATATAGATGGTGGTGTAGATATTACCATGTTTATACTGATAGCGGTGTAGATATTTCCATGTTTATACAGATCGTGGTGAAGACATTTCCATGTTTATACAGATCGCGCTGTAGATATTTCCATGTTTATACAGATAGCGTTGTAGATATTTCCATGTTTATACAGATAGCTGTGTAGTTATTTCCATGTTTATACAGATAGCGGTGTAGGTATTTCCATGTTTATAGACATAGCGATGTAGATATTTCCATGTTTATACCGATAGATGTGTTGGTATTTCCACGTTTATACAGATAGCAATGTAGATATTTCCATGTTTATACAGCTCGCGGTGCATATAATTATATCTTTATACAGATGGCATTGTAGATAATTCCTTATTCACACAGTCGGCGGTGTAGATGTTTCCATGTTTATACAGATGGCGGAGTAGTTAGTTTCATGTTTATGGAGATGGCAGTGTAGATATTTTCATGTTTATAGAGATGGCGGTGTAGATATTTCCATGTTTATAGAGATAGCAGTGTAGATATTTACATGTTTATACAGATGGCTGTGTAGATATTTCCATGAGTATACTGATGGCATTGAAGATATTTCCATGTTTATACAGATGACTGTAGAGGTATTTCCATGTTTTACAGATGGCTGTGCAGATATTTCCATGTTTAGAGAGATAGCGGAGTAGATATTTCCATGTTTGTACAGATGGCGTTGTTGATATTTCCATCTATACACAGATGGCTGTGTAGATATTTCTATGTTTATTCAGATGGCACCGTAGATATTTCCATGGACATGCAGATGGCGGTGTAGATATTTCCAAGTTTGTACAGATAGCGGTGTAGATATTTCCTTATTCACACAGATGGCGGTGTAGATGTTTCCATGTTTATACAGATGGCGGAGTAGTTAGTTCCATGTTTATGGAGATGGCAGTGTAGATATTTTCATGTTTATAGAGATGGCGGTGTAGATATTTCCATATTTATAGAGATAGCGATGTAGATATTTCCATCTTTCTACAGATGGCAGTGTAGATATTTCCATGTTTATACAGATGGCGGTGTAGATATTTCCATACTTATACAGATGTCTGTGTAGATATTTCCATGTGTATACAGATGGTATTGTAGGTATTTCCATGTTTATACAGATGGTGGTGTAGATATTTCCATATTTATTCAGACGACTGTGTAGATATTTCCATGTTTTTACAGATGGCATTGTAGATATTTCAATGTTTATAGAGATGGCGCTGTAGATATTTCCATGCTTATACAGATCGCTGTGTAGATATTTCCATGTTTATGCAAATAGCCGTGTAGATATTTCCATGTTTTTACAGATATCGGTGTAGATATTTCCATGATTACACAGATTGCGGTGTAGATATTTCCATCTTTCTACAGATGGCATTGTAGATATTTCCATGTTTATGCAGATGGCGGTGTAGATATTTTCATGTTTATATAGATGGTGGTGTAGATGTTACCATGTTTATACAGATCGCGGTGTAGATATTTCCAAGTTTATACAGATAGCGGTGTAGATATTTCCATGTTTATAGAGATAGCGGTGTAGGTATTTCCATGTTTATACAGATAGCGGTGCAGATATTTCCATGTTTATACAGATAGCGCTGTAGATATTTCCATGTTTATAGAGATAGCGGTGTAGGTATTTCCATGTTTATAGACATAGCGGTGTAGATATTTCCATGTTTATATAGATGGCGTTGTAGATATTTCCATGTTTATACCGATAGATGTGTTGGTATTTCCACGTTTATACAGATAGCGATGTAGATATTTCCATGTTTATACAGCTCGTGGTGCAGATATTTACATGTTTATACAGATGGCATTGTAGATATTTCCTTATTCACACAGATGGCGGTGTAGATGTTTCCATGTTTATACAGATGGCGGAGTAGTTAGTTCCATGTTTATGGAGATGGCAGTGTAGATATTTTCATGTTTATACAGATCGCGGTGTAGCTATTTCCATGTTTATACAGATAGCGGTGTAGATATTTCCATGTTTTTATAGATATCGGTGTAGATATTTCCATGTTTACACAGATTGCGGTGTAGATATTTCCATTTTTCTACAGATGGCATTGTAGATATTTCCATGTTTATGCAGATGGCGGTGTAGATATTTCCTTGTTTATATAGATGGTGGTGTAGGTATTACCATGTTTATATTGATAGCGGTGTAGATATTTCCATGTTTATACAGATCGTGGTGAAGATATTTCCATGTTTATACAGATCGCGGTGTAGATATTTCCATGTTTATAAAGATCGCTGTGTAGATATTTCCATGTTTATACAGATAGCGGTGTAGATATTTCCATGTTTATACAGATAGCGGTGTAGACATTTCCATGTTCATAGAGATAGCGGTGTAGGTATTTCCATGTTTATAGACATAGCGGTGTAGATATTTCCATGTTTATATAGATGGCGTTGTAGATATTTCTATGTTTATACCGATAGATGTGTTGTTATTTCCACGTTTATACAGATAGCGATGTACATATTTCCATGTTTATACAGCTCACGTTGCAGATATTTATAACTCTATACAGATGGCATTGTAGATATTTCCTTATTCACACAGATGGCGGTGTAGATGTTTCCATGTTTATACAGATGGCGGAGTAGTTAGTTCCATGTTTATGGAGATGGCAGTGTAGATATTTTCATGTTTATAGAGATGGCGGTGTAGATATTTCCATGTTTATAGAGATAGCAGTGTAGATATTTACATGTTTATACAGATGGCAGTGTAGATATTTCCATGTGTAAACAGATGGCATTGTAGATATTTCCATGTTTATACAGATGACTGTAGAGGTATTTCCATGTTTTACAGATGGCTGTGCAGATATTTCCATGTTTATAGAGATAGCGGTGTAGATATTTCCATGTTTGTACAGATAGCGTTTTTGATATTTCCAACTATACACAGATGGCGGTGTAGATATTTCCATGTTTATACAGATAGCAGCGTAGATATTTCCATGTACATGCAGATGGCGGTGTAGATATTTCCATGTTTATACAGATAGCGGTGTAGATATTTCCATGTTTTCACAGATGGTGGTGTAGGCATTTCCGTGTTTATACACATGGCGGAGTAGATACTTCCATCTTTATGGAGATGGCAGTGTAGATATTTTCATGTTTACAGAGATGGCTGTGTAGATATTTCCATATTTGTAGAGATAGCAGTGTAGATATTTCCATCTTTCTACAGATGGCAGTGTAGATATTTCCATGTTTATACAGATGGCGGTGTAGATATTTCCATACTTATACAGATATCTGTGTAGATATTTCCATGTGTATACAGATGGTATTGTAGGTATTTCCATGTTTATACAGATGGTGGTGTAGATATTTCCATGTTTATTCAGATGACTGTGTAGATATTTCCATGTTTTTACAGATGGCAGTGTAGATATTTCAATGTTTATAGAGATGGCGCTGTAGATATTTCCATGTTTATACAGATCGGGGTGTAGATATTTCCATGTTTACACAGATAGCGGTGTAGATATTTCCATGTTTTTACAGATATCGGTGTAGATATTTCCATGTTTACACAGATTGCGGTGTAGATATTTCCATCTTTCTACAGATGGCATTGTAGATATTTCCATGTTTATGCAGATGGCGGTGTAGATATTTCCATGTTTATATAGATGGTGGTGTTGATTTTACGATGTTTATACAGATGGCGGTGTAGATATTTCCATGTTTATACAGATCGTGGTGAAGATATTTCAATGTTTAAACAGATCGCGGTGTAGATATTTCCATGTTTATAAAGATCGCTGTGTAGATATTTCCATGTTTATACAGATAGCGGTGTAGATATTTCCATGTTTATACAGATAGCGTTGTAGATATTTCCATGTTTATAGAGATAGCGGTGTAGGTATTTCCATGTTTATAGACATAGCGGTGTAGATATTTCCATGTTTATATAGATGGCGTTGTAGATATTTCCATGTTTATACCGATAGATGTGTTGGTATTTCCACGTTTATACAGATAGCGATGTAGATATTTCCATGTTTATACAGCTCGCGGTGCAGATATTTATATCTTTATACAGATGGCATTGTAGATATTTCCTTATTCACACAGATCTCGGTGTAGATGTTTCCATGTTTATACAGATGGCGGAGTAGTTAGTTCCATGTTTATGGAGATGGCAGTGTAGATATTTTCATGCTTATAGAGATGGCGGTGTAGATATTTCCATGTTTATAGAGATAGCAGTGTAGATATTTACATGTTTATACAGATGGCAGTGTAGATATTTCCATGTGTAAACAGATGGCATTGTAGATATTTCCATGTTTATACAGATGACTGTAGAGGTATTTCCATGTTTTACAGATGGCTGTGCAGATATTTCCATGTTTATAGAGATAGCGGTGTAGATATTTCCATGTTTGTACAGATGGCGTTGTTGATATTTCCATGTATACACAGATGGCGGTGTAGATATTTCCATGTTTATACAGATGGCAGCGTAGATATTTCCATGGTCATGCAGATGGCGGTGTAGACATTTCCATGTTTATACAGAGAGCGGTGTAGATATTTCCATGTTTTCACAGATGGTTGTGTAGATATTTCCGTGTTTATACACTTGGCGGGTTAGATACTTCCATCTTCATGGAGATGGCAGTGTAGATATTTTCATGTTTATAGAGATGGCGGTGTAGATATTTCCATATTTGTAGAGATAGCGATGTAGATATTTCCATCTTTCTACAGATGGCAGTGTAGATATTTACATGTTTATACAGATGGCGGTGTAGATATTTCCTTACTGATACAGATATCTGTGTAGATATTTCCATGTGTATACAGATGGTATTGTAGGTATTTCCATGTTTATACAGATGGTGGTGTAGATATTTCCATGTTTATTCAGTTGACTGTGTAGACATTTCCATATTTTTACAGATGGCAGTGTAGATATTTCAATGTTTATAGAGATGGCGCTGTAGATATTTCCATGTTTATACAGATCGCGGTGTAGATATTTCCATGTTTACACAGATAGCGGTGTAGATATTTCCATGTTTTTACAGATATCGGTGTAGATATTTCCATGTTTACACAGATTGCGGTGTAGATGTTTCCATCTTTCTACAGATGGCATTGTAGATATTTGCATGTTTATGCAGATGGCGGTGTATATATTTCCATGTTTATATAGATGGTGGTGTAGATATTACCATGTTTATACAGATAGCGTTGTAGATATTTCCATGTTTGTACAGATCGTGGTGAAGATATTTCAATGTTTATACAGATCGTGGTGTAGATATTTCCATGTTTATGCAGATCGCGGTGTAGATATTTCCATGTTTACACAGATAGCGGTGTAGATATTTCCATGTTTATACAGATAGCGGTGTAGATATTTCCATGTTTATAGAGATAGCGGTGTAGGTATTTCCATATTTATAAACATAGCGGTGTAGATATTTCCATGTTTATATAGATGGCTTTGTAGATATTTCTATGTTAATACCGATAGATGTGTAGGTATTTCCACGTTTATACAGATAGCGATGTAGATATTTCCATGTTTATACAGCTCGCGGTGCAGATATTTATATCTTTATACAGATGGCATTGTAGATATTTCCTGATTCACACAGATGGCGGTGTAGATGTTTCCATGTTTATACAGATGGCTGAGTAGTTAGTTCCATGTTTATGGAGATGGCAGTGTAGATATTTTCATGTTTATAGAGATGGCGGTGTAGATATTTCCATGTTTATAGAGATAGCAGTGTAGATATTTACATGTTTATACAGATGTCTGTGTAGATATTTCCATGTGTAAACAGATGGCATTGTAGATATTTCCATGTTTATACAGATGACTGTAGAGGTATTTCCATGTTTTACAGATGGCTGTGCAGATATTTCCATGTTTATAGAGATAGCGGTGTAGATATTTCCATGTTTGTACAGATGGCATTGTTGATATTTCCATCTATACACAGATGGCAGTGTAGATATTTCCATGTTTATACAGATGGCAGCGTAGATATTTCCATTGACATGCAGATGGCGGTGTAGATATTTCCAGGTTTATACAGATAGCGGTGTAGGTATTTCCATGTTTTCACAGATGGTGGTGTAGATATTTCCGTGTTCATACACATGGCGGAGTAGATACTTCCATCTTTATGGAGATGGCACTGTAGATATTTTCATGTTTATAGAGCTGGCGGTGTAGATATTTACATATTTATAGAGATAGCGGTGTAGATATTTCCATCTTTCTACAGATGGCAGTGTAGATATTTCCATGTTTATACAGAAGGCGGTGTAGATATTTCCATACTTATACAGATATCTGTGTAGATATTTCCATGTGTATACAGATGGTATTGTAGGTATTTCCATGTTTATACAGATGGTGGTGTAGATATTTCCATGTTTATTCAGATGACTGTGTAGATATTTCCATGTTTTTACAGATGGCAGTGTAGATATTTCAATGTTTATAGAGATGGCGCTGTAGATATTTCCATGTTTATACAGATCGCGGTGTAGATATTTCCATGTTTATACAGACAGCGGTGTAGATATTTCCATGTTTTTACAGATATCGGTGTACATATTTCCGTGTTTACACAGATTGCGGTGTAGATATTTCCATCTTTCTACAGATGGCATTGTAGATATTTCCATGTTTATGCAGATGGCGGTGTAGGTATTTCCATGTTTATATAGATGGTGGTGTTGATTTTACGATGTTTATACAGATGGCGGTGTAGATATTTCCATGTTTATACTGATCGTGGTGAAGATATTTCAATGTTTATACAGATCGCGGTGTAGATATTTCCATGTTTATACAGATCGCGGTGTAGATATTTCCATGTTTATACAGATAGCGGTGTAGATATTTCCATGTTTATACAGATAGAGGTGTAGTTATTTCCATGTTTATACAGATAGCGGTGTAGGTATTTCCATGTTTATAGACATAGCGGTGTAGATATTTCCATGTTTATATAGATGGCGTTGTAGATATTTCCATGTTTATACCGATAGATGTGTTGGTATTTCCACGTTTATACAGATAGCGATGTAGATATTTCCATGTTTATACAGCTCGCGGTGCAGATATTTATATCTTTATACAGATGGCATTGTAGATATTTCCATGTTTATACAGATGACTGTAGAGTTATTTCCATGTTTATCAGATGGCTGTGCAGATATTTCCATGTTTATTGAGATAGCGGTGTAGATATTTCCATGTTTGTACAGATGGCGTTGTTGATATTTCCATCTATACACAGATGGCCGTGTAGATATTTCCATGTTTATACAGATGGCGGTGTAGATATTTCCATGCTTATACAGATGTCTGTGTAGATATTTCCATGTGTATACAGATGGTATTGTAGGTATTTCCACGTTTATACAGATGGTGGTGTAGATATTTCCATGTTTATTCAGACGACTGTGTAGATATTTCCATGTTTTTACAGATGGCATTGTAGATATTTCAATGTTTATACAGATGGCCGTGTAGATATTTCCATGTTTATACAGATGGCAGCGTAGATATTTCCGTGGACATGCAGATGGTGGTGTAGATATTTCCATGTTTATACAGATAGCGGTGTAGGTATTTCCATGTTTTCACAGATGGTGGTGTAGATATTTCCGTGTTTATAAACATGGCGGTGTAGATACTTCCATCTTTATGGAGATGGCAGTGTAGGTATTTTCATGTTTATAGAGATGGCGGTGTAGATATTTCCATATTTATAGAGATAGCGGTGTAGATATTTCCATCTTTCTACAGATGGCAGTGTAGATATTTCCATGTTTATACAGATGGCGGTGTAGATATTTCCATACTTATACAGATGTCTGTGTAGATATTTCCATGTGTATACAGATGGTATTGTAGGTATTTCCATGTTTATACAGATGGGGGTGTAGATATTTCCATGTTTATTCAGATGACTGTGTAGATATTTCCATGTTTTACAGATGGCAGTGTAGATATTTCAATGTTTATAGAGATGGCGCTGTAGATATTTCCATGTTTATACAGATCGCGGTGTAGATATTAACATGTTTATACAGATAGCGGTGTAGATATTTCCATGTTTTTACAGATTTCGGTGTAGATATTTCCATGTTTACACAGATTGCGGTGTAGATATTTCCATCTTTCTACAGATGACATTGTAGATATTTCCATGTTTATGCAGATGGCGGTGTAGATATTTCCATGTTTATATAGATGATGGTGTAGATTTTCCCATGTTTATACAGATCGCGGTGTAGATATTTCCATGTTTATACAGATCGCTGTGTACATATTTCCATGTTTATACAGATAGCGGTGTAGATATTTCCATGTTTATAGAGATAGCGGTGTAGATATTTCCATGTTTATAGAGATAGCGGTGTAGGTATTTCCATGTTTATAGACATAGCGGTGTAGATATTTCCATGTTTATACAGATTGTGGTGTAGATATTTCCATGTTTATACAGATAGCGGTGTAGATATTTCCATCTTTCTACAGATGGCATTGTAGATATTTCCATGTTTCTGCAGATGGCGGTGTAGATATTTCCATGTTTATATAGATGGTGGTGTAGATATTACCATGTTTATACAGATAACGGTGTAGATATTTCCATGTTTATACAGATCGTGGTGAAGACATTTCTATGTTTATACAGATCGTGGTGTAGATATTTCCATGTTTATACAGATCGCTGTGTAGATATTTCCATGTTTGTACAGATAGCGGTGTAGATATTTCCATGTTTATAGAGATAGCGGTGTAGGTATTTCCATGTTTATAGACATAGCGGTGTAGATATTTCCATGTTTATATAGATGGCGTTGTAGATATTTCCATGTTTATACCAATAGATGTGTTGGTATTTCCACGTTTATACAGATAGCGATGTAGATATTTCCATGTTTATACAGCTCGCGTTGCAGATATTTATATCTTTATACAGATGGCATTGTAGATATTTCCTTATTCACACAGATGGCGGTGTAGATGTTTCCATGTTTATACAGATGGCGGAGTAGTTATTTCCATGTTTATGGAGATGGCAGTGTAGATATTTTCATGTTTATAGAGATGGCGGTGTAGATATTTCCATGTTTATAGAGATAGCAGTGTAGATATTTACATGTTTATACAGATGGCTGTGTAGATATTTCCATGTGTATACAGATGGCATTGTAGACATTTCCATGTTTATACAGTTGACTGTAAAGGTATTTCCATGTTTTACAGATGGCTGTGCAGATATTTCCATGTTTATAGAGATAGCGGTGTAGATATTTCCATGTTTGTACAGATGGCGTTGTTGATATTTCCATCTATACACAGATGGCCGTGTAGATATTTCCATGTTTATACGGATGGCAGCGGAGATTTTTCCATGGACATGCAGATGGCGGTGTAGATATTTCCATGTTTATACAGATAGCGGTGTAGGTATTTCCATGTTTTCACAGATGGTGGTGTAGATATTTCCGTGTTTATACACATTGTGGTGTAGATACTTCCATCTTTATGGAGATGGCAGTGTAGATATTTTCATGTTTATAAAGATGGCGGTGTAGATATTTCCATATTTATACAGATAGCGATGTAGATATTTCCATCTTTCTACAGATGGCAGTGTAGATATTTCCATGTTTATACAGATGGCGGTGTAGATATTTCCATACTTATACAGATGTCTGTGTAGATATTTCCATGTGTATACAGATGGTATTGTAGGTATTTCCATGTCTATACAGATGGTGGTGTAGATATTTCCATGTTTATTCAGAGGACTGTGTAGATATTTCCATGTTTTACAGATGGCAGTGTAGATATTTCAATGTTTATAGAGATGGCGGTGTAGATATTTCCATGTTTATACAGATTGCGGTGTAGATATTTCCATGTTTATACAGATAGCGGTGTAGATATTTCCATGTTTTTACAGATATCGGTGTAGATATTTCCATGTTTACACAGATTGCGGTGTAGATATTTCCATCTTTCTACAGATGACATTGTAGATATTTCAATGTTTATGCAGATGGCGGTGTAGATATTTCCATGTTTGTATAGATGGCGGTGTAGATATTACCATGTTTATACAGATAGCGGTGTAGATATTTCCGTGTTTATACAGATCGTGGTGAAGATATTTCCATGTTTATACAGATCGCAGTGTAGATATTTCCATGTTTATACAGATCGCTGTGTAGATATTTCCATGTTTATACAGATTGCGGTGTAGATATTTCCATGTTTATAGAGATAGCGGTGTAGGTATTTCCATGTTTATAGACATAGCGGTGTAGATATTTCCATGTTTATATAGATGGCGTTGTAGATATTTCCATGTTTATACCTATGGATGTGTTGGTATTTCCACGTTTATACAGATAGCGATGTAGATATTTCCATGTTTTTAAAGCTCGCGGTGCAGATATTTAAATATTTATACAGATGGCATTGTAGATATTTCCTTATTCACACAGATGGCGGTGTAGATGTTTCCATGTATATACTGATGGCGGAGTGGTTAGTTCCATGTTTATGGAGATGGCAGTGTAGATATTTTCATGTTTATAGAGATGGCGGTGTAGATATTTCCATGTTTATAGAGATAGCAGTGTAGCTATTTACATGTTTATACAGATGGCTTTGTAGATATTTCCATGTGTATACAGATGGCATTGTAGACATTTCCATGTTTATACAGATGACTGTAGAGGTATTTCCATGTTTTACAGATGGCTGTGCAGATATTTCCATGTTTATAGAGATAGCGGTGTAGATATTTCCATGTTTGTACAGATGGCGTTGTTGATATTTCCATCTATACACAGATGGCCGTGTAGATATTTCCATGTTTATACAGATGGCAGCGTAGATATTTCCATGGACATGCAGATGGCGGTGTAGATATTTCCATGTTTATACAGATAGCGGTGTAGGTATTTCCATGTTTTCACAGATGGTGGTGTAGATATTTCCGTGTTTATACACATGGCGGTGTAGATACTTCCATCTTTATGGAGTTGGCAGTGAAGATATTTTCATGTTTATAGAGATGGCGGTGTAGATATTTCCATATTTATAGAGATAGCGGTGTAGATATTTCCATCTTTCTACAGATGGCAGTGTAGATATTTCCATGTTTATACAGATGGCGGTGTAGATATTTCCATACTTATACAGATGTCTGTGTAGATATTTCCATGTGTATACAGATGGTATTGTAGGTATTTCCATGTTTATACAGATGGTGGTGTAGATATTTCCATGTTTATACAGATGACTGTGTATATATTTCCATGTTTTTACAGATGGCAGTGTAGATATTTCAATGTTTATAGAGATGGCGCTGTAGATATTTCCATGTTTATACAAATCGCGGTGTAGATATTTCCATGTTTATACAGATAGCGGTGTAGATATTTCCATGGTTTTGCAGATAACGGTGTAGATATTTCCATGTTTACACAGATTGCGGTGTAGATATTTCCATCTTTCTACAGATGGCATTGTAGATATTTCCATGTTTATGCAGATGGCGGTGCAGATACTTCCATGTTTATATAGATGGTGGTGTAGATATTACCATGTTTATACAGATAGCGGTGTAGATATTTCCATGTTTATACAGATCGTGGTGAAGATATTTCAATATTTATACTGATCGCGGTGCAGATATTTCCATGTTTATACAGATCGCGGTGTAGATATTTCCATGTTTATACAGATAGCGTTGTAGATATTTCCATGTTTATACAGATAGAGGTGTAGATATTTCCATGTTTATACAGATAGCGGTGTAGGTAATTCCATGTTTATAGACATAGCAGTGTAGATATTTCCATGTTTATATAGATGGCGTTGTAGATATTTCCATGTTTATAGCAATATATGTGTTGCTATTTCAACGTTTACACAGATAGCGATTTAGATATTTCCATGTTTATACAGCTCGCGGTGCAGATATTTATATCTTTATACAGATGGCATTGTAGATATTTCCTTATTCACACAGATGGCGGTGTAGATGTTTCCATGTTTATACAGATGGCGGAGTAGTTAGTTCTATGTTTATGGAGATGGCAGTGTAGATATTTTCATGTTTATAGAGATGACGGTGTAGATATTTCCATGTTTATAGAGATAGCAGTGTAGATATTTACATGTTTATACAGATGGCTGTGTAGATATTTCCATGTGTATACAGATGGCATTGTAGATATTTCCATGTTTATACAGATGACTGTAGAGGTATTTCCATGTTTTACAGGTGGCTCTGCAGATATTTCCATGTTTATAGAGGTAGCGGTGTAGATAGTTCCATGTTTGTTCAGATGGCGTTGTTGATATTTCCATCTATACACAGATGGCGGTGTAGATATTTCCATGTTTATACAGATGGCAGCGTAGATATTTCCATGGACATGCAGATGGCGGTGTAGATATTTCCATGTTTATACAGATAGCGGTGTAGGTATATCCATGTTTTCAGAGATGGTGGTGTAGATATTTCCGTGTTTATACACATGGCGGAGTAGATACTTCCATCTTTATAGAGATCCCAGTGTAGATATTTTCATGTTTATAGAGATGGCGGTGTAGATATTTCCATATTTATACAGATAGCGATGTAGATATTTCCATCTTTCTACAGATGGCAGTGTAGATATTTCCATGTTTATAGAGATGGCGGTGTAGATATTTCCATATTTATACAGATAGCGATGTAGATATTTCCATCTTTCTACAGATGGCGGTGTAGATATTTCCATACTTATACAGATATCTGTGTAGATATTTCCATGTGTATACAGATGGTATTGTAGGTATTTCCATGTTTATAGAGATGGTGGTGTAGATATTTCCATGTTTATTCAGATGACTGTGTAGATATTTCCATGTTTTTACAGATGGCAGTGTAGATATTTCAATGTTTATAGAGATGGCGCTGTAGATATTTCCATGTTTATACAGATCGCGGTGTAGATATTTCCATGTTTATACAGATAGCGGTGTAGATATTTCCATGTTTTTACAGATATCGGTGTAGATATTTCCATGTTTACACAGATTGCGGTGTAGATGTTTCCATCTTTCTACAGATGGCATTGTAGTTATTTCCATGTTTATGCAGATGGCGGTGTATATATTTCCATGTTTATATAGATGGTGGTGTAAATATTACCATGTTTATACAGATCGTTGTGAAGATATTTCAATGTTTATACATATCGCGGTGTAGACATTTCCATGTTTATACAGATAGCGGTGTAGATATTTCCATGTTTTTACAGATATCGGTGTAGATATTTCCATGTTTACACAGATTGCGGTGTAGATATTTCCATCTTTCTACAGATGACATTGTAGATATTTCCATGTTTATGCAGATGGCGGTGTAGATATTTCCATGTTTATATAGATGGTGGTGTAGATATTACCATGTTTATACAGATAGCGGTGTAGATATTTCCATGTTTATACAGATCGTGGTGAAGATATTTCCATGTTTATACAGATCGCGGTGTAGATATTTCCATGTTTATACAGATCGCTGTGTAGATATTTCCATGTTTACACAGATTGCGGTGTAGATATTTCCATGTTTATACAGATAGCGGTGTAGATATTTCCATGTTTATAGAGACAGCGGTGTAGGTGTTTCCATGTTTATAGACATAGCGGTGTAGATATTTCCATGTTTATATAGATGGCGTTGTAGATATTTCCATGTTTATAACGATAGATGTGTTGGTATTTCCACGTTTATACAGATAGCGATGTAGATGTTTCCATGTTTATACATCTCGCGGTGCAGATATTTATATCTTTATACAGATGGCATTGTAGATATTTCCTTACTCACACAGATGGCGGTGTAGATGTTTCCATGTTTATACAGATGGCGGAGTAGTTAGTTCCATGTTTATGGAGATGGCAGTGTAGATATTTTCATGTTTATAGTGATGGCAGTGTAGATATTTCCATGTTTATAGAGATAGCAGTGTAGATATTTCCATGTTTATACAGATGGCAGCGTAGATATTTCCATGGACATGCGGATGGCGGTGTAGATATTTCCATGTTTTCACAGTTGGTGGTGTAGATATTTCCGTGTTTATACACATGGCGGAGTAGATACTTTCATCTTTATGGAGATGGCAGTGTAGAGATTTTCATGTTTATAGAGATGGCGGTGTAGATATTTCCATATTTATAGAGATAGCGGTGTATGTAATTCAATCTTTCTACAGATGGCAGTGTAGATATTTCCATGTTTATACAGATGGCGGTGTAGATATTTCCATACTTATACAGGTGTCTGTGTAGATATTTCCATGTGTATACAGATGGTATTGTAGGTATTTCCATGTTTATACAGATGGTGGTGTAGATATTTCCATGTTTATACAGATGACTGTGTAGATATTTCCATGTTTTTACAGATGGCAGTGTAGATATTTCAATGTTTATAGAGATGGCGCTGTAGATATTTCCATGTTTATACAGATCGCGGTGTAGATATTTCCATGTTTATACAGATAGCGGTGTAGATATTTCCATGTTTTTACAGATAACGGTGTAGATATTTCCATGTTTACACAGATTGCGGTGTAGATATTTCCATCTTTCTACAGATGGCATTGTAGATATTTCCATGTTTATGCAGATGGCGGTGTAGATACTTCCATGTTTATATAGACGGTGGTGTAGATATTACCATGTTTATACAGATAGCGGTGTAGATATTTCCATGTTTATACAGATCGTGGTGAAGATATTTCCATGTTTATACAGATCGCGGTGTAGATATTTCCATGTTTATACAGATCGCGGTGTAGATATTTCCATGTTTATACAGATAGCGTTGTAGATATTTCCATGTTTATACAGATAGCGGTGTAGATATTTCCATGCTTATAGAGATAGCGGTGTAGGTATTTCCATGTTTATAGACATAGCGGTGTAGATATTTCCATGTTTATATAGATGGCGTTGTAGATATTTCCATGTTTATACCGATAGATGTGTTGGTATTTCCACGTTTATACAGATAGCGATGTAGATATTTCCATGTTTATACAGCTCGCGGTGCAGTTATTTATATCTTTATACAGATGGCATTGTAGATATTTCCTTATTCACACAGATGGCGGTGTAGATGTTTCCATGTTTATACAGATGGCGGTGTAGATATTTCCATACTTATACAGATATCTGTGTAGATATTTCCATGTGTATACAGATGGTATTGTAGGTATTTCCATGTTTATACAGATGGTGGTGTAGATATTACCAAGTTTATTCAGATGACGGTGTAGTTATTTCCATGTTTTTACAGATGGCAGTGTAGATATTTCAAGGTTTATAGAGATGGCGCTGTAGATATTTCCATGTTTATAGAGATCGCGGTGTAGATATTTCCATGTTTATACAGTTAGCGTGTAGATATTTCCATGTTTATACAGATAGCGGTGTAGTTATTTCCATGTTTATAGAGATAGCGGTGTAGGTATTTCCATGTTTATAGACATAGCGGTGTAGATATTTCCATGTTTATATAGATGGCGTTGTAGATATTTCCATGTTTATACCGATAGATGTGTTGGTATTTCAACGTTTATACAGATAGCGATGTAGATATTTCCATTTTTATACAGCTCGCGGTGCAGTTAGTTATATCTTTATACAGATGGCATTGTAGATATTTCCTTATTCACACAGATGGGGGTGTAGATGTTTCCATGTTTATACAGATGGCGGAGTAGTTAGTTCCATGTTTATGGAGATGGCAGTGTAGATATTTTCATGTTTATAGAGATGGCGGTGTAGATATTTCCATGTTTATAGAGATAGCAGTGTAGATATTCACATGTTTACACAGATGGCTGTGTAGATATTTCCATGTGTATACAGATGGCATTGTAGATATTTCCATGTTTATACAGATGACTATAGAGGTATTTCCATGTTTTACACATGGCTGTGCAGATATTTCCATATTTATAGAGATAGCCGTGTAGATATTTCCATGTTTGTACAGATGGCGTTTTTGGTATTTCAATCTATACACAGATGGCCGTGTAGATATTTCCATGTTTATACAGATGGCAGCGTAGATATTTCCATGGACATGCAGATGGCGGTGTAGATATTTCCATGTTTATACAGATAGCGGTGTAGATATTTCCATGTATTCACAGATGGTGGTGTAGATATTTCCGTGTTTATACACATGGCGGTGTAGATACTTCCATCTTTATGGAGATGGCAGTGTAGATATTTTCATGTTTATAGAGATGGCGGTGTAGATATTTCCATATTTCTAGAGATAGCGGTGTAGATATTTCCATCTTTCTACAGATGGAAGTGTAGATATTTCCATGTTTATACAGATGGGGGTGTTGATATTTCCATACTTATACAGATATCTGTGTAGATATTTCCATGTGTATACAGATGGTATTGTAGGTATTTCCATGTTTATACAGATGGTGGTGTAGATATTTCCATGTTTGTTCAGATGACTGTGTAGATATTTCCAAGTTTTTACAGATGGCAGTGTAGATATTTCAATGTTTATAGAGATGGCGCTGTAGATATTTCCATGTTTATACAGATCGCGGTGTAGGTATTTCCATGTTTACACAGATAGCGGTGTAGTTATTTCCATGTTTTTACAGATATCGGTGTAGATATTTCCATGTTTACACAGATTGCGGTGTAGATGTTTCCATCTTTCTACAGATGGCATTGTAGATATTTCCATGTTTATCTAGATGGCGGTGTATATATTTCCATGTCTATATAGATGGTGGTGTAGATATTACCATGTTTATACAGATGGCGGAGTAGTTAGTTCCATGTTTATGGAGATGGCAGTGTAGATATTTTCATGTTCTTGAGATGGCGGTGTAGATATCTCCATGTTTATAGAGATAGCAGTGTAGATATTTACATGTTTATACAGATGGCTGTGTAGATATTTCCACGTGTATACAGATGGCATTGTAGATATTTCCATGTTTATACAGATGACTGTAGAGGTATTTCCATGTTTTACAGTTGGCTGTGCAGATATTTCCATGTTTATAGAGATAGCGGTGTAGATATTTCCATGTTTGTACAGATGGCGTTGTTGACATTTCCACTATACACAGATGGCCGTGTAGATATTTCCATGTTTATACAGATGGCAGCGTAGATATTTCCATGGACATGCAGATGGTGGTGTAGATATTTCCATGTTTAAACAGATAGCGGTGTAGATATTTCCATGTTTTCACAGATGGTGGTGTAGGTATTTCCGTGTTTATACACATGGCGGAGTAGATACTTCCATCCTTATGGAGATGGCAGTGTAGATATTTTCATGTTTATAGATATGGCGGTGTAGATATTTCCATATTTATAGAGATAGCGGTGTAGATATTTCCATCTTTCTACAGATGGCAGTGTAGATATTTCCATGTTTATACAGATGGTGGTGTAGATATTTCCATACTTATACAGATGTCTGTGTAGATATATCCATGTGTATACAGACGGTATTGTAGGTATTTCCATGTTTATACAGATGGTGGTGTAGATATTTCCATGTTTATTCAGATGACTGTGTAGATATTTCCATGTTTTTACAGATGGCAGTGTAGATATTTCAATGTTTATAGAGATGGCGCTGTAGATATTTCCATGTTTATACAGATCGCGGTGTAGATATTTCCATGTTTTTACAGATATCGGTGTAGATATTTCCATGTTTACACAGATTGCAGTGTAGATATTTCCATCTTTCTACAGATGGCATTGTAGATATTTCCATGTTTATGCAGATGGCGGTGAAGATATTTCCATGTTTATATAGATGGTGGTGTAGTTATTACCATGTTTATACAGATAGCGGTGTAGATATTTCCATGTTTATACAGATCGTTGTGAAAATATTTCCATACTTATACAGATCGCGATGTAGATATTTCCATGTTTATACGGATAGCGGTGTAGATATTTCCATGTTTATAGAGATAGCGGTGTAGGTATTTCCATGTTTATACAGATAGTGGTGTAGATATTTCCATGTTTATACAGATAGCGGTGTAGATATTTCCATGTTTATAGAGATAGCGGTGTAGGTATTTCCATGTTTATAGACATAGCGGTGTAGATATTTCCATGTTTATATAGATGGCGTTGTAGATATTTCCATGTTTATACCGATAGATGTGTTGGTATTTCCACGTTTATACAGATAGCGATGTAGATATTTCCATGTTTATACAGCTCGCGGTGCAGATATTTATATCTTTATACAGATGGCATTGTGGATTTTTCCTTATTCACACAGATGGCGGTGTAGATGTTTCCATGTTTATACAGATGGCAGAGTAGTTAGTTCCATGTTTATGGAGATGGCAGTGTGGATATTTTCATGTTTATAGAGATGGCGGTGTAGATATTTCCATGTTTATAGAGATAGCAGTGTAGATATTTACATGTTTACACAGATGGCTGTGTAGATATTTCCATGTGTATACAGATGGCATTGTAGGTATTTCCACGTTTATACAGATAGCGATGTAGATATTTCCATGTTTATACAGCTCGCGGTGCAGATATTTATATCTTTATACAGATGGCATTGTGGATTTTTCCTTATTCACACAGATGGCGGTGTAGATGTTTCCATGTTTATACAGATGGCAGAGTAGTTAGTTCCATGTTTATGGAGATGGCAGTGTGGATATTTTCAGGTTTGTAGAGATGGCGGTGTAGATATTTCCATGTTTATAGAGATAGCAGTGTAGATATTTACATGTTTATACAGATGGCTGTGTAGATATTTCCATGTGTATACAGATGGCATTGTAGGTATTTCCATGTTTATACAGATGACTGTAGAGTTATTTCCATGTTTTACAGATGGCTGTGCAGATATTTCCATGTTTATAGAGATAGCAGTGTAAATATTTCCATGTTTGTACAGATGGCGTTGTTGATATTTCCATCTATACACAGATGGCCGTGTAGATAATTCCATGTTTATACAGATGGCGGTGTAGTTATTTCCTTCTTTATACTGATCGCGGTGAAGATATTTCCATGTTTATACAGATCGCGGTGTAGATATTTCCATGTTTATAAAGATCGCTTTGTAGATATTTCCATGTTTATACAGATAGCGGTGTAGATATTTCCATGTTTTTACAGATATCGGCGTAGATATTTCCATGTTTACACAGATTGTGGTGTAGATGTTTCCATCTTTCTACAGATGGCATTGTAGATGTTTCCATGTTTATGCAGATGGCGGTGTATATGTTTCCATGTTTATATAGATGGTGGTGTAGATATTACCATGTTTATACAGATAGCGGTGTAGATATTTCCATGTTTATACAGATCGTGGTGAAGATATTTCAATGTTTATACAGATCGCGGTGTAGATATTTCCATGTTTATGCAGATTGCGGTGTAGATATTTCCATGTTTATACAGATAGCGGTGTAGATATTTCCATGTTTATACAGATAGCGGTGTAGATATTTCCATGTTTATACAGATAGCGGTGTAGATATTTCCATGTTTATAGAGATAGCGGTGTAGGTATTTCCATGTTTATAGACATAGCGGTGTAGATATTTCCATGTTTATATAGATGGCGTTGTAGATATTTCTATGTTAATACCGATAGATGTGTTGGTATTTCCACGTTTATTCAGATAGCGATGTAGATATTTCCATGTTTATACAGCTCGCGGCGCAGATATTTATATCTTTATACAGATGGCATTGTAGATATTTCCTTATTCACACAGATGGCGGTGTAGATGTTTCCATGTTTATACAGATGGCGGAGTAGTTAGTTCCAAGTTTATGGAGATGGCAGTGTAGATATTTTCATGTTTATAGAGATGGCGGTGTAGGTATTTCCATGTTTATTGAGATATCAGTGTAGATATTTTCATGTTTATACAGATGGCTGGGTAGATATTTCCAAGTGTAAACAGATGGCATTGTAGATATTTCCATGTTTATACAGATGACTGTAGAGTTATTTCCATGTTTTACAGATGGCTGTGCAGATATTTCCATGTTTATAGAGATAGCGGTGTAGATAATTCCATGTTTGTACAGATGGCATTGTTGATATTTCCATCTATACACAGATGGCGGGGTAGATATTTCCATGTTTATACAGATGGCAGCGTAGATATTTCCATGGACATGCAGATGGCGGTGTAGATATTTCCATGTTTATAGAGATAGCGGTGCAGATATTTCCATGTTTTCACAGATGGTGGTGTAGATATTTCCGTGTTTATACACATGGCGGAGTAGATACTTCCATCTTTATGGAGATGGCAGTGTAGATATTTTCATGTTTATAGAGATGGCGGTATAGATATTTCCATATTTATAGAGATAGCGGTGTAGATATTTCCATCTTTCTACAGATGGCAGTGTAGATATTTCCATGTGTATACAGATGGTATTGTAGGTATTTCCATGTTTATACAGATGGTGGTGTAGATATTTCCATGTTTATTCAGATGACTGTGTAGATATTTCCATGTTTTTACAGATGGCAATGTAGATATTTCAATGTTTATAGAGATGGCGCTGTAGATATTTCCATGTTTATACACATCGCGGTGTAGATATTTCCATGTTTATACAGATATCGGTGTAGATATTTCCATGTTTTTACAGATATCGGTGTAGATATTTCCGTGTTTACACAGATTGCGGTGTAGATATTTCCATCTTTCTACAGATGGCATTGTGGATATTTCCATGTTTATGCAGATGGCGGTGTAGATATTTCCATGTTTATATAGATGGTGGTGTTGATCTTACGATGTTTATACAGATGGCGGTGTAGATATTTCCATGTTTATACAGATCGTGGTGAAGATATTTCCATGTTTATACAGATCGCGGTGTAGATATTTCCATGTTTATACAGATCGCGGTGTAGATATTTCCATGTTTATACAGATGGCAGCGTAGATATTTCCATGGACATGCAGATGGCGGTGTAGATATTTCCATGTTTATACAGATAGCGGTGTAGATATTTCCATGTTTTCACAGATGGTGGTGTAGATATTTCCGTGTTTATACACATGGCGGAGTAGATACTTCCATCTTTATGGAGATGGCAGTGTAGATATTTTCATGTTTATAGAGATGGCGGTGTAGATATTTCCATATTTATAGAGATAGCGGTGTAGATATTTCCATCTTTCTACAGATGGCAGTGTAGATATTTCCATGTTTATACAGATGGCGGTGTAGATATTTCCATACTTATACAGATATCTGTGTAGATATTTCCATGTGTATACAGATGGCATTGTAGGTATTTCCATGTTTATACAGATGGTGGTGTAGATATTTCCATTTTTATTCAGATGACTGTGTAGATATTTCCATGTTTTTACAGATGGCAGTGTAGATATTTCAATGTTTATATAGATGGCGCTGTAGATATTTCCATGTTTATACAGATCACGGTGTAGATATTTCCATGTTTATACAGATAGCGGTGTAGATATTTCCATTTTATACAGATAGCTGTGTAGTTATTTCCATGTTTATAGAGATAGCGGTGTATGTATTTCCATGTTTATAGACATAGCGGTGTAGATATTTCCATGTTTATATAGATGGCGTTGTAGATATTTCCATGTTTATACCGATAGATGTGTTGGTATTTCCACGTTTATACAGATAGCGATGTAGATATTTCCATGTTTATACAGCTCGCGGTGCAGATATTTATATCTTTATACAGATGTCACTGTAGATATTTCCTTATTCACACAGATGGCGGTGTAGATGTTTCCATGTTTATACAAGTGGCGGAGTAGTTAGTTTCATGTTTATGGAGAAAGTAGTGTAGATATTTTCATGTTTATAGAGATGGCGGTGTAGATATTTCCATGTTTATAGAGATAGCAGTGTAGATATTTACATGTTTATACAGATGGCTGTGTAGGTATTTCCATGTGTATACAGATGGCATTGTAGGTATTTCCACGTTTATACAGATAGCGATGTAGATATTTCCATGTTTATACAGCTCGCGGTGCAGAGATTTATATCTTTATACAGATGGCATTGTGGATTTTTCCTTATTCACACAGATGGCGGTGTAGATGTTTCCATGTTTATACAGATGGCAGAGTAGTTAGTTCCATGTTTATGGAGATGGCAGTGTGGATATTTTCATGTTTGTAGAGATGGTGGTGTAGATATTTCCATGTTTATAGAGATAGCAGTGTAGATATTTCCATGTTTATACAGATGGCTGTGCAGATATTTCCATGTGTATAGAGATAGCGGTGTAGATATTTCGATGTTTGTACAGATGGCGTTGTTGATATTTCCATCTATACACAGATGGCCGTGTAGATAATTCCATGTTTATACAGATGGCAGCGTAGTTATTTCCATGGACATGCAGATGGCGGTGTAGATATTTCCATGTTTATACATATAGCGGTGTAGATATTTCCATGTTTTCACAGATGGTGGTGTAGATATTTCCGTGTTTATACACATGGCGGAGTAGATACTTTCATCTTTATGGACATGGCAGTGTAGATATTTTCATGTTTATAGAGATGGCGGTGTAGATATTTCCATATTTATAGAGATAGCGGTGTAGGTAATTCCATCTTTCTACAGATGGCAGTGTACATATTTCCATGTTTATACAGATGGCGGTGTAGGTATTTCCATACTTATACAGATGTCTGTGTAGATATTTCCATGTTTATACAGATGGTATTGTAGGTATTTCCATGTTTATACAGATGGTGGTGTAGATATTTCCATGTTTATTCAGATGACTGTGTAGATATTTCCATGTTTTACAGATGGCTGTGCAGATATTTCCATGTTTATAGAGATAGCGGTGTAGATATTTCCATGTTTGTACAGATGGCGTTGTTGATATTTCCATCTATACACAGATGGCCGTGTAGATATTTCCATGTTTATACAGATGGCAGCGTAGATATTTCCATGGACATGCAGATGTCGGTGTAGATATTTCCATGTTTATACAGATAGCGGTGTAGATATTTCCATGTTTATACAGATAGCGGTGTAGATATTTCCATGTTTTCACAGATGGTGGTGTAGATATTTCCGAGTTTATACACATGGCGGAGTAGATACTTCCATCTTTATGGAGATGGCAGAGTAGATATTTTCATGTTTATAGAGATAGCGGTGTAGATATTTCCATATTTATAGAGATAGCGGTGTAGATATTTCCATCTTTCTACAGAAGGCAGTGTAGATATTTCCATGTTTATACAGATGGCGGTGTAGATATTTCCATACTTATGCAAATGTCTGTGTAGATATATCCATGTGTATACAGATGGTATTGTAGGTAATTCCATGTTTATACAGATGGTGGTGTAGATATTTCCATGTTTATTCAGATGACTGTAGATATTTCCATGTTTTTACAGATGGCAGTGTAGATATTTCCATGTTTATACAGATAGCGGAGTAGATATTTCCATGTTTTTACAGATAACGGTGTTGATATTTCCATGTTTACACAGATTGCGGTGTAGATATTTCCATGTTTATACAGATCGCGGTGTAGATATTTCCATGTTTATACAGATAGCGTTGTAGATATTTCCATGTTTATACAGATAGCGGCGTAGATATTTCCATGTTTATAGAGATAGCGGTGTAGGTATTTCCATGTTTAGAGACATAGCAGTGTAGATATTTCCATGGTTATATAGATGGTGTTGTAGATATTTCCATGTTTATACCGATAGATGTGTTGGTATTTCCACGTTTATACAGATAGCGATGTAGATATTTCCTTGTTTATACAGATCGCGTTGTAGATATTTCCATGTTTATACAGATAGCCGTGTAGATATTTCCATGTTTTTACAGATAACGGTGTAGATATTTCCATGTTTACACAGATTGCGGTGTAGATATTTCCATCTTTCTACAGATGGCATTGTAGATATTTCCATGTTTATGCAGATGGCGGTGTAGATACTTCCATGTTTATATAGATGGTGGTGTAGATATTACCATGTTTATACAGATAGCGGTGTAGATATTTCCATGTTTATACACATCGTGGTGAAGATATTTCCATGTTTATTCAGATCGCAGTGTAGATATTTCCATGTTCATACAGATGGCAGCGTAGATATTTCCATGGACATGCAGATGGCGGTGTAGATATTTCCATGTTTATACAGATAGCGGTGTAGATATTTCCATGTTTTCACAGATGGTGGTGTAGATATTTCCGTGTTTATACACATGGCGGAGTAGATACTTCCATCTTTATGGAGATGGCAGTGTAGATATTTTCATGTTTATAGAGATGGCGGTGTAGATATTTCCATTTTTATAGAGATAGCGGTGTAGATAATTCCATCTTTCTACAGATGGCAGTGTAGATATTTCCATGTTTATACAGATGGCGGTGTAGATATTTCCATACTTATACAGATGTCTGTGTAGATATTTCCATGTGTATACAGATGGTATTGTAGGTATTTCCATGTTTATACAGATGGTGGTGCAGATATTTCCATGTTCATTCAGATGACTGTGTAGATATTTCCATGTTTTCACAGATGGCAGTGTAGATATTTCAATGTTTATAGAGATGGCGCTGTAGATATTTCCATGTTTATACAGATCGCGTTGTAGATATTTCCAAGTTTATACAGATAGTGGTGTAGATATTTCCATGTTTTTACAGATAACGGTGTAGATATTTCCATGTTTACACAGATTGTGGTGTAGATATTTCAATCTTTCTACAGATGGCATTGTAGATATTTCCATGTTTATGCAGATGGCAGAGTAGTTAGTTCCATGTTTATGGAGATGGCAGTGTGGATATTTTCATGTTTATATAGATGGTGGTGTAGTTATTACCATGTTTATACAGATAGCGGTGTAGATATTTCCATGTTTATACAGATCGCTGTGAAAATATTTCCATACTTATACAGATCGCGGTGTAGATATTTCCATGTTTATACGGATAGCGGTGTAGATATTTCCATGTTTATAGAGATAGCGGTGTAGGTATTTCCATGTTTATACAGATAGTGGTGTAGATATTTCCATGTTTATACAGATAGCGGTGTAGATATTTCCATGTTTATAGAGATAGCGGTGTAGGTATTTCCATGTTTATAGACATAGCGGTGTAGATATTTCCATGTTTATATAGATGGCGTTGTAGATATTTCCATGTTTATACCGATAGATGTGTTGGTATTTCCACGTTTATACAGATAGCGATGTAGATATTTCCATGTTTATACAGCTCGCGGTGCAGATATTTATATCTTTATACAGATGGCATTGTGGATTTTTCCTTATTCACACAGATGGCGGTGTAGATGTTTCCATGTTTATACAGATGGCAGAGTAGTTAGTTCCATGTTTATGGAGATGGCAGTGTGGATATTTTCATGTTTATAGAGATGGCGGTGTAGATATTTCCATGTTTATAGAGATAGCAGTGTAGATATTTACATGTTTATACAGATGGCTGTGTAGATATTTCCATGTGTATACAGATGGCATTGTAGGTATTTCCACGTTTATACAGATAGCGATGTAGATATTTCCATGTTTATACAGCTCGCGGTGCAGATATTTATATCTTTATACAGATGGCATTGTGGATTTTTCCTTATTCACACAGATGGCGGTGTAGATGTTTCCATGTTTATACAGATGGCAGAGTAGTTAGTTCCATGTTTATGGAGATGGCAGTGTGGATATTTTCAGGTTTGTAGAGATGGCGGTGTAGATATTTCCATGTTTATAGAGATAGCAGTGTAGATATTTACATGTTTATACAGATGGCTGTGTAGATATTTCCATGTGTATACAGATGGCATTGTAGGTATTTCCATGTTCATACAGATGACTGTAGAGTTATTTCCATGTTTTACAGATGGCTGTGCAGATATTTCCATGTTTATAGAGATAGCGGTGTAGATATTTCCATGTTTGTACAGATGGCGTTGTTGATATTTCCATCTATACACAGATGGCCGTGTAGATAATTCCATGTTTATACAGATAGCGGTGTAGTTATTTCCTTCTTTATACTGATCGCGGTGAAGATATTTCCATGTTTATACAGATCGCGGTGTAGATATTTCCATGTTTATAAAGATCGCTTTGTAGATATTTCCATGTTTATACAGATAGCGGTGTAGATATTTCCATGTTTTTACAGATATCGGCGTAGATATTTCCATGTTTACACAGATTGTGGTGTAGATGTTTCCATCTTTCTACAGATGGCATTGTAGATGTTTCCATGTTTATGCAGATGGCGGTGTATATGTTTCCATGTTTATATAGATGGTGGTGTAGATATTAACATGTTTATACAGATAGCGGTGTAGATATTTCCATGTTTATACAGATCGTGGTGAAGATATTTCAATGTTTATACAGATCGCGGTGTAGATATTTCCATGTTTATGCAGATTGCGGTGTAGATATTTCCATGTTTATACAGATAGCGGTGTAGATATTTCCATGTTTATACAGATAGCGGTGTAGATATTTCCATGTTTATACAGATAGCGGTGTAGATATTTCCATGTTTATAGAGATAGCGGTGTAGGTATTTCCATGTTTATAGACATAGCGGTGTAGATATTTCCATGTTTATATAGATGGCGTTGTAGATATTTCTATGTTAATACCGATAGATGTGTTGGTATTTCCACGTTTATTCAGATAGCGATGTAGATATTTCCATGTTTATACAGCTCGCGGCGCAGATATTTATATCTTTATGCAGATGGCATTGTAGATATTTCCTTATTCACACAGATGGCGGTGTAGATGTTTCCATGTTTATACAGATGGCGGAGTAGTTAGTTCCAAGTTTATGGAGATGGCAGTGTAGATATTTTCATGTTTAAAGAGATGGCGGTGTAGGTATTCCCATGTTTATTGAGATATCAGTGTAGATATTTTCATGTTTATACAGATGGCTGGGTAGATATTTCCAAGTGTAAACAGATGGCATTGTAGATATTTCCATGTTTATACAGATGACTGTAGAGGTATTTCCATGTTTTACAGATGGCTGTGCAGATATTTCCATGTTTATAGAGATAGCGGTGTAGATATTTCCATGTTTGTACAGATGGCATTGTTGATATTTCCATCTATACACAGATGGCGGTGTAGATATTTCCATGTTTATACAGATGGCAGCGTAGATATTTCCATGGACATGCAGATGGCGGTGTAGATATTTCCATGTTTATACAGATAGCGGTGCAGATATTTCCATGTTTTCACAGATGGTGGTGTAGATATTTCCGTGTTTATACACATGGCGGAGTAGATACTTCCATCTTTATGGAGATGGCAGTGTAGATATTTTCATGTTTATAGAGATGGCGGTGTAGATATTTCCATATTTATAGAGATAGCGGTGTAGATATTTCCATCTTTCTACAGATGGCAGTGTAGATATTTCCATGTTTATACAGATGGCGGTGTAGATATTTCCATACTTATGCAGATATCTGTGTAGATATTTCCATGTGTATACAGATGGTATTGTAGGTATTTCCATGTTTATACAGATGGTGGTGTAGATATTTCCATGTTTATTCAGATGACTGTGTAGATATTTCCATGTTTTTACAGATGGCAATGTAGATATTTCAATGTTTATAGAGATGGCGCTGTAGATATTTCCATGTTTATACACATCGCGGTGTAGATATTTCCATGTTTATACAGATAGCGGTGTAGATATTTCCATGTTTACACAGATTGCGGTGTAGATATTTCCATCTTTCTACAGATGGCATTGTGGATATTTCCATGTTTATGCAGATGGCGGTGTAGATATTTCCATGTTTATATAGATGGTGGTGTTGATATTACGATGTTTATACAGATGGCAGTGTAGATATTTCCATGTTTATACAGATCGTGGTGAAGATATTTCCATGTTTATACAGATCGCGGTGTAGATATTTCCATGTTTATACAGATCGCGGTGTAGATATTTCCATGTTTATACAGATGGCAGCGTAGATATTTCCATGGACATGCAGATGGCGGTGTAGATATTTCCATGTTTATACAGATAGCGGTGTAGATATTTCCATGTTTTCACAGATGGTGGTGTAGATATTTCCGTGTTTATACACATGGCGGAGTAGATACTTCCATCTTTATGGAGATGGCAGTGTAGATATTTTCATGTTTATAGAGATGGCGGTGTAGATATTTCCATATTTATAGAGATAGCGGTGTAGATATTTCCATCTTTCTACAGATGGCAGTGTAGATATTTCCATGTTTATACAGATGGCGGTGTAGATATTTCCATACTTATACAGATATCTGTGTAGATATTTCCATGTGTATACAGATGGCATTGTAGGTATTTCCATGTTTATACAGGTGGTGGTGTAGATATTTCCATGTTTATTCAGATGACTGTGTAGATATTTCCATGTTTTTACAGATGGCAGTGTAGATATTTCAATGTTTATATAGATGGCGCTGTAGATATTTCCATGTTTATACAGATCACGGTGTAGATATTTCCATGTTTATACAGATAGCGGTGTAGATATATCCATCTTTATACAGATAGCGGTGTAGTTATTTCCATGTTTATAGAGATAGCGGTGTAGGTATTTCCATGTTTATATACATAGCGGTGTAGATATTTCCATGTTTATATAGATGGCGTTGTAGATATTTCCATGTTTATACCGATAGATGTGTTGGTATTTCCACGTTTATACAGATAGCGATGTAGATATTTCCATGTTTATACAGCTCGCGGTGCAGATATTTATATCTTTATACAGATGTCACTGTAGATATTTCCTTATTCACACAGATGGCGGTGTAGATGTTTCCATGTTTATACAAGTGGCGGAGTAGTTAGTTTCATGTTTATGGAGAAAGTAGTGTAGATATTTTCATGTTTATAGAGATGGCGGTGTAGATATTTCCATGTTTATAGAGATAGCAGTGTAGATATTTACATGTTTATACAGATGGATATGTAGATATTTCCATGTGTATACAGATGGCATTGTAGATATTTCCATGTTTATACAGATGACTGTAGAGGTATTTCCATGTTTTACAGATGGCTGTGCAGATATTTCCATGTTTATAGGGATAGCGGTGTAGATAGTTCCATGTTTGTTCAGATGGCGTTGTTGATATTTCCATCTATACACAGATGGCGGTGTAGATATTTCCATGTTTATACAGATGGCAGCGTAGATATTTCCATGGACATGCAGATGGCGGTGTAGATATTTCCATGTTTATACAGATAGCGGTGTAGGTATATCCATGTTTTCAGAAATGGTGGTGTAGATATTTCCGTGTTTATACACATGGCGGAGTAGATACTTCCATCTTTATAGAGATCCCAGTGTAGATATATTCATGTTTATAGAGATGGCGGTGTAAATATTTCCATATTTATACAGATAGCGGTGTAGATATTTCCATCTTTCTACAGATGGCAGTGTAGATATTTCCATGTTTATACAGATGGCGGTGTAGATATTTCCATACTTATACAGATATCTGTGTAGATATTTCCTTGTGTATACAGATGGTATTGTAGGTATTTCCATGTTTATAGAGATGGTGGTGTAGATATTTCCATGTTTTACAGATGGCAGTGTAGATATTTCAATGTTTATAGAGATGGCGCTGTAGATATTTCCATGTTTATACAGATCGCGGTGTAGATATTTCCATGTTTATACAGATAGCGGTGTAGATATTTCCAAGTTTTTACAGATATCGGTGTAGATATTTCCATGTTTACTCAGATTGCGGTGTAGATGTTTCCATCTTTCTACAGATGGCATTGTAGTTATTTCCATGTTTATGCAGATGGCGGTGTATATATTTCCATGTTTATATAGATGGTGGTGTAGATATTACCATGTTTATACAGATCGTGGTGAAGATATTTCAATGTTTATACAGATCACAGTGTAGATATTTCCATGTTTATGCAGATCGCGGTGTTGATATTTCCATGTTTATACAGATAGCGGTGTAGATATTTCCATGTTTATACAGATAGCGGTGTTAATATTTCCATGTTTATAGAGATAGCGGTGTAGGTATTTCCATGTTTATAGACATAGCGGTGTAGATATTTCCATGTTAATATAGATGGCGTTGTAGATATTTCCATGTTTATACCGATAGATGTGTTGGTATTTCCACGTTTATACAGATAGCGATGTAGATATTTCCATGTTTATACAGCTCGCTGTGCAGATATTTATATCTTTATACAGATGGCATTGTAGATATTTCCTTATTCACACAGATGGCGGTGTAGATGCTTCCATGTTTATACAGATGGCGGAGTAGTTATTTCCATGTTTATGGAGATGGCAGTGTAGATATTTTCATGTTTATAGAGATGGCAGTGTAGATATTTCCATGTTTATAGAGATAGCAGTGTAGATATTTACCTGTTTATACAGATGGCTGTGTGGATATTTCCATGTGTATACAGATGGCATTGTAGATATTTCCATGTTTATACAGATGACTGTAGAGGTATTTCCATGTTTTACAGATGGCTGTGCAGATATTTCCATGTTTATAGAGATAGCGGTGTAGATATTTCCATGTTTGTACAGATGGCGTTGTTGATATTTCCATCTATACAAAGATGGCCGTGTAGATATTTCCATGTTTATACAGATGGCAGCGTAGATATTTCCATGGACATGCAGACGGCGGTGTAGATATTTCCATGTTTATACAGATAGCGGTGTAGATATTTCCATGTTTTCACAGATGGTGGTGTAGATATTTCCGTGCTTATACACATGGCGGAGTAGATACTTCCATCTTTATAGAGATGGCAGTGTAGATATTTTCATGTTTATAGAGATGGCAGTGTAGATATTTCCATATTTATAGAGATAGCGATGTAGATATTTCCATCTTTCTACAGATGGCAGTGTAGATATTTACATGTTTATACAGATGGCGGTGTAGATATTTCCATACTGATACAGATATCTGTGTAGATATTTCCATGTGTATACAGATGGTATTGTAAGTATTTCCATGTTTATACAGATGGTGGTGTAGATATTTCCATGTTTATTCAGATGACTGTGTAGATATTTCCATGTTTTTACAGATGGCAGTGTAGATATTTCAATGTTTATAGAGATGGCGCTGTAGATATTTCCATGTTTATACAGATCGCGTTGTAGTTATTTCCATGTTTATACAGATAGCGGTGTAGATATTTCCATGTTTTTACAGATATCGGTGTAGATAATTCCATGTTTACACAGATTGCGGTGTAGATGTTTCCATCTTTCTACAGATGGCATTGTAGATATGTCCATGTTTATGCAGATGGCAGTGTATATATTTCCATGTTTATATAGATGGTGGTGTAGATATTACCATGTTTATAGAGATAGCGGTGTAGATATTTCCATGTTTATACAGATCGTGGTGAAGGTATTTCAATGTTTATACAGATCGCGGTGTAGATATTTCCAAGTTTATGCAGATCGCGGTGTAGATATTTCCATATTTACACAGATAGCGGTGTAGATATTTCCATGTTTATACAGATAGCGGTGTATATATTTCCATGTTTATACAGATGACTGTAGAGGTATTTCCATGTTTTACAGATGGCTGTGCAGATATTTCCATGTTTATAGAGATAGCGGTGTAGATATTTCCATGTTTGTACAGATGGCATTGTTGATATTTCCATCTATACACAGATGGCGGTGTAGATATTTCCATGTTTATACAGATGGCAGCGTAGATATTTCCATGGACATGCAGATGGCGGTGTAGATATTTCCATGTTTATACAGATAGCGGTGTAGATATTTCCATGTTTTCACAGATGGTGGTGTAGATATTTCCGTGTTTATACACATGGCGGAGTAGATACATCCATCTTTATAGAGTTTGCAGTGTAGATATTTTCATGTTTATAGAGATGGCGGTGTAAATATTTCCATATTTATAGAGATAGCGATGTAGATACTTCCATCTTTCTACAAATGGCAGTGTAGATATTTCCATGTTCATACAGATGACGGTGAAGATATTTCCATACTTATACAGATATCTGTGTAGATATTTCCATGAGTATACAGATGGTATTGTAGGTATTTCCATGTTTATACAGATGGTGGTGTAGAAATTTGCATGTTTATTCAGATTACTGTGTAGATATTTCCATGTTTTTACAGATGGTAGTGTAGATATTTCAATGTTTTTACAGATGGCAGTGTAGATATTTCAATGTTTATAGAGATGGCGCAGTAGATATTTCCATGTTTATACAGATCGCGGTGTAGATATTTCCATGTTTATACAGATAGCGGTGTAGATATTTCCATGTTTACACAGATTGCGGTGTAGATATTTCCATCTTTCTACAGATGGCATTGTAGATATTTACATGTTTATGCAGATGGCGGTGTAGATACTTCCATGTTTATATAGATGGTGGTGTAGATATTACCATGTTTATACAGATCGCGGTGTAGATATTTCCATGTTTATACAGATGGCGGTGTAGATATATCCATGTTTATACAGATAGCGTTGTAGATATTTCCATGTTTATACAGATAGCGGTGTAGATATTTCCATGTTTATAGAGATATCGGTGTAGGTATTTCCATGTTTATAGACATAGCAGTGTAGATATTTCCATGTTTATATAGATGACGTTGTAGGTATTTTCATGTTTATACCGATAGATGTGTTGCTATTTCAACGTTTATACTGATAGCGATGTAGACATTTCCATGTTTATACAGCTGGCTGTGCAGATATTTATATCTTTATACAGATGGCATTGTAGATATTTCCTTATTCACACAGATGGCGGTGTAGATGTTTCCATGTTTATACAGATGGCGGAGTAGTTAGTTCCATGTTTATGGAGATGGCAGTGTAGATATTTTCATGTTTATAGAGATGGCGGTGTAGATATTTCCATGTTTATAGAGATAGCAGTGTATATATTTACATGTTTATACAGATGACTGTGTAGTTATTTCCAAGTGTATACAGATGGCATTGTAGATATTTCCATGTTTATACAGATGACTGTAGAGGTATTTCCATGTTTTACAGATGGCTGTGCAGATATTTCCATGTTTATAGAAATAGCGGTGTAGATATTTCCATGTTTGTACAGATGGCGTTGTTGATATTTCCATCTATACACAGATGGCCGTGTAGATATTTCCATGTTTATACAGATGGCAGCGTAGATATTTCCATGGACATGCAGATGGCGGTGTAGGTATTTCCATGTTTATACAGATAGCGGTGTAGATATTTCCATGTTTTCACAGATGGTGGTGTAGATATTTCCGAGTTTATACACATGGCGGAGTAGATAATTCCATCTTTATGGAGATGGCAGTGTAGATATTTTCATGTTTATAGAGATGGCGGTGTAGATATTTCCATATTTCTAGAGATAGCAGTGTAGATATTTCCATCTTTCTACAGATGGCAGTGTAGATATTTCCATGTTTATACAGAT
Organism: Pan paniscus; assembly: GCF_029289425.2. Classification (NCBI taxonomy): domain Eukaryota; kingdom Metazoa; phylum Chordata; class Mammalia; order Primates; family Hominidae; genus Pan; species Pan paniscus. The sequence goes on from NC_073270.2 coordinate 73,928,400, forward strand.
GGCGGTGTGGATATTTCCATACTTATACAGATGTCTCTGTAGATATTTCCATGTGTATACAGATGGTATTGAAGGTATTTCCATGTTTATACAGATGGTGGTGTAGATATTTCCATGTTTATTCAGATGCCTGTGTAGATATTTCCATGTTTTTACAGATGGCAGTGTAGATATTTCAATGTTTATAGAGATAGCGATGTAGATATTTCCATGTTTGTACAGATGGCGTTGTTGATATTTCCATCTATACACAGATGGCCGTGTAGATATTTCCATGTTTATAAAGATGTCAGCGTAGATATTTCCATTGACATGCAGATGGCGGTGTAGATATTTCCATGTTTATACAGATAGCGGTGTAGATATTTCCATGTTTATACAGAGAGCGGTGTAGATATTTCCATGTTTTCACAGATGGTGGTGTAGATATTTCCGAGTTTATACACATGACGGAGTAGATACTTCCATCTTTATGGAGATGGCAGTGTAGATATTTCCATGTTTATACAGATGGCGGTGTAGATATTTCCATACTTATACAGATGTCTGTGTAGATATATCCATGTGTATACAGATGGTATTGTAGGTATTTCCATGTTTATACAGATGGTGGTGTAGATATTTCCATGTTTATTCAGATGACTGTGTAGATATTTCCATGTTTTTACAGATGGCAGTGTAGATATTTCAATGTTTATAGAGATGGCGCTGTAGATATTTCCATGTTTATACAGATCGCAGTGTAGATATTTCCATGTTTTTACAGATATCTGTGTAGATATTTCCATGTTTACACAGATTGCGGTGTATATATTTCCATCTTTCTACAGATGGCATTGTAGATATTTCCATGTTTATGCAGATGGCGGTGTAGATATTTCCATGTTTATATAGATGGTGGTGTAGATATTACCATGTTTATACAGATAGCGGTGTAGATATTTCCATGTTTATACAGATCGTGGTGAAGATATTTCCATGTTTATACAGATCGCGGTGTAGATATTTCCATGTTAATACACATCGCGGTGTAGATATTTCCATGTTTATACAGATAGCGGTGTAGATATTTCCATGTTTATACAGATAGCGGTGTAGATATTTCCATGTTTATAGAGATAGCGGTGTAGGTATTTCCATGTTTTTATACATAGCGGTGTAGATATTTCCATGTTTATACAGATGGCGTTGTAGATATTTCCATGTTTATACCGATAGATGTGCTGGTATTTCCACGTTTATACAGATAGCGATGTAGATATTTCCATGTTTATACAGCTCGCGGTGCAGATATTTATATCTTTATACAGATGGCATTGTGGATTTTTCCTTATTCACACAGATGGCGGTGTAGATGTTTCCATGTTTATACAGATGGCAGAGTAGTTAGTTACATGTTTATGGAGATGGCAGTGTGGATATTTTCATGTTTGTAGAGATGGCGGTGTAGATATTTCCATGTTTATAGAGATAGCAGTGTAGATATTTACATGTTTATACAGATGGCTGTGTAGATATTTCCATGTGTATACAGATGGCATTGTAGGTATTTCCATGTTTATACAGATGACTGTAAAGGTATTTCCATGTTTTACAGATGGCTTTGCAGATATTTCCATGTTTATAGAGATAGCGGTGTAGATATTTCCATGTTTGTACAGATGGCATTGTTGATATTTCCATCTATACACAGATGGCCGTGTAGATAATTCCATGTTTATACAGATGGCAGCGTAGTTATTTCCATGGACATGCAGATGGCGGTGTAGATATTTCCATGTTTATACATATAGCGGTGTAGATATTTCCATGTTTTCACAGATGGTGGTGTAGATATTTCCGTGTTTATACACATGGCGGAGTAGATACTTTCATCTTTATGGACATGGCAGTGTAGATATTTTCATGTTTATAGAGATGGCGGTGTAGATATTTCCATATTTATAGAGATAGCTGTGTAGGTAATTCCATCTTTCTACAGATGGCAGTGTAGATATTTCCATGTTTATGCAGATGGCGGTGTAGATATTTCCATACTTATACAGATGTCTGTGTAGATATTTCCATGTTTATACAGATGGTATTGTAGGTATTTCCATGTTTATTCAGATGGTGGTGTAGATATTTCCATGTTTATTCAGATGACTGTGTAGATATTTCCATGTTTTACAGATGGCTGTGCAGATATTTCCATGTTTATAGAGATAGCGGTGTAGATATTTCCATGTTTGTACAGATGGCGTTGTTGATATTTCCATCTATACACAGATGGCCGTGTAGATATTTCCATGTTTATACAGATGGCAGCGTAGATATTTCCATGGACATGCAGATGGCGGTGTAGATATTTCCATGTTTATACAGATAGCGGTGTAGATATTTCCATGTTTATACAGATAGCGGTGTAGATATTTCCATGTTTTCACAGATGGTGGTGTAGATATTTCCGAGTTTATACACATGGCGGAGTAGATACTTCCATCTTTATGGAGATGGCAGAGTAGATATTTTCATGTTTATAGAGATAGCGGTGTAGATATTTCCATATTTATAGAGATAGCGGTGTAGATATTTCCATCTTTCTACAGAAGGCAGTGTAGATATTTCCATGTTTATACAGATGGCGGTGTAGATATTTCCATACTTATACAAATGTCTGTGTAGATATATCCATGTGTATACAGATGGTATTGTAGGTAATTCCATGTTTATACAGATGGTGGTGTAGATATTTCCATGTTTATTCAGATGACTGTGTAGATATTTCCATGTTTTTACAGATGGCAGTGTAGATATTTCAATGTTTATACAGATGGCGCTGTAGATATTTCCATGTTTATACAGATCACGTTGTAGATATTTCCATGTTTATACAGATAGCGGAGTAGATATTTCCATGTTTTTACAGATAACGGTGTTGATATTTCCATGTTTACACAGATTGCGGTGTAGATATTTCCATCTTTCTACAGATGGCATTGTAGATATTTCCATGTTTATGCAGATGGCGGTGTAGATACTTCCATGTTTATATAGATGGTGGTGTAGATATTACCATGTTTATACAGATAGCGGTGTAGATATTTCCATGTTTACGCAGATCGCGGTGAAGATATTTCCATGTTTATACAGATCGCGGTGTAGATATTTCCATGTTTATACAGATCGCGGTGTAGATATTTCCATGTTTATACAGATAGCGTTGTAGGTATTTCCATGTTTATACAGATAGCGGTGTAGATATTTCCATGTTTATAGAGATAGCGGTGTAGGTATTTCCATGTTTATAGACATAGCAGTGTAGATATTTCCATGTTTATATAGATGGTGTTGTAGATATTTCCATGTTTATACCGATAGATGTGTTGGTATTTCCACGTTTATACAGATCGCGGTGTAGATATTTCCATGTTAATACACATCGCGGTGTAGATATTTCCATGTTTATACAGATAGCGGTGTAGATATTTCCATGTTTATACAGATAGCGGTGTAGATATTTCCATGTTTATAGAGATAGCGGTGTAGGTATTTCCATGTTTTTATACATAGCGGTGTAGATATTTCCATGTTTATACAGATGGCCTTGTAGATATTTCCATGTTTATACCGATAGATGTGCTGGTATTTCCACGTTTATACAGATAGCGATGTAGATATTTCCATGTTTATACAGCTCGCGGTGCAGATATTTATATCTTTATACAGATGGCATTGTGGATTTTTCCTTATTCACACAGATGGCGGTGTAGATGTTTCCATGTTTATACAGATGGCAGAGTAGTTAGTTCCATGTTTATGGAGATGGCAGTGTGGATATTTTCATGTTTGTAGAGATGGCGGTGTAGATATTTCCATGTTTATAGAGATAGCAGTGTAGATATTTACATGTTTATACAGATGGCTGTGTAGATATTTCCATGTGTATACAGATGGCATTGTAGGTATTTCCATGTTTATACAGATGACTGTAGAGGTATTTCCATGTTTTACAGATGACTGTGCAGATATTTCCATGTTTATAGAGATAGCGGTGTAGATATTTCCATGTTTGTACAGATGGCATTGTTGATATTTCCATCTATACACAGATGGCCGTGTAGATAATTCCATGTTTATACAGATGGCAGCGTAGTTATTTCCATGGACATGCAGATGGCGGTGTAGATATTTCCATGTTTATACATATAGCGGTGTAGATATTTCCATGTTTTCACAGATGGTGGTGTAGATATTTCCGTGTTTATACACATGGCGGAGTAGATACTTTCATCTTTATGGACATGGCAGTGTAGATATTTTCATGTTTATAGAGATGGCGGTGTAGATATTTCCATATTTATAGAGATAGCTGTGTAGGTAATTCCATCTTTCTACAGATGGCAGTGTAGATATTTCCATGTTTATGCAGATGGCGGTGTAGATATTTCCATACTTATACAGATGTCTGTGTAGATATTTCCATGTTTATACAGATGGTATTGTAGGTATTTCCATGTTTATTCAGATGGTGGTGTAGATATTTCCATGTTTATTCAGATGACTGTGTAGATATTTCCATGTTTTACAGATGGCTGTGCAGATATTTCCATGTTTATAGAGATAGCGGTGTAGATATTTCCATGTTTGTACAGATGGCGTTGTTGATATTTCCATCTATACACAGATGGCCGTGTAGATATTTCCATGTTTATACAGATGGCAGCGTAGATATTTCCATGGACATGCAGATGGCGGTGTAGATATTTCCATGTTTATACAGATAGCGGTGTAGATATTTCCATGTTTATACAGATAGCGGTGTAGATATTTCCATGTTTTCACAGATGGTGGTGTAGATATTTCCGAGTTTATACACATGGCGGAGTAGATACTTCCATCTTTATGGAGATGGCAGAGTAGATATTTTCATGTTTATAGAGATAGCGGTGTAGATATTTCCATATTTATAGAGATAGCGGTGTAGATATTTCCATCTTTCTACAGAAGGCAGTGTAGATATTTCCATGTTTATACAGATGGCGGTGTAGATATTTCCATACTTATACAAATGTCTGTGTAGATATATCCATGTGTATACAGATGGTATTGTAGGTAATTCCATGTTTATACAGATGGTGGTGTAGATATTTCCATGTTTATTCAGATGACTGTGTAGATATTTCCATGTTTTTACAGATGGCAGTGTAGATATTTCAATGTTTATACAGATGGCGCTGTAGATATTTCCATGTTTATACAGATCACGTTGTAGATATTTCCATGTTTATACAGATAGCGGAGTAGATATTTCCATGTTTTTACAGATAACGGTGTTGATATTTCCATGTTTACACAGATTGCGGTGTAGATATTTCCATCTTTCTACAGATGGCATTGTAGATATTTCCATGTTTATGCAGATGGCGGTGTAGATACTTCCATGTTTATATAGATGGTGGTGTAGATATTACCATGTTTATACAGATAGCGGTGTAGATATTTCCATGTTTACGCAGATCGCGGTGAAGATATTTCCATGTTTATACAGATCGCGGTGTAGATATTTCCATGTTTATACAGATCGCGGTGTAGATATTTCCATGTTTATACAGATAGCGTTGTAGATATTTCCATGTTTATACAGATAGCGGTGTAGATATGTCCATGTTTATAGAGATAGCGGTGTAGGTATTTCCATGTTTATAGACATAGCAGTGTAGATATTTCCATGTTTATATAGATGGTGTTGTAGATATTTCCATGTTTATACCGATAGATGTGTTGGTATTTCCACGTTTATACAGATCGCGGTGTAGATATTTCCATGTTAATACACATCGCGGTGTAGATATTTCCATGTTTATACAGATAGCGGTGTAGATATTTCCATGTTTATACAGATAGCGGTGTAGATATTTCCATGTTTATAGAGATAGCGGTGTAGGTATTTCCATGTTTTTATACATAGCGGTGTAGATATTTCCATGTTTATACAGATGGCCTTGTAGATATTTCCATGTTTATACCGATAGATGTGCTGGTATTTCCACGTTTATACAGATAGCGATGTAGATATTTCCATGTTTATACAGCTCGCGGTGCAGATATTTATATCTTTATACAGATGGCATTGTGGATTTTTCCTTATTCACACAGATGGCGGTGTAGATGTTTCCATGTTTATACAGATGGCAGAGTAGTTAGTTCCATGTTTATGGAGATGGCAGTGTGGATATTTTCATGTTTGTAGAGATGGCGGTGTAGATATTTCCATGTTTATAGAGATAGCAGTGTAGATATTTACATGTTTATACAGATGGCTGTGTAGATATTTCCATGTGTATACAGATGGCATTGTAGGTATTTCCATGTTTATACAGATGACTGTAGAGGTATTTCCATGTTTTACAGATGACTGTGCAGATATTTCCATGTTTATAGAGATAGCGGTGTAGATATTTCCATGTTTGTACAGATGGCATTGTTGATATTTCCATCTATACACAGATGGCCGTGTAGATAATTCCATGTTTATACAGATGGCAGCATAGTTATTTACATGGACATGCAGATGGCGGTGTAGATATTTCCATGTTTATACATATAGCAGTGTAGATATTTCCATGTTTTCACAGATGGTGGTGTAGATATTTCCGTGTTTATACACATGGCGGAGTAGATACTTTCATCTTTATGGACATGGCAGTGTAGATATTTTCATGTTTATAGAGATGGCGGTGTAGATATTTCCATATTTATAGAGATAGCTGTGTAGGTAATTCCATCTTTCTACAGATGGCAGTGTAGATATTTCCATGTTTATGCAGATGGCGGTGTAGATATTTCCATACTTATACAGATGTCTGTGTAGATATTTCCATGTTTATACAGATGGTATTGTAGGTATTTCCATGTTTATTCAGATGGTGGTGTAGATATTTCCATGTTTATTCAGATGACTGTGTAGATATTTCCATGTTTTACAGATGGCTGTGCAGATATTTCCATGTTTATAGAGATAGCGGTGTAGATATTTCCATGTTTGTACAGATGGCGTTGTTGATATTTCCATCTATACACAGATGGCCGTGTAGATATTTCCATGTTTATACAGATGGCAGCGTAGATATTTCCATGGACATGCAGATGGCGGTGTAGATATTTCCATGTTTATACAGATAGCGGTGTAGATATTTCCATGTTTATACAGATAGCGGTGTAGATATTTCCATGTTTTCACAGATGGTGGTGTAGATATTTCCGAGTTTATACACATGGCGGAGTAGATACTTCCATCTTTATGGAGATGGCAGAGTAGATATTTTCATGTTTATAGAGATAGCGGTGTAGATATTTCCATATTTATAGAGATAGCGGTGTAGATATTTCCATCTTTCTACAGAAGGCAGTGTAGATATTTCCATGTTTATACAGATGGCGGTGTAGATATTTCCATACTTATACAAATGTCTGTGTAGATATATCCATGTGTATACAGATGGTATTGTAGGTAATTCCATGTTTATACAGATGGTGGTGTAGATATTTCCATGTTTATTCAGATGACTGTGTAGATATTTCCAAGTTTTTACAGATGGCAGTGTAGATATTTCAATGTTTATACAGATGGCGCTGTAGATATTTCCATGTTTATACAGATCACGTTGTAGATATTTCCATGTTTATACAGATAGCGGAGTAGATATTTCCATGTTTTTACAGATAACGGTGTTGATATTTCCATGTTTACACAGATTGCGGTGTAGATATTTCCATCTTTCTACAGATGGCATTGTAGATATTTCCATGTTTATGCAGATGGCGGTGTAGATACTTCCATGTTTATATAGATGGTGGTGTAGATATTACCATGTTTATACAGATAGCGGTGTAGATATTTCCATGTTTACGCAGATCGCGGTGAAGATATTTCCATGTTTATACAGATCGCGGTGTAGATATTTCCATGTTTATACAGATCGCGGTGTAGATATTTCCATGTTTATACAGATAGCGTTGTAGGTATTTCCATGTTTATACAGATAGCGGTGTAGATATTTCCATGTTTATAGAGATAGCGGTGTAGGTATTTCCATGTTTATAGACATAGCAGTGTAGATATTTCCATGTTTATATAGATGGTGTTGTAGATATTTCCATGTTTATACCGATAGATGTGTTGGTATTTCCACGTTTATACAGATCGCGGTGTAGATATTTCCATGTTAATACACATCGCGGTGTAGATATTTCCATGTTTATACAGATAGCGGTGTAGATATTTCCATGTTTATACAGATAGCGGTGTAGATATTTCCATGTTTATAGAGATAGCGGTGTAGGTATTTCCATGTTTTTATACATAGCGGTGTAGATATTTCCATGTTTATACAGATGGCCTTGTAGATATTTCCATGTTTATACCGATAGATGTGCTGGTATTTCCACGTTTATACAGATAGCGATGTAGATATTTCCATGTTTATACAGCTCGCGGTGCAGATATTTATATCTTTATACAGATGGCATTGTGGATTTTTCCTTATTCACACAGATGGCGGTGTAGATGTTTCCATGTTTATACAGATGGCAGAGTAGTTAGTTCCATGTTTATGGAGATGGCAGTGTGGATATTTTCATGTTTGTAGAGATGGCGGTGTAGATATTTCCATGTTTATAGAGATAGCAGTGTAGATATTTACATGTTTATACAGATGGCTGTGTAGATATTTCCATGTGTATACAGATGGCATTGTAGGTATTTCCATGTTTATACAGATGACTGTAGAGGTATTTCCATGTTTTACAGATGACTGTGCAGATATTTCCATGTTTATAGAGATAGCGGTGTAGATATTTCCATGTTTGTACAGATGGCATTGTTGATATTTCCATCTATACACAGATGGCCGTGTAGATAATTCCATGTTTATACAGATGGCAGCGTAGTTATTTCCATGGACATGCAGATGGCGGTGTAGATATTTCCATGTTTACACATATAGCGGTGTAGATATTTCCATGTTTTCACAGATGGTGGTGTAGATATTTCCGTGTTTATACACATGGCGGAGTAGATACTTTCATCTTTATGGACATGGCAGTGTAGATATTTTCATGTTTATAGAGATGGCGGTGTAGATATTTCCATATTTATAGAGATAGCTGTGTAGGTAATTCCATCTTTCTACAGATGGCAGTGTAGATATTTCCATGTTTATGCAGATGGCGGTGTAGATATTTCCATACTTATACAGATGTCTGTGTAGATATTTCCATGTTTATACAGATGGTATTGTAGGTATTTCCATGTTTATTCAGATGGTGGTGTAGATATTTCCATGTTTATTCAGATGACTGTGTAGATATTTCCATGTTTTACAGATGGCTGTGCAGATATTTCCATGTTTATAGAGATAGCGGTGTAGATATTTCCATGTTTGTACAGATGGCGTTGTTGATATTTCCATCTATACACAGATGGCCGTGTAGATATTTCCATGTTTATACAGATGGCAGCGTAGATATTTCCATGGACATGCAGATGGCGGTGTAGATATTTCCATGTTTATACAGATAGCGGTGTAGATATTTCCATGTTTATACAGATAGCGGTGTAGATATTTCCATGTTTTCACAGATGGTGGTGTAGATATTTCCGAGTTTATACACATGGCGGAGTAGATACTTCCATCTTTATGGAGATGGCAGAGTAGATATTTTCATGTTTATAGAGATAGCGGTGTAGATATTTCCATATTTATAGAGATAGCGGTGTAGATATTTCCATCTTTCTACAGAAGGCAGTGTAGATATTTCCATGTTTATACAGATGGCGGTGTAGATATTTCCATACTTATACAAATGTCTGTGTAGATATATCCATGTGTATACAGATGGTATTGTAGGTAATTCCATGTTTATACAGATGGTGGTGTAGATATTTCCATGTTTATTCAGATGACTGTGTAGATATTTCCATGTTTTTACAGATGGCAGTGTAGATATTTCAATGTTTATACAGATGGCGCTGTAGATATTTCCATGTTTATACAGATCACGTTGTAGATATTTCCAAGTTTATACAGATAGCGGAGTAGATATTTCCATGTTTTTACAGATAACGGTGTTGATATTTCCATGTTTACACAGATTGCGGTGTAGATATTTCCATCTTTCTACAGATGGCATTGTAGATATTTCCATGTTTATGCAGATGGCGGTGTAGATACTTCCATGTTTATATAGATGGTGGTGTAGATATTACCATGTTTATACAGATAGCGGTGTAGATATTTCCATGTTTACGCAGATCGCGGTGAAGATATTTCCATGTTTATACAGATCGCGGTGTAGATATTTCCATGTTTATACAGATCGCGGTGTAGATATTTCCATGTTTATACAGATAGCGTTGTAGATATTTCCATGTTTATACAGATAGCGGTGTAGATATGTCCATGTTTATAGAGATAGCGGTGTAGGTATTTCCATGTTTATAGACATAGCAGTGTAGATATTTCCATGTTTATATAGATGGTGTTGTAGATATTTCCATGTTTATACCGATAGATGTGTTGGTATTTCCACGTTTATACAGATCGCGGTGTAGATATTTCCATGTTAATACACATCGCGGTGTAGATATTTCCATGTTTATACAGATAGCGGTGTAGATATTTCCATGTTTATACAGATAGCGGTGTAGATATTTCCATGTTTATAGAGATAGCGGTGTAGGTATTTCCATGTTTTTATACATAGCGGTGTAGATATTTCCATGTTTATACAGATGGCCTTGTAGATATTTCCATGTTTATACCGATAGATGTGCTGGTATTTCCACGTTTATACAGATAGCGATGTAGATATTTCCATGTTTATACAGCTCGCGGTGCAGATATTTATATCTTTATACAGATGGCATTGTGGATTTTTCCTTATTCACACAGATGGCGGTGTAGATGTTTCCATGTTTATACAGATGGCAGAGTAGTTAGTTCCATGTTTATGGAGATGGCAGTGTGGATATTTTCATGTTTGTAGAGATGGCGGTGTAGATATTTCCATGTTTATAGAGATAGCAGTGTAGATATTTACATGTTTATACAGATGGCTGTGTAGATATTTCCATGTGTATACAGATGGCATTGTAGGTATTTCCATGTTTATACAGATGACTGTAGAGGTATTTCCATGTTTTACAGATGACTGTGCAGATATTTCCATGTTTATAGAGATAGCGGTGTAGATATTTCCATGTTTGTACAGATGGCATTGTTGATATTTCCATCTATACACAGATGGCCGTGTAGATAATTCCATGTTTATACAGATGGCAGCATAGTTATTTCCATGGACATGCAGATGGCGGTGTAGATATTTCCATGTTTATACATATAGCGGTGTAGATATTTCCATGTTTTCACAGATGGTGGTGTAGATATTTCCGTGTTTATACACATGGCGGAGTAGATACTTTCATCTTTATGGACATGGCAGTGTAGATATTTTCATGTTTATAGAGATGGCGGTGTAGATATTTCCATATTTATAGAGATAGCGGTGTAGGTAATTCCATCTTTCTACAGATGGCAGTGTAGATATTTCCATGTTTATACAGATGGCGGTGTAGATATTTCCATACTTATACAGATGTCTGTGTAGATATTTCCATGTTTATACAGATGTTATTGTAGGTATTTCCATGTTTATACAGATGGTGGTGTAGATATTTCCATGTTTATTCAGATGACTGTGTAGATATTTCCATGTTTTACAGATGGCTGTGCAGATATTTCCATGTTTATAGAGATAGCGGTGTAGATATTTCCATGTTTGTACAGATGGCGTTGTTGATATTTCCGTCTATACACAGATGGCCGTGTAGATATTTCCATGTTTATACAGATGGCAGCGTAGATATTTCCATGGACATGCAGATGGCGGTGTAGATATTTCCATGTTTATACAGATAGCGGTGTAGATATTTCCATGTTTATACAGATAGCGGTGTAGATATTTCCATGTTTTCACAGATGGTGGTGTAGATATTTCCGAGTTTTTACACATGGCGGAGTAGATACTTCCATCTTTATGGAGATGGCAGAGTAGATATTTTCATGTTTATAGAGATAGCGGTGTAGATATTTCCATATTTATAGAGATACCGGTGTAGATATTTCCATCTTTCTACAGAAGGCAGTGTAGATATTTCCATGTTTATACAGATGGCGGTGTAGATATTTCCATACTTATACAAATGTCTGTGTAGATATATCCATGTGTATACAGATGGTATTGTAGGTAATTCCATGTTTATACAGATGGTGGTGTAGATATTTCCATGTTTATTCAGATGACTGTGTAGATATTTCCATGTTTTTACAGATGGCAGTGTAGATATTTCAATGTTTATACAGATGGCGCTGTAGATATTTCCATGTTTATACAGATCGCGTTGTAGATATTTCCATGTTTATACAGATAGCGGAGTAGATATTTCCATGTTTTTACAGATAACGGTGTTGATATTTCCATGTTTACACAGATTACGGTGTAGATATTTCCATCTTTCTACAGATGGCATTGTAGATATTTCCATGTTTATGCAGATGGCGAAGTAGATACTTCCATGTTTATATAGATGGTGGTGTAGATATTACCATGTTTATACAGATAGCGGTGTAGATATTTCCATGTTTATGCAGATCGCGGTGAAGATATTTCCATGTTTATACAGATCGCGGTGTAGATATTTCCATGTTTATACAGATCGCGGTGTAGATATTTCCATGTTTATACAGATAGCGTTGTAGATATTTCCATGTTTATACAGATAGCGGTGTAGATATGTCCATGTTTATAGAGATAGCGGTGTAGGTATTTCCATGTTTATAGACATAGCAGTGTAGATATTTCCATGTTTATATAGATGGTGTTGTAGATATTTCCATGTTTATACCGATAGATGTGTTGGTATTTCCACGTTTATACAGATCGCGGTGTAGATATTTCCATGTTAATACACATCGCGGTGTAGATATTTCCATGTTTATACAGATAGCGGTGTAGATATTTCCATGTTTATACAGATAGCGGTGTAGATATTTCCATGTTAATAGAGATAGCGGTGTAGGTATTTCCATGTTTTTATACATATCGGTGTAGATATTTCCATGTTTATACAGATGGCCTTGTAGATATTTCCATGTTTATACCGATAGATGTGCTGGTATTTCCACGTTTATACAGATAGCGATGTAGATATTTCCATGTTTATACAGCTCGCGGTGCAGATATTTATATCTTTATACAGATGGCATTGTGGATTTTTCCTTATTCACACAGATGGCGGTGTAGATGTTTCCATGTTTATACAGATGGCAGAGTAGTTAGTTCCATGTTTATGGAGATGGCAGTGTGGATATTTTCATGTTTGTAGAGATGGCGGTGTAGATATTTCCATGTTTATAGAGATAGCAGTGTAGATATTTACATGTTTATACAGATGGCTGTGTAGATATTTCCATGTGTATACAGATGGCATTGTAGGTATTTCCATGTTTATACAGATGACTGTAGAGGTATTTCCATGTTTTACAGATGGCTGTGCAGATATTTCCATGTTTATAGAGATAGCGGTGTAGATATTTCCATGTTTGTACAGATGGCATTGTTGATATTTCCATCTATACACAGATGGCCGTGTAGATAATTCCATGTTTATACAGATGGCAGCGTAGTTATTTCCATGGACATGCAGATGGCGGTGTAGATATTTCCATGTTTATACATATAGCGGTGTAGATATTTCCATGATTTCACAGATGGTGGTGTAGATATTTCCGTGTTTATACACATGGCGGAGTAGATACTTTCATCTTTATGGACATGGCAGTGTAGATATTTTCATGTTTATAGAGATGGCGGTGTAGATATTTCCATATTTATAGAGATAGCGGTGTAGGTAATTCCATCTTTCTACAGATGGCAGTGTAGATATTTCCATGTTTATACAGATGGCGGTGTAGATATTTCCATACTTATACAGATGTCTGTGTAGATATTTCCATGTTTATAAAGATGGTATTGTAGGTATTTCCATGTTTATACAGATGGTGGTGTAGATATTTCCATGTTTATTCAGATGACTGTGTAGATATTTCCATGTTTTACAGATGGCTGTGCAGATATTTCCATGTTTATAGAGATAGCGGTGTAGATATTTCCATGTTTGTACAGATGGCGTTGTTGATATTTCCATCTATACACAGATGGCCGTGTAGATATTTCCATGTTTATACAGATGGCAGCGTAGATATTTCCATGGACATGCAGATGGCGGTGTAGATATTTCCATGTTTATACAGATAGCGGTGTAGATATTTCCATGTTTATACAGATAGCGGTGTAGATATTTCCATGTTTTCACAGATGGTGGTGTGGATATTTCCGTGTTTATACACATGGCGGATTAGATACTTCCATCTTTATGGAGATGGCACTGTAGATATTTTCATGTTTATAGAGATGGCGGTGTAGATATTTCCATTTTTATAGAGATAGCGGTGTAGATAATTACATCTTTCTACAGATGGCAGTGTAGTTATTTCCATGTTTATACAGATGGCGGTGTAGATATTTCCATACTTATACAGATGTCTGTGTAGATATTTCCATGTGTATACAGATGGTATTGTAGGTATTTCCATGTTCATACAGATGGTGGTGCAGATATTTCCATGTTCATTCAGATGACTGTGTAGATATTTCCATGTTTTTACAGATGGCAGTGTAGATATTTCAATGTTTATAGAGATGGCGCTGTAGATATTTCCATGTTTATACAGATCGCGTTGTAGATATTTCCAAGTTTATACAGATAGTGGTGTAGATATTTCCATGTTTTTACAGATAACGGTGTAGATATTTCCATGTTTACACAGATTGTGGTGTAGATATTTCCATCTTTCTACAGATGGCATTGTAGATATTTCCATGTTTATGCAGATTGCGGTGTAGATACTTCCATGTTTATATAGATGGTGGTGTAGATATTACCATGTTTATACAGATAGCGGTGTAGATATTTCCATGTTTAAACAGATCGTGGTGAAGATATTTCCATGTTTATACAGATCGCGGTGTAGATATTTCCATGTTTATACAGATCGCGGTGTAGATATTTCGATGTTTATACAGATAGCGTTGTACATATTTCCATGTTTATACAGATAGCGGTGTAAATATTTCCATGTTTATAGAGATAGCGGTGTAGGTATTTCCATGTTTATAGACATAGGAGTGTAGATATTTCCATGTTTATATAGATGGTGTTGTAGATATTTCCATGTTTATACCAATAGATGTGTTGGTATTTCCATGTTTATACAGATAGCGATGTAGATATTTCCATGTTTATACATCTCGCAGTACCGATATTTAAATCTTTATACAGATTGCATTGTAGATATTTCCTTATTCACACAGATGGCGGTGTAGATGTTTCCATGTTTATACAGATGGCGGAGTAGTTAGTTCCATGTTTATGGAGATGGCAGTGTAGATATTTTCATGTTCTTGAGATGGCGGTGTAGATATTTCCATGTTTATAGAGATAGCAGTGTAGATATTTACATGTTTATACAGATGGCTGTGTAGATATTCCCACGTGTATACAGATGGCATTGTAGATATTTCCATGTTTATACAGATGACTGTAGAGGTATTTCCATGTTTTACAGTTGGCTGTGCAGATATTTCCATGTTTATAGAGATAGCGGTGTAGATATTTCCATGTTTGTACAGATGGCGTTGTTGACATTTCCACTATACCCAGATGGCCGTGTAGATATTTCCATGTTTATACAGATGGCAGCGTAGATATTTCCATGGACATGCAGATGGCGGTGTAGATATTTCCATGTTTATACAGATAGCGGTGTAGATATTTCCATGTTTATACAGATAGCGGTGTAGATATTTCCATGTTTTCACAGATGGTGGTGTAGATATTTCCGAGTTTATACACATGGCGGAGTAGATACTTCCATGTTTATGGAGATGGCAGAGTAGGTATTTTCATGTTTATAGAGATAGCGGTGTAGATATTTCCATATTTATAGAGATAGCGGTGTAGATATTTCCATCTTTCTACAGAAGGCAGTGTAGATATTTCCATGTTTATACAGATGGAGGTGTAGATATTTCCATATTTATAGAGAAAGCGGTGTAGTTAATTCTATCTTTCTACAGATGACAGTGTAGATATTTCCATGTTTATACAGATGGTGGTGTAGATATTTCCATAGTTATACAGATGTCTGTGTAGATATTTCCATGTGTATACAGATGGTATTGTAGGTATTTCCATGTTTATACAGATGGTGGTGTAGATATTTCCGTGTTCATTCATATGACTGTGTAGATATTTCCATGTTTTTACAGATGGCAGTGTAGATATTTCAATGTTTATAGAGATGGCGCTGTAGATATTTCCATGTTTATACAGATTTCGTTGTAGATATTTCCATGTTTATACAGATAGCGGTGTAGATATTTCCATGTTTTTACAGATAACGGTGTAGATATTTCCATGTTTACACAGATTGCGGTGTAGATATTTCCATCTTTCTACAGATGGCATTGTAGATATTTCCAAGTTTATGCAGATGGCGGTGTAGATACTCCCATGTTTATATAGGTGGTGGTGTAGATATTACCATGTTTATACAGATAGCGGTGTAGATATTTCCATGTTTATACAGACCGTGGTGAAAGTATTTCCATGTTTATACAGATCGCGGTGTAGATATTTCCATGTTTATACAGATCGCGGTGTAGATATTTCCATGTTTATACAGATAGCGTTGTAGATATTTCCATGTTTATACAGATAGCGGTGTAGATATTTCCATGTTTATAGAGATTGCGGTGTAGGTATTTCCATGTTTAGAGACATAGCAGTGTAGATATTTCCATGTTTATATAGATGGTGTTGTAGATATTTCCATGTTTATACCGATAGATGTGTTGGTATTTCCACGTTTATACAGATAGCGATGTAGATATTTCCTTGTTTATACAGATCGCGTTGTAGATATTTCCATGTTTATACAGATAGCGGTGTAGATATTTCCATGTTTTTACAGATAACGGTGTAGATATTTCCATGTTTACACAGATTGCGGTGTAGATATTTCCATCTTTCTACAGATGGCATTGTACATATTTCCACGTTTATGCAGATGGCGGTGTAGATACTTCCATGTTTATATAGTTGGTGGTGTAGATATTACCATGTTTATACAGATAGCGGTGTAGATATTTCCATGTTTATACAGACCGTGGTGAAAGTATTTCCATGTTTATACAGATCGCGGTGTAGATATTTCCATGTTTATACAGATCGCGGTGTAGATATTTCCATGTTTATACAGATAGCGTTGTAGATATTTCCATGTTTATACAGATAGCGGTGTAGATATTTCCATGTTTATAGAGATTGCGGTGTAGGTATTTCCATGTTTAGAGACACAGCAGTGTAGATATTTCCATGTTTATATAGATGGTGTTGTAGATATTTCCATGTTTATACCGATAGATGTGTTGGTATTTCCACGTTTATACAGATAGCGATGTAGATATTTCCTTGTTTATACAGATCGCGTTGTAGATATTTCCATGTTTATACAGATAGCGGTGTAGATATTTCCATGTTTTTACAGATAACGGTGTAGATATTTCCATGTTTACACAGATTGCGGTGTAGATATTTCCATCTTTCTACAGATGGCATTGTACATATTTCCACGTTTATGCAGATGGCGGTGTAGATACTTCCATGTTTATATAGATGGTGGTGTAGATATTACCATGTTTATACAGATAGCGGTGTAGATATTTCCATGTTTATACAGATCGTGGTGAAGATATTTCCATGTTTATTCAGATCGCGGTGTAGATATTTCCATGTTTATACAGATCGCGGTGTAGATATTTACATGTTTACACAGATAGCGGTGTAGATATTTCCATGTTTATACAGATAGCGGTGTAGATATTTCCATGTTTATAGAGATAGCGGTGTAGATATTTCCATGTTTATACAGATAGCGGTGTAGACATTTCCATGTTTATTGAGATAGCGCTGTTGGTATTTCCTTGTTTATAGACATAGCGGTGTAGATATTTCCATGTTTATATAGATGGCGTTGTAGTTATTTCCATGTTTATACCGATAGATGTGTTGGTATTTCCACGTTTATACAGATAGTGATGTAGATATTTCCATGTTTATACAGCTCGCGGTGCAGATATTTATATCTTTATACAGATGGCATTGTAGATATTTCCTTATTCACACAGATGGCGGTGTAGATGTTTTCAAGTTTATACAGATGGCGGAGTAGTTAGTTCCATGTTTATGGAGAAGGCAGTGTAGATATTTTCATGTTTATAGAGATGGCGGTGTAGATATTTCCATGTTAATAGAGATAGCATTGTAGATATTTACATGTTTCTACAGATGGCTGTGTAGATATTTCCATGTGTATACAGATGGCATTGTAGATATTTCCATGTTTATACAGATGACTGTAGTGGTGTTTCCTTGTTTTACCGATGGCTCTGCAGATATTTCCATGTTTATAGTGATAGCGGTGTAGATATTTCCATGTTTTTACAGATGGCGTTGATGATATTTCCATCTATACACAGATGGCCGTGTAGATATTTCCATGTTTATACAGATGGCAGCGTAGATATTTCCATGGACATGCAGATGGCGGTGTAGATATTTCCATGTTTATACAGAGAGCGGTGTAGATACTTCCATGTTTTCACTGATGGTGGTGTAGATATTTCCGTGTTTATACACATGGCGGAGTAGATACTTCCATCTTTAGAAATGGCAGTGTAGATATTTTCATGTTTATAGAGATGGCGGTGTAGATATTTCCATATTTATAGTGACAACGGTGTAGATATTTCCATCTTTCTA
Source organism: Pan paniscus (assembly GCF_029289425.2). Taxonomy (NCBI): domain Eukaryota; kingdom Metazoa; phylum Chordata; class Mammalia; order Primates; family Hominidae; genus Pan; species Pan paniscus. The sequence continues at coordinate 73,947,385 of NC_073270.2, forward strand.
TAGATGGCAGTGTAGATATTTCCATGTTTATACAGATGGCGGTGTAGATATTTCCATACTTATAGAGATGTCTGTGTAGATATTTCCATGTGTATAAAGAAGGTATTGTAGGTATTTCCATGTTTATACAGATGGTGGTGTAGATATTTCCGTGTTTATACAAATGGTGGTGTAGATATTTCCATGTTTATTCAGATGACTGTGTAGATATTTCCATGTTTTACAGATGGCAGTGTAGATATTTCAATGTTTATAGAGATGGCGCTGTAGATATTTCCATGTTTATACAGATCGCGGTGTAGGTATTTCCATGTTTATACAGATAGCGGTGTAGATATTTCCATGTTTTTACAGATATCGGTGTAGATATTTCCATGTTTACACAGATTGCGGAGTAGATATTTCCATCTTTCTACAGATGGCATTGTAGATATTTCCATGTTTATGCAGATGGCGGTGTAGATATTTCCATGTTTATATAGGTGGTGGTGTAGATATTACCATGTTTATACTGATAGCGGTGTAGATATTTCCATGTTTATACAGATCGTGGTGAAGATATTTCCATGTTTATACAGATCGCGGTGTAGATATTTCCATGTTTATACAGATCACTGTGTAGATATTTCCATATTTATACAGATAGCGGTGTAGATATTTCAATGTCTAACCAGATGGCGGTGTAGATATTTCCATATTCATAGACATGGCGGTGTAGATATTTCCAAGTTTATACAGATAGCAATGTAGATATTTCCATGTATATTCTGATAGTGGTGTAGATATTTCCATGTTTACTCAGATAGCGGTGTAGATATTTCCATCTTTGCACAGATTTTACAGATGGCAGTGTAGATATTTCAATGTTTATAGAGATGGCGCTGTAGATATTTCCATGTTTATACAGATCGCGGTGTAGATATTTCCATGTTTATACAGATAGCGGTGTATATCTTTCCATGTTTTTACAGATATCGGTGTAGCTATTTCCATGTTTACACAGATTGCGGTGTAGATATTTCCATCTTTCTACAGATGGCATTGTAGATATTTCCATGTTTATGCAGATGGCGGTGTAGATATTTCCAAGTTTATATAGATGGTGGTGTAGATATTACCATGTTTATACAGATAGCGGTGTAGATATTTCCATGTTTATACAGATCGTGGTGAAGATATTTCCATGTTTATACAGATCGCAGTGTAGATATTTCCATGTTTATACAGATCGCTGTGTGGATATTTCCATGTTTATACAGATAGCGGTGTAGATATTTCCATGTTTATACAGATAGCGTTGTAGATATTTCCATGTTTATAGAGATAGCGGTGTAGGTATTTCCACGTTTATAGACATAGCGGTGTAGATATTTCCATGTTTATACAGATAGCGGTGTAGTTATTTCCAGGTTTATAGAGATAGCGGTGTAGGTATTTCCATGTTTATAAACATAGCGGTGTAGATGTTTCCATGTTTATATAGATGGCGTTGTAGATATTTCCATGTTTATACCGATAGATGTGTTGGTATTTCCACGTTTATACAGATAGCGATGTAGATATTTCCATGTTTATACAGATAGCGGTGTAGATATTTCCATGTTTATTCAGATAGCGGTGTAGATATCTCCATGTTTATAGAGATAGCGGTGTAGTTATTTCCATGTTTATAGACATAGCGGTGTAGATATGTCCATGTTTATATAGATGGCGTTGTAGAAATTTCCATGTTTATACCGATAGATGTGTTGGTATTTTCACGTTTATACAGATAGCGATGTAGATATTTCCATGTTTATACAGCTCGCGGTGCAGATATTTATACCTTTATACAGATGGCATTGTAGATATTTCCTGATTCACACAGATGGCGGTGTAGATGTTTCCATGTTTATACAGATGGCGGAGTAGTTAGTTCCTTGTTTATGGAGATGGCAGTGTAGATATTTTCATGTTTATAGAGATGGCGGTGTAGATATTTCCATGTTTATAGAGATAGCAGTGTAGATATTTACATGTTTATACAGATGGCTGTGTAGATATTTCCATGTGTATGCAGATGGCATTGTAGATATTTCCATGTTTATACAGATGACTGTCTGGGTATTTCCATGTTTTACAGATGGCTCTGCAGATATTTCCATGTTTATAGAGATAGCGGTGTAGATATTTCCATGTTTGTAGAGATGACGTTGTTGATATTTCCATCTATACACAGATGGCCGTGTACATATTTCCATGTTTATACTGATGGCAGCGGAGATATTTCCATGGACATGCAGATGGCGGTGTAGGGATTTCCATGTTTATACAGATAGCGGTGTAGTTATTTCCATGTTTTCACAGATGGTGGTGTAGATATTTCCGTGTTTATACACATGGCGGAGTAGATACTTCCATCTTTATGGAGATGGCAGTGTAGATATTTTCATGTTTATAGAGATGGCGGTGTAGATATTTCCATATTTATAGAGATAGCGGTGTAGATATTTCCATCTTTCTACAGATGGCAGTGTAGATATTTCCATGTTTATACAGATGGCGGTGTATATATTTCCATACTTATACAGATGTCTGTGTAGATATTTCCATGTTTATACAGATGGTATTGTAGGTATTTCCATGTTTATACAGATGGTGGTGTAGATATTTCCATGTTTATTCAGATGACTGTGTAGATATTTCCATGTTTTACAGATGGCAGTGTAGATATTTCCATGTTTATAGAGATGGCGCTGTAGATATTTCCATGTTTATACAGATCGCGGTGTAGATATTTCCATGTTTACACAGATTGCGGTGTAGATATTTCCATGTTTTTACAGATAACGGTGTAGATATTTCCATGTTTACACAGATTGCGTTGTAGATATTTCCATCTTTCTACAGATGGCATTGTAGATATTTCCATGTTTATGCAGATGGCGGTGTAGATATTTCCAAGTTTATATAGATGGTGGTGTAGATATTACCAAGTATATACTGATAGCGGTGTAGATATTTCCATGTTTATACAGATCGTGGTGAAGATATTTCCATGTTTATACAGATCGCGGTGTAGATATTTCCATGTTTATACAGATCACTGTGTAGATATTTCCATGTTTATACAGATCGCGGTGTAGATATTTCCATGTTTATACAGATCGCTGTGTAGATATTTCCATGTTTATACAGATAGCGGTGTAGATATTTCCATGTTTATATAGATGGCGTTGTACATATTTCCATGTTTTTACCGATAGATGTGTTGGTATTTCCACATTTATACAGATAGCGATGTAGATATTTCCATGTTTATACAGCTCGCGGTGCAGATATTTATATCTTTATACAGATGGCATTGTAGATATTTCCTTATTCACACAGATGGCGGTGTAGATGTTTCCATGTTTTTACAGATGGGGGAGTAGTTAGTTCCATGTTTATGGAGATGGCAGTGTAGATATTTTCATGCTTATAGAGATGGCGATGTAGATATTTCCATGTTAATAGAGATAGCAGTGTAGATATTTACATGTTTATACAGATGGCTGTGTAGATATTTCCATGTGTATACAGATGGCATTGTAGATATTTCCATGTTTATACAGATGACTGTAGAGGTATTTCCATGTTTTACCGATGGCTCTGCAGATATTTCCATGTTTATAGAGATAGCGGTGTAGATATTTCCATGTTTGTACAGATGGCCTTGTTGATATTTCCATCTATACACAGATGGCCGTGTAGATATTTCCATGTTTATACAGATGGCAGCGTAGATATTTCCATGGACATGCAGAGGGCGGTGTAGATATTTCCATGTTTATACAGATAGCGGTGTAGATATTTCCATGTTTTCACAGATGGTGGTGAAGATATTTCCGTGTTTATACACATGGCGGAGTAGATACTTCCATCTTTATGGAGATGGCAGTGTAGATATTTTCATGTTTATAGGGATGGCGGTGTAGATATTTCCATATTTATAGAGATAGCGGTGTAGATATTTCCATCTTTCTACAGATGGCAGTGTAGATATTTCCATGTTTATACAGATGGCGGTGTAGATATTTCCATACTTATACAGATGTCTGTGTAGATATTTCCATGTGTATACAGATGGTATTGTAGGTATTTCCATGTTTATACAGATGGTGGTGTATTTATTTGCATGTTTATTCAGACGACTGTGTAGATATTTCCATATTTTTACAGATGGCATTGTAGATATTTCAATGTTTATAGAGATGGCGCTGTAGATATTTCCATGCTTATACAGATCGTGGTGTAGATATTTCCATGTTTACACAGATAGCGGTGTAGATATTTCCATGTTTTTACAGATATCGGTGTAGATATTTCCATGTTTACACAGATTGCGGTGTAGATGTTTCCATCTTTCTACAGATGGCATTGTAGATATTTCCATGTTTATGCAGATGGTGGTGTATATATTTCCATGTTTATATAGATGGTGGTGTACATATTACCATGTTTATACAGATAGCGGTGTAGATATTTCCATGTTTATACAGATCGTGGTGAAGATATTTCAATGTTTATACAGATCGCGGTGTAGATATTTCCATGTTTACGCAGATTGCGGTGTAGATATTTCCATGTTTATACAGATGGCCTTGTAGATATTTCCATGTTTATACCGATAGATGTGCTGGTATTTCCACGTTTATACAGATAGCGATGTAGATATTTCCATGTTTATACAGCTCGCGGTGCAGATATTTCTATCTTTATACAGATGGCATTGTAGATATTTCCTTATTCACACAGATGGCGGTGTAGATGTTTCCATGTTTATACAGATGGCGGAGTAGTTAGTTCCAAGTTTATGGAGATGGCAGTGTAGATATTTTCATGTTTATAGAGATGGCGGTGTAGGTATTTCCATGTTTATTGAGATATCAGTGTAGATATTTTCATGTTTATACAGATGGCTGTGTAGATATTTCCAAGTGTAAACAGATGGCATTGTAGATATTTCCATGTTTATACAGATGACTGTAGAGGTATTTCCATGTTTTAAAGATGGCTGTGCAGATATTTCCATGATTATAGAAATAGCGGTGTAGATATTTCCATGTTTGTACAGATGGCGTTGTTGATATTTCCATCTATACACAGATGGCGGTGTAGATATTTCCATGTTTATACAGATGGCAGCGTAGATATTTCCTAGGACATGCAGATGGCGGTGTAGATATTTCCATGTTTATACAGATAGAAGTGTAGATATTTCCATGTTTTCACTGATGGTGTTGTAGATTTATCCGTGTCTATACACATGGCGGTGTATTTACTTCCATCTTTATGGAGATAGCAGTGTAGATATTTTCATGTTTATAGAGATGGCGGTGTAGATATTTCCATTTTTATAGAGATAGCGGTGTAGATATTTCCATCTTTCTACAGATGGCAGTGTAGATATTTCCATGTTTATACAGATGGCGGTATAGATATTTCCATACTTATACAGATGTCTGTGTAGATATTTCCACGTGTATACAGATGGTATTGTAGGTATTTCCAAGTTTATACAGATGGTGGTGTAGATATTTCCAAGTTTATTCAGATCACTGTGTAGATATTTCCAGGTTTTACAGATGGCAGTGTAGATATTTCAATGTTTATAGAGATGGCCCTGTAGATATTTCCATGTTTATACAGATTGCGGTGCAGATATTTCCATGTTTATACAGATAGCGGTGTAGATATTTCCATGTTTTTACAGATATCGGTGTAGATATTTCCAGGTTTACACAGATTGCGGTGTAGATATTTCCGTCTTTCTACAGATGACATTGTAGATATTTCCATGTTTATGCAGATGGCGGTGTAGATATTTCCATGTTTATATAGATGGTGGTGTAGATATTACCATGTTTATACAGATAGCGGTGTAGGTATTTCCATGTTTATACAGATCGTGGTGAAGGTATTTCCATGTTTATACAGATCGCGGTGTAGATATTTCCATGTTTATACAGATCGCTGTGTAGATATTTCCATGTTTATACAGATAGCGGTGTAGATATTTCCATGTTTATACAGATAGCGGTGTAGATATTTCCATGTTTATAGAGATAGCGGTGTAGGTATTTCCATGTTTATAGACATAGCGGTGTAGATATTTCCATGTTTATATAGATGGCGTTGTAGATATTTCCATGTTTATAACGATAGATGTGTTGGTATTTCCACGTTTATAAAGATAGCGATGTAGATATTTCCATGTTTATACAGCTCGCGGTGCAGATATTTCTATCTTTATACAGATGGCATTGTAGATATTTCCTTATTCACACAGATGGCGGTGTAGATGTTTCCATGTTTATACAGATGGCGGAGTAGTTAGTTCCATGTTTATGGAGATGGCAGTGTAGATATTTTCAGGTTTATAGAGATGGCGGTGTAGATATTTCCATGTTTATAGAGATAGCAGTGTAGATATTTACATGTTTATACAGATGGCTGTGTAGATATATTCATGTGTATACAGATGGCATTGTAGATATATCCATGTTTATACAGATGACTGTAGAGGTTTTTCCAAGTTTTACCGATGGCTCTGCAGATATTTCCATGTTTATAGAGATAGCGGTGTAGATATTTCCATGTTTCTACAGATGGCGTTGTTGATGTGTCCATCTATACACAGATGGCCGTGTAGATATTTCCATGTTTATACAGATGGCAGCGTAGATATTTCCATGGACATGCAGATGGCGGTGTAGATATTTCCATGTTTATACAGATAGCGGTGTAGATATTTCCATGTTTTCACAGATGGTGGTGTAGATATTTCCGTGTTTATACACATGGCGGAGTAGATACTTTCATCTTTATGGAGATGGCAGTGTAGCTATTTTCATGTTTATAGAGATGGCGGTGTAGATATTTCCATATTTATAGAGATAGCGGTGTAGGTAATTCCATCTTTCTACAGATGGCAGTGTAGATATTTCCATGTTTATACAGATGGCGCTGTAGATATTTCCATACTTATACAGATGTCTGTGTAGATATTTCCATGTGTATACAGATGGTATTGTAGGTATTTCCATGTTTATACAGATGGTGGTGTAGATATTTCCATGTTTATTCAGATGACTGTGTAGATATTTCCATGTTTTTACAGATGGCAGTGTAGATATTTCAATGTTTATAGCGATGGCGCAGTAGATATTTCCATGTTTATACAGAACGCGGTGTAGATATTTCCATGTTTATACAGATAGCGGTGTAGATATTTCCATGTTTTTACAGATAACGGTGTAGATACATCCATGTTTACACAGATTGCGGTGTAGATATTTCCATCTTTCTACAGATGGCATTGTAGATATTTCCATGTTTATGCAGATGCCGGTGTAGATACTTCCATGTTTATATAGATGGTGGTGTAGATATTACCATGTTTATACAGATCGCGGTGTAGATATTTCCATGTTTATACAGATGGCGGTGTAGATATATCCATGTTTATACAGATAGCGTTGTAGATATTTCCATGTTTATACAGATAGCGGTGTAGATATTTCCATGTTTATAGAGATAGCGGTGTAGGTATTTCCATGTTTATAGACATAGCAGTGTAGATATTTCCATGTTTATATAGATGACGTTGTAGATATTTCCATGTTTATACCGATAGATGTGTTGCTATTTCAACGTTTATACAGATAGCGATGTAGATATTTCCATGTTTATACAGCTGGCGGTGCAGATATTTATATCTTTATACAGATGGCATTGTAGATATTTCCTTATTCACACAGATGGCGGTGTAGATGTTTCCATGTTTATACAGATGGCGGAGTAGTTAGTTCCATGTTTATGGAGATGGCAGTGTAGATATTTTCATGTTTATGGAGATGGCATTGTAGATATTTTCATGTTTATAGAGATGGCGGTCTAGATATTTCCATGTTTATAGAGATAGCAGTGTATATATTTACATGTTTATACAGATGACTGTGTAGTTATTTCCAAGTGTATACAGATGGCATTGTAGATATTTCCATGTTTATACAGATGACTGTAGAGGTATTTCGATGTTTTACAGATGGCTGTGCAGATATTTCCATGTTTATAGAGATAGCGGTGTAGATATTTCCATGTTTGTACAGATGGCGTTGTTGATATTTCCATCTATACACAGATGGCCGTGTAGATATTTCCATGTTTATACAGATGGCAGCGTAGATATTTCCATGGACATGCAGATGGCGGTGTAGGTATTTCCATGTTTATACAGATAGCGGTGTAGATATTTCCATGTTTTCACAGATGGTGGTGTAGATATTTCCGAGTTCATACACATGGCGGAGTAGATACTTCCATCTTTATGGAGATGGCAGTGTAGATATTTTCATGTTTATAGAGATGGCGGTGTAGATATTTCCATATTTCTAGAGATAGCGGTGTAGATATTTCCATCTTTCTACATATGGCAGTGTAGATATTTCCATGTTTATACAGATGGCGGTGTGGATATTTCCATACTTATACAGATGTCTCTGTAGATATTTCCATGTGTATACAGATGGTATTGAAGGTATTTCCATGTTTATACAGATGTTGGTGTAGATATTTCCATGTTTATTCAGATGACTGTGTAGATATTTCCATGTTTTTACAGATGGCAGTGTAGATATTTCAATGTTTATAGAGATAGCGGTGTAGATATTTCCATGTTTGTACAGATGGCGTTGTTGATATTTCCATCTATACACAGATGGCCGTGTAGATATTTCCATGTTTATACAGATGGCAGCGTAGATATTTCCATGGACATGCAGATGGCGGTGTAGATATTTCCATGTTTATACAGATAGCGGTGTAGATATTTCCATGTTTTCACAGATGGTGGTGTAGATATTTCCGTGTTTATACACATGGCGGAGTAGATACTTTCATCTTTATGGAGATGGCAGTTTAGCTATTTTCATGTTTATAGAGATGGCGTTGTAGATATTTCCATATTTATAGAGATAGCGGTGTAGGTAATTCCATCTTTCTACAAATGGCAGTGTAGATATTTCCATGTTTATACAGATGGCGGTGTAGATATTTCCATACTTATACAGATGTCTGTGTAGATATTTCCATGTGTATACAGATGGTATTGTAGGTATTTCCATGTTTATACAGATGGTGGTGTAGATATTTCCATGTTTATTCAGATGACTGTGTAGATATTTCCATGTTTTTACAGATGGCAGTGTAGGTATTTCAATGTTTATAGAGATGGCGCAGTAGATATTTCCATGTTTATACAGATCGCGGTGTAGATATTTCCATGTTTATACAGATAGCGGTGTAGATATTTCCATGTTTTTACAGATAACGGTGTAGATATTTCCATGTTTATAGAGATAGCGGTGTAGGTATTTCCATGTTTATAGACATAGCAGTGTAGATATTTCCATGTTTATATAGATGACGTTGTAGATATTTCCATGTTTATACCGATAGATGTGTTGCTATTTCAACGTTTATACAGATAGCGATGTAGATATTTCCATGTTTATACAGCTCGCGGTGCAGATATTTATATCTTTATACAGATGGCATTGTAGATATTTCCTTATTCACACAGATGGCGGTGTAGATGTTTCCATGTTTATACAGATGGCGGAGTAGTTAGTTCCATGTTTATGGAGATGGCAGTGTAGATATTTTCATGTTTATAGAGATGGCGGTGTAGATATTTCCATGTTTATAGAGATAGCAGTGTATATATTTACATGTTTATACAGATGACTGTGTAGTTATTTCCAAGTGTATACAGATGGCATTGTAGATATTTCCATGTTTATACAGATGACTGTAGAGGTATTTCCATGTTTTACAGATGGCTGTGCAGATATTTCCATGTTTATAGAGATAGCGGTGTAGATATTTCCATGTTTGTACAGATGGCGCTGTTGATATTTCCATCTATACACAGATGGCCGTGTAGATATTTCCATGTTTATACAGATGGCAGCGTAGATATTTCCATGGACATGCAGATGGCGGTGTAGGTATTTCCATGTTTATACAGATAGCGGTGTAGATATTTCCATGTTTTCACAGATGGTGGTGTAGATATTTCCGAGTTTATACACATGGCGGAGTAGATACTTCCATCTTTATGGAGATGGCAGTGTAGATATTTTCATGTTTATAGAGATGGCGGTGTAGATATTTCCATATTTCTAGAGATAGCGGTGTAGATATTTCCATCTTTCTACAGATGGCAGTGTAGATATTTCCATGTTTATACAGATGGCGGTGTGGATATTTCCATACTTATACAGATGTCTCTGTAGATATTTCCATGTGTATACAGATGGTATTGAAGGTATTTCCATGTTTATACAGATGTTGGTGTAGATATTTCCATGTTTATTCAGATGACTGTGTAGATATTTCCATGTTTTTACAGATGGCAGTTTAGGTATTTCAATGTTTATAGAGATAGCGGTGTAGATATTTCCATGTTTGTACAGATGGCGTTGTTGATATTTCCATCTATACACAGATGGCCGTGTAGATATTTCCATGTTTATACAGATGGCAGCGTAGATATTTCCATGGACATGCAGATGGCGGTGTAGATATTTCCATGTTTATACAGATAGCGGTGTAGATATTTCCATGTTTTCACAGATGGTGGTGTAGATATTTCCGTGTTTATACACATGGCGGAGTAGATACTTTCATCTTTATGGAGATGGCAGTGTAGCTATTTTCATGTTTATAGAGATGGCGTTGTAGATATTTCCATATTTATAGAGATAGCGGTGTAGGTAATTCCATCTTTCTACGGATGGCAGTGTAGATATTTCCATGTTTATACAGATGGCGGTGTAGATATTTCCATACTTATACAGATGTCTGTGTAGATATTTCCATGTGTATACAGATGGTATTGTAGGTATTTCCATGTTTATACAGATGGTGGTGTAGATATTTCCATGTTTATTCAGATGACTGTGTAGATATTTCCATGTTTTTACAGATGGCAGTGTAGATATTTCAATGTTTATAGAGATGGCGCAGTAGATATTTCCATGTTTATACAGATCGCGGTGTAGATATTTCCATGTTTATACAGATAGCGGTGTAGATATTTCCATGTTTTTACAGATAACGGTGTAGATATTTCCATGTTTACACAGATTGCGGTGTAGATATTTCCATCTTTCTACAGATGGCATTGTAGATATTTACATGTTTGTGCAGATGGCGGTGTAGATACTTCCATGTTTATATAGATGGTGGTGTAGATATTACCATGTTTATACAGATCGCGGTGTAGATATTTCCATGTTTATACAGATGGCGGTGTATATATATCCATGTTTATACAGATAGCGTTGTAGATATTTCCATGTTTATACAGATAGCGGTGTAGATATTTCCATGTTTATAGAGATAGCGGTGTAGGTATTTCCATGTTTATAGACATAGCAGTGTAGATATTTCCATGTTTATATAGATGACGTTGTAGATATTTCCATGTTTATACCGATAGATGTGTTGCTATTTCAACGTTTATACAGATAGCGATGTAGACATTTCCATGTTTATACAGCTGGCGGTGCAGATATTTATATCTTTATACAGATGGCATTGTAGATATTTCCTTATTCACACAGATGGCGGTGTAGATGTTTCCATGTTTATACAGATGGCGGAGTAGTTAGTTCCATGTTTATGGAGATGGCAGTGTAGATATTTTCATGTTTATAGAGATGGCGGTGTAGATATTTCCATGTTTATAGAGATAGCAGTGTATATATTTACATGTTTATACAGATGACTGTGTAGTTATTTCCAAGTGTATACAGATGGCATTGTAGATATTTCCATGTTTATACAGATGACTGTAGAGGTATTTCCATGTTTTACAGATGGCTGTGCAGATATTTCCATGTTTATAGAGATAGCGGTGTAGATATTTCCATGTTTGTACAGACGGCGTTGTTGATATTTCCATCTATACACAGATGGCCGTGTAGATATTTCCATGTTTATACAGATGGCAGCGTAGATATTTCCATGGACATGCAGATGGTGGTGTAGGTATTTCCATGTTTATACAGATAGCGGTGTAGATATTTCCATGTTTTCACAGATGGTGGTGTAGATATTTCCGAGTTTATACACATGGCGGAGTAGATAATTCCATCTTTATGGAGATGGCAGTGTAGATATTTTCATGTTTATAGAGATGGCGGTGTAGATATTTCCATATTTCTAGAGATAGCGGTGTAGATATTTCCATCTTTCTACAGATGGCAGTGTAGATATTTCCATGTTTATACAGATGGCGGTGTGGATATTTCCATACTTATACAGATGTCTCTGTAGATATTTCCATGTGTATACAGATGGTATTGAAGGTATTTCCATGTTTATACAGATGGTGGTGTAGATATTTCCATGTTTATTTAGATGACTGTGTAGATATTTCCATGTTTTTACAGATGGCAGTGTAGATATTTCAATGTTTATAGAGATAGCGTTGTAGATATTTCCATGTTTGTACAGATGGCGTTGTTGATATTTCCATCTATACACAGATGGCCGTGTAGATATTTCCATGTTTATAAAGATGTCAGCGTAGATATTTCCATTGACATGCAGATGGCGGTGTAGATATTTCCATGTTTATACAGATAGCGGTGTAGATATTTCCATGTTTATACAGAGAGCGGTGTAGATATTTCCATGTTTTCACAGATGGTGGTGTAGATATTTCCGAGTTTATACACATGACGGAGTAGATACTTCCATCTTTATGGAGATGGCAGTGTAGATATTTCCATGTTTATACAGATGTCGGTGTAGATATTTCCATACTTATACAGATGTCTGTGTAGATATATCCATGTGTATACAGATGGTATTGTAGGTATTTCCATGTTTATACAGATGGTGGTGTAGATATTTCCATGTTTATTCAGATGACTGTGTAGATATTTCCATGTTTTTACAGATGGCAGTGTAGATATTTCAATGTTTATACAGATGGCGCTGTAGATATTTCCATGTTTATACAGATCGCAGTGTAGATATTTCCATGTTTTTACAGATATCTGTGTAGATATTTCCATGTTTACACAGATTGCAGTGTATATATTTCCATCTTTCTACAGATGGCATTGTAGATATTTCCATGTTTATGCAGATGGCGGTGTAGATATTTCCATGTTTATATAGATGGTGGTGTAGATATTACCATGTTTATACAGATAGCGGTGTAGATATTTCCATGTTTATACAGATGGTGGTGAAGATATTTCCATGTTTATACAGATCGCGGTGTAGATATTTCCATGTTAATACACATCGCGGTGTAGATATTTCCATGTTTATACAGATAGCGGTGTAGATATTTCCATGTTTATACAGATAGCGGTGTAGATATTTCCATGTTTATAGAGATAGCGGTGTAGGTATTTCCATGTTTTTATACATAGCGGTGTAGATATTTCCATGTTTATACAGATGGCGTTGTAGATATTTCCATGTTTATACCGATAGATGTGCTGGTATTTCCACGTTTATACAGATAGCGATGTAGATATTTCCATGTTTATACAGCTCGCGGTGCAGATATTTATATCTTTATACAGATGGCATTGTGGATTTTTCCTTATTCACACAGATGGCGGTGTAGATGTTTCCATGTTTATACAGATGGCAGAGTAGTTAGTTCCATGTTTATGGAGATGGCAGTGTGGATATTTTCATGTTTGTAGAGATGGCGGTGTAGATATTTCCATGTTTATAGAGATAGCAGTGTAGATATTTACATGTTTATACAGATGGCTGTGTAGATATTTCCATGTGTATACAGATGGCATTGTAGGTATTTCCATGTTTATACAGATGACTGTAGAGGTATTTCCATGTTTTACAGATGGCTTTGCAGATATTTCCATGTTTATAGAGATAGCGGTGTAGATATTTCCATGTTTGTACAGATGGCATTGTTGATATTTCCATCTATACACAGATGGCCGTGTAGATAATTCCATGTTTATACAGATGGCAGCGTAGTTATTTCCATGGACATGCAGATGGCGGTGTAGATATTTCCATGTTTATACATATAGTGGTGTAAATATTTCCATGTTTTCACAGATGGTGGTGTAGATATTTCCGTGTTTATACACATGGCGGAGTAGATACTTTCATCTTTATGGACATGGCAGTGTAGATATTTTCATGTTTATAGAGATGGCGGTGTAGATATTTCCATATTTATAGAGATAGCTGTGTAGGTAATTCCATCTTTCTACAGATGGCAGTGTAGATATTTCCATGTTTATACAGATGGCGGTGTAGATATTTCCATACTTATACAGATGTCTGTGTAGATATTTCCATGTTTATACAGATGGTATTGTAGGTATTTCCATGTTTATACAGATGGTGGTGTAGATATTTCCATGTTTATTCAGATGACTGTGTAGATATTTCCATGTTTTACAGATGGCTGTGCAGATATTTCCATGTTTATAGAGATAGCGGTGTAGATATTTCCATGTTTGTACAGATGGCGTTGTTGATATTTCCATCTATACACAGATGGCCGTGTAGATATTTCCATGTTTATACAGATGGCAGCGTAGATATTTCCATGGACATGCAGATGGCGGTGTAGATATTTCCATGTTTATACAGATAGCGGTGTAGATATTTCCATGTTTATACAGATAGCGGTGTAGATATTTCCATGTTTTCACAGATGGTGGTGTAGATATTTCCGATTTTATACACATGGCGGAGTAGATACTTCCATCTTTATGGAGATGGCAGAGTAGATATTTTCATGTTTATAGAGATAGCGGTGTAGATATTTCCATATTTATAGAGATAGCGGTGTAGATATTTCCATCTTTCTACAGAAGGCAGTGTAGATATTTCCATGTTTATACAGATGGCGGTGTAGATATTTCCATACTTATACAAATGTCTGTGTAGATATATCCATGTGTTTACAGATGGTATTGTAGGTAATTCCATGTTTATACAGATGGTGGTGTAGATATTTCCATGTTTATTCAGATGACTGTGTAGATATTTCCATGTTTTTACAGATGGCAGTGTAGATATTTCAATGTTTATACAGATGGCGCTGTAGATATTTCCATGTTTATACAGATCGCGTTGTAGATATTTCCATGTTTATACAGATAGCGGAGTAGATATTTCCATGTTTTTACAGATAACGGTGTTGATATTTCCATGTTTACACAGATTGCGGTGTAGATATTTCCATCTTTCTACAGATGGCATTGTAGATATTTCCATGTTTATGCAGATGGCGGTGTAGATACTTCCATGTTTATATAGATGGTGGTGTAGATATTACCATGTTTATACAGATAGCGGTGTAGATATTTCCATGTTTATGCAGATCGCGGTGAAGATATTTCCATGTTTATACAGATCGCGGTGTAGATATTTCCATGTTTATACAGATCGCGGTGTAGATATTTCCATGTTTATACAGATAGCGTTGTAGATATTTCCATGTTTATACAGATAGCGGTGTAGATATTTCCATGTTTATAGAGATAGCGGTGTAGGTATTTCCATGTTTATAGACATAGCAGTGTAGATATTTCCATGTTTATATAGATGGTGTTGTAGATATTTCCATGTTTATACCGATAGATGTGTTGGTATTTCCACGTTTATACAGATCGCGGTGTAGATATTTCCATGTTAATACACATCGCGGTGTAAATATTTCCATGTTTATACAGATAGCGGTGTAGATATTTCCATGTTTATGCAGATAGCGGTGTAGATATTTCCATGTTTATAGAGATAGCGGTGTAGGTATTTCCATGTTTTTATACATAGCGCTGTAGATATTTCCATGTTTATACAGATGGCCTTGTAGATATTTCCATGTTTATACCGATAGATGTGCTGGTATTTCCACGTTTATACAGATAGCGATGTAGATATTTCCATGTTTATACAGCTCGCGGTGCAGATATTTATATCTTTATACAGATGGCATTGTGGATTTTTCCTTATTCACACAGATGGCGGTGTAGATGTTTCCATGTTTATACAGATGGCAGAGTAGTTAATTCCATGTTTATGGAGATGGCAGTGTGGATATTTTCATGTTTGTAGAGATGGCGGTGTAGATATTTCCATGTTTATAGAGATAGCAGTGTAGATATTTACATGTTTATACAGATGGCTGTGTAGATATTTCCATGTGTATACAGATGGCATTGTAGGTATTTCCATGTTTATACAGATGACTGTAGAGGTATTTCCATGTTTTACAGATGACTGTGCAGATATTTCCATGTTTATAGAGATAGCAGTGTAGATATTTCCATGTTTGTACAGATGGCATTGTTGATATTTCCATCTATACACAGATGGCCGTGTAGATAATTCCATGTTTATACAGATGGCAGCGTAGTTATTTCCATGGACATGCAGATGGCGGTGTAGATATTTCCATGTTTATACATATAGCGGTGTAGATATTTCCATGTTTTCACAGATGGTGGTGTAGATATTTCCGTGTTTATACACATGGCGGAGTAGATACTTTCATCTTTATGGACATGGCAGTGTAGATATTTTCATGTTTATAGAGATGGCGGTGTAGATATTTCCATATATATAGAGATAGCGGTGTAGGTAATTCCATCTTTCTACAGATGGCAGTGTAGATATTTCCATGTTTATACAGATGGCGGTGTAGATATTTCCATACTTATACAGATGTCTGTGTAGATATTTCCATGTTTATACAGATGGTATTGTAGGTATTTCCATGTTTATACAGATGGTGGTGTAGATATTTCCATGTTTATTCAGATGACTGTGTAGATATTTCCATGTTTTGCAGATGGCTGTGCAGATATTTCCATGTTTATAGAGATAGCGGTGTAGATATTTCCATGTTTGTACAGATGGCGTTGTTGATATTTCCGTCTATACACACATGGCCGTGTAGATATTTCCATGTTTATACAGATGGCAGCGTAGATATTTCCATGGACATGCAGATGGCGGTGTAGATATTTCCATGTTTATACAGATAGCGGTGTAGATATTTCCATGTTTATACAGATAGCGGTGTAGATATTTCCATGTTTTCACAGATGGTGGTGTAGATATTTCCGAGTTTATACACATGGCGGAGTAGATACTTCCATCTTTATGGAGATGGTAGAGTAGATATTTTCATGTTTATAGAGATAGCGGTGTAGATATTTCCATATTTAAAGAGATAGCGGTGTAGATATTTCCATCTTTCTACAGAAGGCAGTGTAGATATTTCCATGTTTATACAGATGGCGGTGTAGATATTTCCATACTTATACAAATGTCTGTGTAGATATATCCATGTGTATACAGATGGTATTGTAGGTAATTCCATGTTTATACAGATGGTGGTGTAGATATTTCCATGTTTATTCAGATGACTGTGTAGATATTTCCATGTTTTTACAGATGGCAGTGTAGATATTTCAATGTTTATACAGATGGCGCTGTAGATATTTCCATGTTTATACAGATCGCGTTGTAGATATTTCCATGTTTATACAGATAGCGGAGTAGATATTTCCATGTTTTTACAGATAACGGTGTTGATATTTCCATGTTTACACAGATTGCGGTGTAGATATTTCCATCTTTCTACAGATGGCATTGTAGATATTTCCATGTTTATGCAGATGGCGGAGTAGATACTTCCATGTTTATATAGATGGTGGTGTAGATATTACCATGTTTATACAGATAGCGGTGTAGATATTTCCATGTTTATGCAGATCGCGGTGAAGATATTTCCATGTTTATACAGATCGCGGTGTAGATATTTCCATGTTTATACAGATCGCGGTGTAGATATTTCCATGTTTATACAGATAGCGTTGTAGATATTTCCATGTTTATACAGATAGCGGTGTAGATATTTCCATGTTTATAGAGATAGCGGTGTAGGTATTTCCATGTTTATAGACATAGCAGTGTAGATATTTCCATGTTTATATAGATGGTGTTGTAGATATTTCCATGTTTATACCGATAGATGTGTTGGTATTTCCACGTTTATACAGATCGCGGTGTAGATATTTCCATGTTAATACATATCGCGGTGTAGATATTTCCATGTTTATACAGATAGCGGTGTAGATATTTCCATGTTTATGCAGATAGCGGTGTAGATATTTCCATGTTTATAGAGATAGCGGTGTAGGTATTTCCATGTTTTTATACATAGCGCTGTAGATATTTCCATGTTTATACAGATGGCCTTGTAGATATTTCCATGTTTATACCGATAGATGTGCTGGTATTTCCACGTTTATACAGATAGCGATGTAGATATTTCCATGTTTATACAGCTCGCGGTGCAGATATTTATATCTTTATACAGATGGCATTGTGGATTTTTCCTTATTCACACAGATGGCGGTGTAGATGTTTCCATGTTTATACAGATGGCAGAGTAGTTAGTTCCATGTTTATGGAGATGGCAGTGTGGATATTTTCATGTTTGTAGAGATGGCGGTGTAGATATTTCCATGTTTATAGAGATAGCAGTGTAGATATTTACATGTTTATACAGATGGCTGTGTAGATATTTCCATGTGTATACAGATGGCATTGTAGGTATTTCCATGTTTATACAGATGACTGTAGAGGTATTTCCATGTTTTACAGATGACTGTGCAGATATTTCCATGTTTATAGAGATAGCGGTGTAGATATTTCCATGTTTGTACAGATGGCATTGTTGATATTTCCATCTATACACAGATGGCCGTGTAGATAATTCCATGTTTATACAGATGGCAGCGTAGTTATTTCCATGGACATGCAGATGGCGGTGTAGATATTTCCATGTTTATACATATAGCGGTGTAGATATTTCCATGTTTTCACAGATGGTGGTGTAGATATTTCCGTGTTTATACACATGGCGGAGTAGATACTTTCATCTTTATGGACATGGCAGTGTAGATATTTTCATGTTTATAGAGATGGCGGTGTAGATATTTCCATATATATAGAGATAGAGGTGTAGGTAATTCCATCTTTCTACAGATGGCAGTGTAGATATTTCCATGTTTATACAGATGGCGGTGTAGATATTTCCATACTTATACACATGTCTGTGTAGATATTTCCATGTTTATACAGATGGTATTGTAGGTATTTCCATGTTTATACAGATGGTGGTGTAGATATTTCCATGTTTATTCAGATGACTGTGTAGATATTTCCATGTTTTACAGATGGCTGTGCAGATATTTCCATGTTTATAGAGATAGCGGTGTAGATATTTCCATGTTTGTACAGATGGCGTTGTTGATATTTCCGTCTATACACAGATGGCCGTGTAGATATTTCCATGTTTATACAGATGGCAGCGTAGATATTTCCATGGACATGCAGATGGCGGTGTAGATATTTCCATGTTTATACAGATAGCGGTGTAGATATTTCCATGTTTATACAGATAGCGGTGTAGATATTTCCATGTTTTCACAGATGGTGGTGTAGATATTTCCGAGTTTATACACATGGCGGAGTAGATACTTCCATCTTTATGGAGATGGCAGAGTAGATATTTTCATGTTTATAGAGATAGCGGTGTAGATATTTCCATATTTATAGAGATAGCGGTGTAGATATTTCCATCTTTCTACAGAAGGCAGTGTAGATATTTCCATGTTTATACAGATGGCGGTGTAGATATTTCCATACTTATACAAATGTCTGTGTAGATATATCCATGTGTATACAGATGGTATTGTAGGTAATTCCATGTTTATACAGATGGTGGTGTAGATATTTCCATGTTTATTCAGATGACTGTGTAGATATTTCCATGTTTTTACAGATGGCAGTGTAGATATTTCAATGTTTATACAGATGGCGCTGTAGATATTTCCATGTTTATACAGATCGCGTTGTAGATATTTCCATGTTTATACAGATAGCGGAGTAGATATTTCCATGTTTTTACAGATAACGGTGTTGATATTTCCATGTTTACACAGATTGCGGTGTAGATATTTCCATCTTTCTACAGATGGCATTGTAGATATTTCCATGTTTATGCAGATGGCGGAGTAGATACTTCCATGTTTATATAGATGGTGGTGTAGATATTACCATGTTTATACCGATAGCGGTGTAGATATTTCCAAGTTTATGCAGATCGCGGTGAAGATATTTCCATGTTTATACAGATCGCGGTGTAGATATTTCCATGTTTATACAGATCGCGGTGTAGATATTTCCATGTTTATACAGATAGCGTTGTAGATATTTCCATGTTTATACAGATAGCGGTGTAGATATTTCCATGTTTATAGAGATAGCGGTGTAGGTATTTCCATGTTTATAGACATAGCAGTGTAGATATTTCCATGTTTATATAGATGGTGTTGTAGATATTTCCATGTTTATACCGATAGATGTGTTGGTATTTCCACGTTTATACAGATCGCGGTGTAGATATTTCCATGTTAATACACATCGCGGTGTAGATATTTCCATGTTTATACAGATAGCGGTGTAGATATTTCCATGTTTATACAGATAGCGGTGTAGATATTTCCATGTTTATAGAGATAGCGGTGTAGGTATTTCCATGTTTTTATACATATCGGTGTAGATATTTCCATGTTTATACAGATGGCCTTGTAGATATTTCCATGTTTATACCGATAGATGTGCTGGTATTTCCACGTTTATACAGATAGCGATGTAGATATTTCCATGTTTATACAGCTCGCGGTGCAGATATTTATATCTTTATACAGATGGCATTGTGGATTTTTCCTTATTCACACAGATGGCGGTGTAGATGTTTCCATGTTTATACAGATGGCAGAGTAGTTAGTTCCATGTTTATGGAGATGGCAGTGTGGATATTTTCATGTTTGTAGAGATGGCGGTGTAGATATTTCCATGTTTATAGAGATAGCAGTGTAGATATTTACATGTTTATACAGATGGCTGTGTAGATATTTCCATGTGTATACAGATGGCATTGTAGGTATTTCCATGTTTATACAGATGACTGTAGAGGTATTTCCATGTTTTACAGATGGCTGTGCAGATATTTCCATGTTTATAGAGATAGCGGTGTAGATATTTCCATGTTTGTACAGATGGCATTGTTGATATTTCCATCTATACACAGATGGCCGTGTAGATAATTCCATGTTTATACAGATGGCAGCGTAGTTATTTCCATGGACATGCAGATGGCGGTGTAGATATTTCCATGTTTATACATATAGCGATGTAGATATTTCCATGTTTTCACAGATGGTGGTGTAGATATTTCCGTGTTTATACACATGGCGGAGTAGATACTTTCATCTTTATGGACATGGCAGTGTAGATATTTTCATGTTTATAGAGATGGCGGTGTAGATATTTCCATATTTATAGAGATAGCGGTGTAGGTAATTCCATCTTTCTACAGATGGCAGTGTAGATATTTCCATGTTTATACAGATGGCGGTGTAGATATTTCCATACTTATACAGATGTCTGTGTAGATATTTCCATGTTTATACAGATGGTATTGTAGGTATTTCCATGTTTATACAGATGGTGGTGTAGATATTTCCATGTTTATTCAGATGACTGTGTAGATATTTCCATGTTTTACAGATGGCTGTGCAGATATTTCCATGTTTATAGAGATAGCGGTGTAGATATTTCCATGTTTGTACAGATGGCGTTGTTGATATTTCCATCTATACACAGATGGCCGTGTAGATATTTCCATGTTTATACAGATGGCAGCGTAGATATTTCCATGGACATGCAGATGGCGGTGTAGATATTTCCATGTTTATACAGATAGCGGTGTAGATATTTCCATTTTTATACAGATAGCGGTGTAGATATTTCCATGTTTTCACAGATGGTGGTGTAGATATTTCCGATTTTATACACATGGCGGAGTAGATACTTCCATCTTTATGGAGATGGCAGAGTAGATATTTTCATGTTTATAGAGATAGCGGTGTAGATATTTCCATATTTATAGAGATAGCGGTGTAGATATTTCCATCTTTCTACAGAAGGCAGTGTAGATATTTCCATGTTTATACAGATGGCGGTGTAGATATTTCCATACTTATACAAATGTCTGTGTAGTTATATCCATGTGTATACAGATGGTATTGTAGGTAATTCCATGTTTATACAGATGGTGGTGTAGATATTTCCATGTTTATTCAGATGACTGTGTAGATATTTCCATGTTTTTACAGATGGCAGTGTAGATATTTCAATGTTTATACAGATGGCGCTGTAGATATTTCCATGTTTATACAGATCGCGTTGTAGATATTTCCATGTTTATACAGATAGCGGAGTAGATATTTCCATGTTTTTACAGATAACGGTGTTGATATTTCCATGTTTACACAGATTGCGGTGTAGATATTTCCATCTTTCTACAGATGGCATTGTAGATATTTCCATGTTTATGCAGATGGCGGTGTAGATACTTCCATGTTTATATAGATGGTGGTGTAGATATTACCATGTTTATACAGATAGCGGTGTAGATATTTCCATGTTTATGCAGATCGCGGTGAAGATATTTCCATGTTTATACAGATCGCGGTGTAGATATTTCCATGTTTATACAGATCGCGGTGGAGATATTTCCATGTTTATACAGATAGCGTTGTAGATATTTCCATGTTTATACAGATAGCGGTGTAGATATTTCCATGTTTATAGAGATAGCGGTGTAGGTATTTCCATGTTTATAGACATAGCAGTGTAGATATTTCCATGTTTATATAGATGGTGTTGTAGATATTTCCATGTTTATACCGATAGATGTGTTGGTATTTCCACGTTTATACAGATAGCGATGTAGATATTTCCTTGTTTATACAGATCGCGTTGTAGATATTTCCATGTTTATACAGATAGCCGTGTAGATATTTCCATGTTTTTACAGATAACGGTGTAGATATTTCCATGTTTACACAGATTGCGGTGTAGATATTTCCATCTTTCTACAGATGGCATTGTAGATATTTCCATGTTTATGCAGATGGCGGTGTAGATACTTCCATGTTTATATAGATGGTGGTGTAGATATTACCATGTTTATACAGATAGCGGTGTAGATATTTCCATGTTTATACACATCGTGGTGAAGATATTTCCATGTTTATTCAGATCGCGGTGTAGATATTTCCATGTTTATACAGATGGCAGCGTAGATATTTCCATGGACATGCAGATGGCGGTGTAGATATTTCCATGTTTATACAGATAGCGGTGTAGATATTTCCATGTTTTCACAGATGGTGGTGTGGATATTTCCGTGTTTATACACATGGCGGATTAGATACTTCCATCTTTATGGAGATGGCAGTGTAGATATTTTCATGTTTATAGAGATGGCGGTGTAGATATTTCCATTTTTATAGAGATAGCGGTGTAGATAATTCCATCTTTCTACAGATGGCAGTGTAGATATTTCCATGTTTATACAGATGGCGGTGTAGATATTTCCATACTTATACAGATGTCTGTGTAGATATTTCCATGTGTATACAGATGGTATTGTAGGTATTTCCATGTTTATACAGATGGTGGTGCAGATATTTCCATGTTCATTCAGATGACTGTGTAGATATTTCCATGTTTTTACAGATGGCAGTGTAGATATTTCAATGTTTATAGAGATGGCGCTGTAGATATTTCCATGTTTATACAGATCGCGTTGTAGATATTTCCAAGTTTATACAGATAGTGGTGTAGATATTTCCATGTTTTTACAGATAACGGTGTAGATATTTCCATGTTTACACAGATTGTGGTGTAGATATTTCCATCTTTCTACAGATGGCATTGTAGATATTTCCATGTTTATGCAGATTGCGGTGTAGATACTTCCATGTTTATATAGATGGTGGTGTAGATATTACCATGTTTATACACATAGCGGTGTAGATATTTCCATGTTTAAACAGATCGTGGTGAAGATATTTCCATGTTTATACAGATCGCGGTGTAGATATTTCCATGTTTATACAGATCGCGGTGTAGATATTTCGATGTTTATACAGATAGCGTTGTACATATTTCCATGTTTATACAGATAGCGGTGTAGATATTTCCATGTTTATAGAGATAGCGGTGTAGGTATTTCCATGTTTATAGACATAGGAGTGTAGATATTTCCATGTGTATATAGATGGTGTTGTAGATATTTCCATGTTTATACCAATAGATGTGTTGGTATTTCCATGTTTATACAGATAGCGATGTAGATATTTCCATGTTTATACATCTCGCAGTACCGATATTTAAATCTTTATACAGATTGCATTGTAGATATTTCCTTATTCACACAGATGGCGGTGTAGATGTTTCCATGTTTATACAGATGGCGGAGTAGTTAGTTCCATGTTTATGTCGATGGCAGTGTAGATATTTTCATGTTCTTGAGATGGCGGTGTAGATATTTCCATGTTTATAGAGATAGCAGTGTAGATATTTACATGTTTATACAGATGGCTGTGTAGATATTCCCACGTGTATACAGATGGCATTGTAGATATTTCCATGTTTATACAGATGACTGTAGAGGTATTTCCATGTTTTACAGTTGGCTGTGCAGATATTTCCATGTTTATAGAGATAGCGGTGTAGATATTTCCATGTTTGTACAGATGGCATTGTTGACATTTCCACTATACCCAGATGGCCGTGTAGATATTTCCATGTTTATACAGATGGCAGCGTAGATATTTCCATGGACATGCAGATGGCGGTGTAGATATTTCCATGTTTATACAGATAGCGGTGTAGATATTTCCATGTTTATACAGATAGCGGTGTAGATATTTCCATGTTTTCACAGATGGTGGTGTAGATATTTCCGAGTTTATACACATGGCGGAGTAGATACTTCCATCTTTATGGAGATGGCAGAGTAGATATTTTCATGTTTATAGAGATAGCGGTGTAGATATTTCCATATTTATAGAGATAGCGGTGTAGATATTTCCATCTTTCTACAGAAGGCAGTGTAGATATTTCCATGTTTATACAGATGGCGGTGTAGATATTTCCATATTTATAGAGAAAGCGGTGTAGTTAATTCTATCTTTCTACAGATGACAGTGTAGATATTTCCATGTTTATACAGATGGTGGTGTAGATATTTCCATAGTTATACAGATGTCTGTGTAGATATTTCCATGTGTATACAGATGGTATTGTAGGTATTTCCATGTTTATACAGATGGTGGTGTAGATATTTCTGTGTTCATTCATATGACTGTGTAGATATTTCCATGTTTTTACAGATGGCAGTGTAGATATTTCAATGTTTATAGAGATGGCGCTGTAGATATTTCCATGTTTATACAGATTTCGTTGTAGATATTTCCATGTTTATACAGATAGCGGTGTAGATATTTCCATGTTTTTACAGATAACGGTGTAGATATTTCCATGTTTACACAGATTGTGGTGTAGATATTTCCATCTTTCTACAGATGGCATTGTAGATATTTCCAAGTTTATGCAGATGGCGGTGTAGATACTCCCATGTTTATATAGTTGGTGGTGTAGATATTACCATGTTTATACAGATAGCGGTGTAGATATTTCCATGTTTATACAGACCGTGGTGAAAGTATTTCCATGTTTATACAGATCGCGGTGTAGATATTTCCATGTTTATACAGATCGCGTTGTAGATATTTCCATGTTTATACAGATAGCGTTGTAGATATTTCCATGTTTATACAGATAGCGGTGTAGATATTTCCATGTTTATAGAGATTGCGGTGTAGGTATTTCCATGTTTAGAGACATAGCAGTGTAGATATTTCCATGTTTATACAGATGGTGTTGTAGATATTTCCATGTTTATACCGATAGATGTGTTGGTATTTCCACGTTTATACAGATAGCGATGTAGATATTTCCTTGTTTATACAGATCGCGTTGTAGATATTTCCATGTTTATACAGATAGCGGTGTAGATATTTCCATGTTTTTACAGATAACGGTGTAGATATTTCCATGTTTACACAGATTGCGGTGTAGATATTTCCATCTTTCTACAGATGGCATTGTACATATTTCCACGTTTATGCAGATGGCGGTGTAGATACTTCCATGTTTATATAGTTGGTGGTGTAGATATTACCATGTTTATACAGATAGCGGTGTAGATATTTCCATGTTTATACAGACCGTGGTGAAAGTATTTCCATGTTTATACAGATCGCGGTGTAGATATTTCCATGTTTATACAGATCGCGGTGTAGATATTTCCATGTTTATACAGATAGCGTTGTAGATATTTCCATGTTTATACAGATAGCGGTGTAGATATTTCCATGTTTATAGAGATTGCGGTGTAGGTATTTCCATGTTTAGAGACACAGCAGTGTAGATATTTCCATGTTTATATAGATGGTGTTGTAGATATTTCCATGTTTATACCGATATATGTGTTGGTATTTCCACGTTTATACAGATAGCGATGTTCATATTTCCTTGTTTATACAGATCGCGTTGTAGATATTTCCATGTTTATACAGATAGCGGTGTAGATATTTCCATGTTTTTACAGATAACGGTGTAGATATTTCCATGTTTACACAGATTGCGGTGTAGATATTTCCATCTTTCTACAGATGGCATTGTACATATTTCCACGTTTATGCAGATGGAGGTGTAGATACTTCCATGTTTATATAGATGGTGGTGTAGATATTACCATGTTTATACAGATAGCGGTGTAGATATTTCCATGTTTATACAGATCGTGGTGAAGATATTTCCATGTTTATTCAGATCGCGGTGTAGATATTTCCATGTTTATACAGATCGCGGTGTAGATATTTACATGTTTACACAGATAGCGGTGTAGATATTTCCATGTTTATACAGATAGCGGTGTAGATATTTCCATGTTTATAGAGATAGCGGTGTAGATATTTCCATGTTTATACAGATAGCGGTGTAGACATTTCCATGTTTATTGAGATAGCGCTGTTGGTATTTCCTTGTTTGTAGACATAGCGGTGTAGATATTTCCATGTTTATATAGATGGCGTTGTAGTTATTTCCATGATTATACCGATAGATATGTTGTTATTTCCACGTTTATACAGATAATGATGTAGATATTTCCATGTTTATACAGCTCGCGGTGCAGATATTTATATCTTTATACAGATGGCATTGTAGATATTTCCTTATTCACACAGATGGCGGTGTAGATGTTTTCAAGTTTATACAGATGGCGGAGTAGTTAGTTCCATGTTTATGGAGAAGGCAGTGTAGATATTTTCATGTTTATAGAGATGGCGGTGTAGATATTTCCATGTTAATAGAGATAGCAGTGTAGATATTTACATGTTTCTACAGATGGCTGTGTAGATATTTCCATGTGTATACAGATGGCATTGTAGATATTTCCATGTTTATACAGATGACTGTAGTGGTATTTCCTTGTTTTACCGATGGCTCTGCAGATATTTCCATGTTTATAGTGATAGCGGTGTAGATATTTCCATGTTTGTACAGATGGCGTTGATGATATTTCCATCTATACACAGATGGCCGTGTAGATATTTCCATGTTTATACAGATGGCAGCGTAGATATTTCCATGGACATGCAGATGGCGGTGTAGATATTTCCATGTTTATACAGAGAGCGGTGTAGATACTTCCATGTTTTCACTGATGGTGGTGTAGATATTTCCGTGTTTATACACATGGCAGAGTAGATACTTCCATCTTTAGAAATGGCAGTGTAGATATTTTCATGTTTATAGAGATGGCGGTGTAGATATTTCCATATTTATAGTGACAACGGTGTAGATATTTCCATCTTTCTATAGATGGCAGTGTAGATATTTCCATGTTTATACAGATGGCGGTGTAGATATTTCCATACTTATAGAGATGTCTGTGTAGATATTTCCATGTGTATAAAGAAGGTATTGTAGGTATTTCCATGTTTATACAGATGGTGGTGTAGATATTTCCGTGTTTATACAAATGCTGGTGTAGATATTTCCATGTTTATTCAGATGACTGTGTAGATATTTCCATGTTTTACAGATGGCAGTGTAGATATTTCAATGTTTATAGAGATGGCGCTGTAGATATTTCCATGTTTATACAGATCGCGGTGTAGGTATTTCCATGTTTATACAGATAGCGGTGTAGATATTTCCATGTTTTTACAGATATCGGTGTAGATATTTCCATGTTTACACAGATTGCGGTGTAGATATTTCCATCTTTCTACAGATGGCATTGTAGATATTTCCATGTTTATGCAGATGGCGGTGTAGATATTTCCATGTTTATATAGGTGGTGGTGTAGATATTACCATGTTTATACTGATAGCGGTGTAGATATTTCCATGTTTATACAGATCGTGGTGAAGATATTTCCATGTTTATACAGATCGCGGTGTAGATATTTCCATGTTTATACAGATCACTGTGTAGATATTTCCATATTTATACAGATAGCGGTGTAGATATTTCAATGTCTAACCAGATGGCGGTGTAGATATTTCCATATTCATAGACATGGCGGTGTAGATATTTCCAAGTTTATACAGATAGCAGTGTAGATATTTCCATGTATATTCTGATAGTGGTGTAGATATTTCCATGTTTACTCAGATAGCGGTGTAGATATTTCCATCTTTGCACAGATTTTACAGATGGCAGTGTAGATATTTCAATGTTTATAGAGATAGCGCTGTAGATATTTCCATGTTTATACAGATCGCGGTGTAGATATTTCCATGTTTATACAGATAGCGGTGTATATATTTCCATGTTTTTACAGATATCGGTGTAGCTATTTCCATGTTTACACAGATTGCGGTGTAGATATTTCCATCTTTCTACAGATGGCATTGTAGATATTTCCATGTTTATGCAGATGGTGGTGTAGATATTTCCAAGTTTATATAGATGGTGGTGTAGATATTACCATGTTTATACTGATAGCGGTGTAGATATTTCCATGTTTATACAGATCGTGGTGAAGATATTTCCATGTTTATACAGATCGCAGTGTAGATATTTCCATGTTTATACAGATCGCTGTGTGGATATTTCCATGTTTATACAGATAGCGGTGTAGATATTTCCATGTTTATACAGATAGCGTTGTAGATATTTCCATGTTTATAGAGATAGCGGTGTAGGTATTTCCACGTTTATAGACATAGCGGTGTAGATATTTCCATGTTTATACAGATAGCGGTGTAGTTATTTCCAGGTTTATAGAGATAGCGGTGTAGGTATTTCCATGTTTATAAACATAGCGGTGTAGATGTTTCCATGTTTATATAGATGGCGTTGTAGATATTTCCATGTTTATACCGATAGATGTGTTGGTATTTCCACGTTTATACAGATAGCGATGTAGATATTTCCATGTTTATACAGATAGCGGTGTAGATATTTCCATGTTTATTCAGATAGCGGTGTAGATATCTCCATGTTTATAGAGATAGCGGTGTAGTTATTTCCATGTTTATAGACATAGCGGTGTAGATATGTCCATGTTTATATAGATGGCGTTGTAGAAATTTCCATGTTTATACCGATAGATGTGTTGGTATTTTCACGTTTATACAGATAGCGATGTAGATATTTCCATGTTTATACAGCTCGCGGTGCAGATATTTATACCTTTATACAGATGGCATTGTAGATATTTCCTGATTCACACAGATGGCGGTGTAGATGTTTCCATGTTTATACAGATGGCGGAGTAGTTAGTTCCTTGTTTATGGAGATGGCAGTGTAGATATTTTCATGTTTATAGAGATGGCGGTGTAGATATTTCCATGTTTATAGAGATAGCAGTGTAGATATTTAAATGTTTATACAGATGGCTGTGTAGATATTTCCATGTGTATGCAGATGGCATTGTAGATATTTCCATGTTTATACAGATGACTGTCTGGGTATTTCCATGTTTTACAGATGGCTCTGCAGATATTTCCATGTTTATAGAGATAGCGGTGTAGATATTTCCATGTTTGTAGAGATGGCGTTGTTGATATTTCCATCTATACACAGATGGCCGTGTACATATTTCCATGTTTATACTGATGGCAGCGGAGATATTTCCATGGACATGCAGATGGCGGTGTAGAGATTTCCATGTTTATACAGATAGCGGTGTAGTTATTTCCATGTTTTCACAGATGGTGGTGTAGATATTTCCGTGTTTATACACATGGCGGAGTAGATACTTCCATCTTTATGGAGATGGCAGTGTAGATATTTTCATGTTTATAGAGATGGCGGTGTAGATATTTCCATATTTATAGAGATAGCGGTGTAGATATTTCCATCTTTCTACAGATGGCAGTGTAGATATTTCCATGTTTATACAGATGGCGGTGTATATATTTCCATACTTATACAGATGTCTGTGTAGATATTTCCATGTTTATACAGATGGTATTGTAGGTATTTCCATGTTTATACAGATGGTGGTGTAGATATTTCCATGTTTATTCAGATGACTGTGTAGATATTTCCATGTTTTACAGATGGCAGTGTAGATATTTCCATGTTTATAGAGATGGCGCTGTAGATATTTCCATGTTTATACAGATCGCGGTGTAGATATTTCCATGTTTACACAGATAGCGGTGTAGATATTTCCATGTTTTTACAGATAACGGTGTAGATATTTCCATGTTTACACAGATTGCGGTGTAGATATTTCCATCTTTCTACAGATGGCATTGTAGATATTTCCATGTTTATGCAGATGGCGGTGTAGATATTTCCAAGTTTATATAGATGGTGGTGTAGATATTACCAAGTTTATACTGATAGCGGTGTAGATATTTCCATGTTTATACAGATCGTGGTGAAGATATTTCCATGTTTATACAGATCGCGGTGTAGATATTTCCATGTTTATACAGATCACTGTGTAGATATTTCCATGTTTATACAGATCGCGGTGTAGATATTTCCATGTTTATACAGATCGCTGTGTAGATATTTCCATGTTTATACAGATAGCGGTGTAGATATTTCCATGTTTATATAGATGGCGTTGTACATATTTCCATGTTTTTACCGATAGATGTGTTGGTATTTCCACATTTATACAGATAGCGATGTAGATATTTCCATGTTTATACAGCTCGCGGTGCAGATATTTATATCTTTATACAGATGGCATTGTAGATATTTCCTTATTCACACAGATGGCGGTGTAGATGTTTCCATGTTTTTACAGATGGGGGAGTAGTTAGTTCCATGTTTATGGAGATGGCAGTGTAGATATTTTCATGTTTATAGAGATGGCGGTGTAGATATTTCCATGTTAATAGAGATAGCAGTGTAGATATTTACATGTTTATACAGATGGCTGTGTAGATATTTCCATGTGTATACAGATGGCATTGTAGATATTTCCATGTTTATACAGATGACTGTAGAGGTATTTCCATGTTTTACCGATGGCTCTGCAGATATTTCCATGTTTATAGAGATAGCGGTGTAGATATTTCCATGTTTGTACAGATGGCGTTGTTGATATTTCCATCTATACACAGATGGCCGTGTAGATATTTCCATGTTTATACAGATAGCAGCGTAGATATTTCCATGGACATGCAGAGGGCGGTGTAGATATTTCCATGTTTATACAGATAGCGGTGTAGATATTTCCATGTTTTCACTGATGGTGGTGAAGATATTTCCGTGTTTATACACATGGCGGAGTAGATACTTCCATCTTTATGGAGATGGCAGTGTAGATATTTTCATGTTTATAGGGATGGCGGTGTAGATATTTCCATATTTATAGAGATAGCGGTGTAGATATTTCCATCTTTCTACAGATGGCAGTGTAGATATTTCCATGTTTATACAGATGGCGGTGTAGATATTTCCATACTTATACAGATGTCTGTGTAGATATTTCCATGTGTATACAGATGGTATTGTAGGTATTTCCATGTTTATACAGATGGTGGTGTATTTATTTGCATGTTTATTCAGACGACTGTGTAGATATTTCCATGTTTTTACCGATGGCATTGTAGATATTTCAATGTTTATAGAGATGGCGCTGTAGATATTTCCATGCTTATACAGATCGCGGTGTAGATATTTCCATGTTTATACAGACGGCGGTGTAGATATTTCCATACTTATACAGATGTCTGTGTAGATAATTCCATGTGTATACAGATGGTATTGTAGGTATTTCCATGTTTATACAGATGGTGGTGTAGATATTTCCATGTTTATTCAGACGACTGTGTAGATATTTCCATGTTTTTACAGATGGCATTGTAGATATTTCAATGTTTATAGACATGGCGCTGTAGATATTTCCATGCTTATACAGATCGCGGTGTAGATATTTCCATGTTTATACAAATAGCAGTATAGATATTTCCATGTTTTTACAGATATCGGTGTAGATATTTCCATGTTTACACAGATTGCGGTGTAGATATTTCCATCTTTCTACAGATGGCATTGTAGATATTTCCATGCTTATGCAGATGGCGGTGTAGATATTTCCATGTTTATGTAGATGGTGGTGTAGATATTACCATGTTTATACAGAAAGCGGTGTAGATATTTCCATGTTTACAGATAGCGGTGTAGATATTTCCATGTTTATAGAGATAGCGGTGTAGGTATTTCCATGTTTATACAGATAGCGGTGCAGATATTTCCATGTTTATACAGATAGCGGTGTAGATATTTCCATGTTTATAGAGATAGCGGTGTAGGTATTTCCATGTTTATAGACATAGCGGTGTAGATATTTCTATGTTTATATAGATGGCGTTGTGGATATTTCCATGTTTGTACCGATAGATGTGTTGGTATTTCCACGTTTATACAGATAGCGATGTAGATATTTCCATATTTATACAGCTCGCGGTGCAGATATTTATATCTTTATACAGATGGCATTGTAGATATTTCCTTATTCACACCGATGGCGGTGTAGATGTTTCCATGTTTATACAGATGGCGGAGTAGTTAGTTCCATGTTTATGGAGATGGCAGTGTAGATATTTTCATGTTTATAGAGATGGTGGTGAAGATATTTCCATGTTTATAGAGATAGCAGTGTAGATATTTACATGTTTATACAGATGGCTTTGTAGTTATTTCCATGTGTATACAGATGGCATTGTAGATATTTCCATGTTTATACAGATGACTGTAGAGGTATTTCCATGTTTTACTGATGGCTTTGCAGATATTTCCATGTTTATAGAGATAGCGGTGTAGATATTTCCATGTTTGTACAGATGGCGTTGTTGATATTTCCATCTATACACAGATGGCCGTGTAGATATTTCCATGTTTATACAGAAGCAGCGTAGATATTTCCATGGACATGCAGATGGCGGTCTAGATATTTCCATGTTTATACATATAGCGGTGTAGATATTTCCATGTTTTCACAGATGGTGGTGTAGATATTTCCGTGTTTATACACATGGCGGAGTAGATACTTCCATCTTTATGGAGATTGCAGTGTAGATATTTTCATGTTTATAGAGATGGCGGTGTAGATATTTCCATATTTATAGAGATAGCAGTGTAGATATTTCCATCTTTCTATAGATGGCAGTGTAGGTATTTCCAGGTTTATACAGATAGCGGTGTAGATATTTCCATGTTTTCACAGATGGTGGTGTAGATATTTCCGTGTTTATACACATGGCGGAGTAGATACTTCCATCTTTATGGAGATGGCAGTGTAGATATTTTCATGTTTATAGAGATGGCGGTGTAGATATTTCCATATTTATACAAATAACGGTGTCGATATTTCCATGTTTATACAGGTAGCGGTGTAAATATTTCCATGTTTTTACAGATCACGGTGTAGTTATTTCCACGTTTACAGAGATAGCGGTGCAGATATATCCATGTTTATACAGATAGCGGTTTAGATATTTCCATGTTCATACAGACCGCGGTGTAGATATTTCCATGTTTATACAGATAGCGGTGCAGATATTTCCATGTTTGTACAGATGGCGGTGTTGATATTTCCATCTATACAAAGATGACCATGTAGATATATCCATGTGTATACAGATGGCGGCGCAGATATTTCCATGGATACGTAGATGGCAGTGTAGATGTTTCCATGTTTATAAAGATGGCGGTGTAGATATTTCCATGTTTATACAGATAGCGGTGTAGATATTTCCATGTTTACACAGATGGTGGTGTAGATATTTCCATGTTTATACACATGGCGGAGTAGATATTTCCATCTTTATGGAGATGACAGTGTAGATATTTTCATGTTTATAGAGATGGAGGTGTAGATATTTCCATATTAATAGAGATAGCGGTGTACATATTTCCATCTTTCTACAGATGGCAGTGTAGATATTTCCATGTTTATACAGATGGCGGTGTAGATATTTCCATACTTATACAGATGTCTGTGTAGATATTTCCATGTGTATACTGATGGTATTGTAAGTATTTCCATGTTTATACAGATGGTGGTGTATTTATTTGCATGTTTATTCAGATGACTGTGTATATATTTCCATGTTTTTACACATGGCAGTGTAGATATTTACATGTTTATACAGATGGCTGGGTAGATATTTCCATTTGTATACAGATGACATTGTAGATATTTCCATGTTTATACAGATGACTGTAGAGGTATTTCCATGTTTTACAGATGGCTGTGCAGATATTTCCATGTTTATAGAGATAGCGGTGTAGATATTTCCATGTTTGTACAGATGGCGTTGTTGATATTTCCATCTATACACAGATGGCCGTGTAGATATTTCCATGTTTATACAGATGGCAGCATCGATATTTCCATCGACATGCAGATGGCGGTGTAGATATTTCCATGTTTATACAGATAGCGGTGTACATATTTCCATGTTTTCACAGATGGTGGTGTAGATATTTCCGTGTTTATACACATGGCGGAGTATATACTTCCATCTTTATGGAGATGGCAGTGTAGATATTTTCATGTTTATAGAGATGGCGGTGTAGATATTTCCATATTTATAGAGATAGCGGTGTAGATAATTCCATCTTTCTACAGATGGCAGTGTAGATATTTCCATGTTTATACAGATGGCGGTGTAGATATTTCCATACTTATACAGATGTCTCTGTAGATATTTCCATGTGTATACAGATGGTATTGTAGGTATTTCCATGTTTATACAGATGGTGGTGTAGATATTTCCATGTTTATTCAGATGACTGTGTAGATATTTCCATGTTTTTACAGGTGGCAGTGTAGATATTTCAATGTTTATAGAGATGGCGCTGTAGATATTTCCATGTTTATACAGATGGCGGTGTAGATATTTCCATGTTAATACAGATAGCGGTGTAGATATTTCCATGTTTTTACAGAAAACCGTGTAGATATTTCCAAGTTTACGCAGATTGCGGTGTAGATATTTCCATCTTTCTACAGATGGCATTGTAGATATTTCCATGTTTATGCAGATGGTGGTGTAGATACTTCCATGTTTATATAGATGGTGGTGTAGATATTACCATGTTTATACAGATAGCGGTGTAGATATTTCCATGTTTATACAGATCGTGGTGAAGATATTTCCATGTTTATACAGATCGCGGTGTAGATATTTCCATGTTTATACAGATAGCGGTGTAGATATTTCCATGTTTATACAGATTGCCGTGAAGATATTTCCATGTTTATACAGATCGCGGTACAGATATTTATATCTTTATACAGATGGCGTTGTAGATATTTCCTTATTCACACAGATGGCGGTGTAGATGTTTCCATGTTTATACAGATGGCGGAGTAGTTAGTTCCATGTTTATGGAGATGGCAGTGTAGATATTTTCATGTTTATACAGATGGCGGTGTAGATATTTCCATGTTTATAGAGATTGCAGTGTGGATATTTACATGTTTATACAGATGGCTGTGTAGATATTTCCATGTGTATACAGATGGCATTGTAGATATTTCCATGTTTATACAGATGACTGTATAGGTATTTCCATGTTTTACAGATGGCTGTGCAGATATTTCCATGTTTATAGATATAGCGGTGTAGATATTTCCATGTTTGTACAGATGGCGTTGTTGATATTTCCATCTATACACAGATGGCCGTGTAGATATTTCCATGTTTATACAGATGGCAGCGTCGATATTTCCATGGACATGCAGATGGCGGTGTAGATATTTCCAAGTTTATACAGATAGCGGTGTAGATATTTCCATGTTTTCACAGATGGTGGTGTAGATATTTCTGTGTTTATACACATGGCGGAGTAGGTACTTCCATCTTTATGGAGATGGCAGTGTAGATATTTTCATGTTTATAGAGATGGCGGTGTAGATATTTCCATATTTATAGAGATAGCGGTGTAGATATTTCCATCTTTCTACAGATGGCAGTGTAGAGATTTCCATGTTTATACAGATGGCGGTGTAGATATTTCCATACTTATACAGATGTCTGTGTAGATATTTCCATGTGTACAGAAGGTATTGTAGGTATTTCCATGTTTATACAGATGGTGGTGTATTTATTTGCATGTTTATTCAGATGACTGTGTAGATATTTCCATGTTTTTACAGATGGCAGTGTAGATATTTCAATGTTTATAGAGATGGCGCTGTAGATATTTCCATGTTTATACAGATCGCGGTGTAGATATTTCCATGTTGATACAGATAGCGGTGTAGCTATTTCCATGTTTTTACAGATATCGGTGTAGATATTTCCATGTTTACACAGATTGCGGTGTAGATATTTCCATCTTT
This sequence comes from Pan paniscus, assembly GCF_029289425.2. Classification (NCBI taxonomy): domain Eukaryota; kingdom Metazoa; phylum Chordata; class Mammalia; order Primates; family Hominidae; genus Pan; species Pan paniscus. The sequence goes on from NC_073270.2 coordinate 73,984,260, forward strand.
CTACAGATGGCATTGTAGATATTTCCATGTTTATGCAGGTGGCGGTGTAGATATTTCCATGTTTATATAGATGGTAGTGTAGATATTACCATGTTTATACAGATTGCGGTGTAGATATTTCCATGTTTATACAGATCTTCGTGAAGATATTTCCATGTTTATACAGATCGCGGTGTAGATATTTCCATGTTTATACAGATCGCGGTGTAGATATTTCCATGTTTATACAGATAGCGTTGTAGATATTTCCATGTTTATACAGATAGCGGTGTAGGTATTTCCATGTTTATAGACATTGCGGTGGAGATATTTCCATGTTTATATAGATGGCGTTGTAGAAATTTCCATGTTTATACCGATAGATGTGTTGGTATTTCCACGTTTATACAGATAGCGATGTAGGTATTTCCATGTTTATACAGCTCGCGGTGCAGATATTTATATCTTTATACAGATGGCATTGTAGATATTTCCTTATTCACACAGATGGCGGTGTAGATGTTTCCATGTTTATACAGATGGCGGAGTAGTTAGTTCCATGTTTATGGAGATGGCAGTGTCGTTATTTTCATGTTTATAGAGATGGCGGTGTAGATATTTCCATGTTTATAGAGATAGCAGTGTAGATATTTACATGTTTATACAGATGGCTGTGTAGATATTTCCATGTGTATACAGATGGCATTGTAGATATTTCCATGTTTATACAGATTACTGTATAGGTATTTCCATGTTTTACAGATGGCTGTGCAGATATTTCCATGTTTATAGAGATTGCCGTGTAGATATTTCCATGTTTGTACAGATGGCGTTGTTGATATTTCCATCTATACACAGAAGGCCGTGTAGATATTTCCATGTTTATACAGATGGCAGCGTAGATATTTCCATGGACATGCAGATGGCGGTGTAGATATTTCCATGTTTATACAGATAGCGGTGTAGACATTTCCATGTTTTCACAGATGGTGGTGTAGATATTTCCGTGTTTATACACATGGCGGAGTAGATACTTCCATCTTTATGGAGATGGCAGTGTAGATATTTTCATGTTTATAGAGATGGCGGTGTAGATATTTCCATATTTATAGAGATAGCGGTGTAGATTTTTCCATCTTTCTACAGATGGCAGTGTAGATATTTCCATGTTTATACAGATGGCGGTGTAGATATTTCCATACATATACAGATGTCTGTGTAGATATTTCCATGTGTATACAGATGGTATTGTAGCTATTTCCATGTTTATACAGATGGTGGTGTAGATATTTCCATGTTTATTCAGATGACTGTGTAGATATTTCCATGTTTTACAGATGGCAGTGTAGATATTTCAATGTTTATAGAGATGGCGCTGTAGATATTTCCATGTTTATACAGATCACGGTGTAGATATTTCCATGTTTATACAGATAGCGTTGTATATATTTCCATGTTTTTACAGATATCGGTGTATATATTTCCATGTTTACAGATTGCGGTGTAGATATTTCCATTTTTCTACAGATGGCATTGCAGATATTTCCATGTTTATGCAGATGGCGGTGTAGATATTTCCATGTTTATATAGATGGTGGTGTAGATATTACCATGTTTATACTGATAGCGGTGTAGATATTTCCATGTTTATACAGATCGTGGTGAAGATATTTCCATGTTTATACAGATCGCGGTGTAGATATTTCCATGTTTATAAAGATTGCTGTGTAGATATTTCCATGTTTATACAGATAGCGGTGTAGATATTTCCATGTTTATACAGATAGCGGTGTAGATATTTCCATGTTTATAGAGATAGCGGTGTAGGTATTTCCATGTTTATAGACATAGCGGTGTAGATATTTCCATGTTTATAGAGATGGCGTTGTAGATATTTCTATGTTTATACCGATAGATGTGTTATTTCCACGTTTATACAGATAGCGATGTAGATATTTCCATGTTTATACAGCTCGCGTTGCAGATATTTATATCTCTATACAGACGGCATTGTAGATATTTCCTTATTCACACAGATGGCGGTGTAGATGTTTCCATGTTTATACAGATGGCGGAGTAGATAGTTCCATGTTTATGGAGATGGCAGTGTAGATATTTTCATGTTTATAGAGATGGCGGTGTAGATATTTCCATGTTTATAGTGATAGCAGTGTAGATATCTACATGTTTATACAGATGGCAGTGTAGATATTTCCATGTGTAAACAAATGGCATTGTAGATATTTCCATGTTTATACAGATGACTGTAGAGGTATTTCCATGTTTTACAGATGGCTGTGCAGATATTTCCATGTTTATAGAGATAGTGGTGTAGATATTTCCATGTTTGTACAGATAGCGTTGTTGATATTTCCAACTATACACAGATGGCGGTGTACATATTTCCATGTTTATACAGATGGCAGCGTAGATAATTCCATGTACATGCAGATGGCGGTGTAGATATTTCCATGTTTATACAGATAGCGGTGTAGATATTTCCATGTTTTCACAGATGGTGGTGTAGATATTTCCGTGTTTATACACATGGCGGAGTAGATACTTCCATCTTTATGGAGATGGCAGTGTAGATATTTTCATGTTTATAGAGATGGCTGTGTAGATATTTCCATATTTATTGAGATAGCGGTGTAGATATTTCCATCTTTCTACAGATGGCAGTGTAGATATTTCCATGTTTATACAGATGGCGGTGTAGATATTTCCATACTTATACAGATATCTGTGTAGATATTTCAATGCGTATACAGATGGTATTGTAGGTATTTCCATGTTTATACAGATGGTGGTGTAGATATTTCCATGTTTATTCAGATGACTGTGTAGATATTTCCATGTTTTTACAAATGGCAGTGTAGATATTTCAATGTTTATAGAGATGGCGCTGTAGATATTTCCATGTTTATACAGATCGCGGTGTAGATATTTCCATGTTTATACAGATAGCGGTGTAGATATTTCCATGTTTTTACAGATATCGGTGTAGATATTTCCATGTTTACACAGATTGCGGTGTAGATATTTCCATCTTTCTACAGATGGCATTGTAGACATTTCCATGTTTATGCAGATGGCAGTGTAGATATATCCATGTTTATATAGATGGTGGTGTAGATATTACGATATTTATACAGATGGCGGTGTAGATATTTCCATGTTTATACAGATCGTGGTGAAGATATTTCCATGTTTATACAGATCGCGGTGTAGATATTTGCATGTTTATACAGATCGCGGTGTAGATATTTCCATGTTTATATAGATGGCGTTGTAGAAATTTCCATGTTTATACCGATAGATGTGTTGGTAGTTCCACGTTTATACAGATAGCGATGTAGATATTTCCATGTTTATACAGCTCGCGGTGCAGATATTTATATCTTTATACAGATTGCATTGTAGATATTTCCTTATTCACACAGATGGCGGTGTAGATGTTTCCATGTTTATACAGATGGCGGAGTAGTTAGTTCCATGTTTATGGAGATGGCAGTGTAGATATTTTCATGTTTATAGAGATGGCGGTGTAGATATTTCCATGTTTATAGAGATAGCAGTGTAGATATTTACATGTTTATACAGATGGCTGTGTAGATATTTCCATGTGTATACAGATGGCATTGTAGATATTTCCATGTTTATACAGATGACTGTATAGCTATTTCCATGTTTTACAGATGGCTGTGCAGATAGTTCCATGTTTATAGAGATAGCCGTGTAGATATTTCCATGTTTGTACAGATGGCGTTGTTGATATTTCCATCTATACACAGATGGCCGTGTAGATATTTCCATGTTTATACAGATGGCAGCGTAGATATTTCCATGGACATGCAGATGGCGGTGTAGATATTTCCATGTTTATACAGATAGCGGTGTAGATATTTCCATGTTTTCACAGATGGTGGTGTAGATATTTCCGTGTTTATACACATGGCGGAGTAGATACTTCCATCTTTATGGAGATGGCAGTGTAGATATTTTCATGTCTATAGAGATGGCGGTGTAGATATTTCCATATTTATAGAGATAGCGGTGTAGATATTTCCATCTTTCAACAGATGGCAGTGTAGATATTTCCATGTTCATACAGATGGCGGTGTAGATATTTCCATGTGTATACAGATGGTATTGTAGTTATTTCCATGTTTATACAGATGGTGGTGTAGATATTTCCATGTTTATTCAGATGACTGTGTAGATATTTCCATGTTTTACAGATGGCAGTGTAGATATTTCAATGTTTATAGAGATGGCGCTGTAGATATTTCCATGTTTATACAGATCGCGGTGTAGATATTTCCATGTTTATACAGATAGCGGTGTAGATATTTCCATGTTTTTACAGATATCGGTGTAGATATTTCCATGTTTACACAGATTGCGGTGTAGATATTTCCATCTTTCTACAGATGGCATTGTAGATATTTCCATGTTTATGCAGATGGCGGTGTAGATATTTCCATGTTTATATAGATGGTGGTGTAGTTATTACCATGTTTATACTGATAGCGTTGTAGATATTTCCATGTTTATACAGATCGTGGTGAAGATATTTCCATGTTTATACAGATCGCGGTGTAGATATTTCCATGTTTATAAAGATCGCTGTGTAGATATTTCCATGTTTATACAGATAGCGGTGTAGATATTTCCATGTTTATACAGATAGCGGTGTAGATATTTCCATGTTTATAGAGATAGCGGTGTAGGTATTTCCATGTTTATAGACATTGCGGTGGAGATATTTCCATGTTTATATAGATGGCGTTGTAGATATTTCTATGTTTATACCGATAGATGTGTTGGTATTTCCACGTTTATACAGATAGCGATGTAGATATTTCCAAGTTTATACAGCTCGCGGTGCAGATATTTATATCTTTATACAGATGGCATTGTAGATATTTCCTTATTCACACAGATGGCGGTGTAGATGTTTCCATGTTTATACAGATGGCAGAGTAGTTAGTTCCATGTTTATGGAGATGGCAGTGTAGATATTTTCATGTTTATAGAGATGGCGGTGTAGATATTTCCATGTTTATAGAGATAGCAGTGTAGATATTTACATGTTTATACAGATGGCAGTGTAGATATTTCCATGTGTAAACAGATGGCATTGTAGATATTTCCATGTTTATACAGATGACTGTATAGCTATTTCATGTTTTACAGATGGCTGTGCAGATAGTTCCATGTTTATAGAGATTGCCGTGTAGATATTTCCATGTTTGTACAGATGGCGTTGTTGATATTTCCATCTATACACAGAAGGCCGTGTAGATATTTCCATGTTTATACAGATGGCAGCGTAGATATTTCCATGGACATGCAGATGGCGGTGTAGATATTTCCATGTTTATACAGATAGCGGTGTAGACATTTCCATGTTTTCACAGATGGTGGTGTAGATATTTCCGTGTTTATACACATGGCGGAGTAGATACTTCCATCTTTATGGAGATGGCAGTGTAGATATTTTCATGTTTATAGAGATGGCGGTGTAGATATTTCCATATTTATAGAGATAGCGGTGTAGATTTTTCCATCTTTCTACAGATGGCAGTGTAGATATTTCCATGTTTATACAGATGGCGGTGTAGATATTTCCATACATATACAGATGTCTGTGTAGATATTTCCATGTGTATACAGATGGTATTGTAGCTATTTCCATGTTTATACAGATGGTGGTGTAGATATTTCCATGTTTATTCAGATGACTGTGTAGATATTTCCATGTTTTACAGATGGCAGTGTAGATATTTCAATGTTTATAGAGATGGCGCTGTAGATATTTCCATGTTTATACAGATCACGGTGTAGATATTTCCATGTTTATACAGATAGCGTTGTATATATTTCCATGTTTTTACAGATATCGGTGTATATATTTCCATGTTTACAGATTGCGGTGTAGATATTTCCATTTTTCTACAGATGGCATTGCAGATATTTCCATGTTTATGCAGATGGCGGTGTAGATATTTCCATGTTTATATAGATGGTGGTGTAGATATTACCATGTTTATACTGATAGCGGTGTAGATATTTCCATGTTTATACAGATCGTGGTGAAGATATTTCCATGTTTATACAGATCGCGGTGTAGATATTTCCATGTTTATAAAGATTGCTGTGTAGATATTTCCATGTTTATACAGATAGCGGTGTAGATATTTCCATGTTTATACAGATAGCGGTGTAGATATTTCCATGTTTATAGAGATAGCGGTGTAGGTATTTCCATGTTTATAGACATAGCGGTGTAGATATTTCCATGTTTATAGAGATGGCGTTGTAGATATTTCTATGTTTATACCGATAGATGTGTTATTTCCACGTTTATACAGATAGCGATGTAGATATTTCCATGTTTATACAGCTCGCGTTGCAGATATTTATATCTCTATACAGACGGCATTGTAGATATTTCCTTATTCACACAGATGGCGGTGTAGATGTTTCCATGTTTATACAGATGGCGGAGTAGATAGTTCCATGTTTATGGAGATGGCAGTGTAGATATTTTCATGTTTATAGAGATGGCGGTGTAGATATTTCCATGTTTATAGTGATAGCAGTGTAGATATCTACATGTTTATACAGATGGCAGTGTAGATATTTCCATGTGTAAACAAATGGCATTGTAGATATTTCCATGTTTATACAGATGACTGTAGAGGTATTTCCATGTTTTGCAGATGGCTGTGCAGATATTTCCATGTTTATAGAGATAGTGGTGTAGATATTTCCATGTTTGTACAGATAGCGTTGTTGATATTTCCAACTATACACAGATGGCGGTGTACATATTTCCATGTTTATACAGATGGCAGCGTAGATAATTCCATGTACATGCAGATGGCGGTGTAGATATTTCCATGTTTATACAGATAGCGGTGTAGATATTTCCATGTTTTCACAGATGGTGGTGTAGATATTTCCGTGTTTATACACATGGCGGAGTAGATACTTCCATCTTTATGGAGATGGCAGTGTAGATATTTTCATGTTTATAGAGATGGCTGTGTAGATATTTCCATATTTATTGAGATAGCGGTGTAGATATTTCCATCTTTCTACAGATGGCAGTGTAGATATTTCCATGTTTATACAGATGGCGGTGTAGATATTTCCATACTTATACAGATATCTGTGTAGATATTTCCATGTGTATACAGATGGTATTGTAGGTATTTCCATGCTTATACAGATGGTGGTGTAGATATTTCCATGTTTATTCAGATGACTGTGTAGATATTTCCATGTTTTTACAGATGGCGGTGTAGATATTTCAATGTTTATAGAGATGGCGCTGTAGATATTTCCATGTTTATACAGATCGCGGTGTAGATATTTCCCTGTTTATACAGATAGCGGTGTAGATATTTCCATGTTTTTACAGATATCGGTGTAGATATTTCCATGTTTACACAGATTGCGGTGTAGATATTTCCATCTTTCTACAGATGGCATTGTAGATATTTCCATGTTTATGCAGATGGCAGTGTAGATATTTCCATGTTTATATAGATGGTGGTGTAGATATTACGATATTTATACAGATGGCGGTGTAGATATTTCCATGTTTATACAGATCGTGGTGAAGATATTTCCATGTTTATACAGATCGCGGTGTAGATATTTGCATGTTTATACAGATCGCGGTGTAGATATTTCCATGTTTATATAGATGGCGTTGTAGAAATTTCCATGTTTATACCGATAGATGTGTTGGTATTTCCACGTTTATACAGATAGCGATGTAGATATTTCCATGTTTCTACAGCTCGCGGTGCAGATATTTATATCTTTATACAGATGGCATTGTAGATATTTCCTTATTCACACAGATGGCGGTGTAGATGTTTCCATGTTTATACAGATGGCGGAGTAGTTAGTTCCATGTTTATGGAGATGGCAGTGTAGATATTTTCATGTTTATAGAGATGGCGGTGTAGATATTTCCATGTTTATAGAGATAGCAGTGTAGATATTTACATGTTTATACTGATGGCTGTGTAGATATTTCCATGTGTATACAGATGGCATTGTAGATATTTCCATGTTTATACAGATGACTGTATAGCTATTTCCATGTTTTACAGATGGCTGTGCAGATAGTTCCATGTTTATAGAGATAGCCGTGTAGATATTTCCATGTTTGTACAGATGGCGTTATTGATATTTCCATCTATACACAGATGGCCGTGTAGATATTTCCATGTTTATACAGATGGCAGCGTAGATATTTCCATGGACATGCAGATGGCGCTGTAGATATTTCCATGTTTATACAGATAGTGGTGAAGATATTTCCATGTTTTCACAGATGGTGGTGTAGATATTTCCGTGTTTATACACATGGCGGAGTAGATACTTCCATCTTTATGGAGATGGCAGTGTAGATATTTTCATGTTTATAGAGATGGCGGTGTAGATATTTCCAAATTTATAGAGATAGCGGTGTAGATATTTCCATCTTTCAACAGATGGCAGTGTAGATATTTCCATGTTTATGCAGATGGCGGTGTAGATATTTCCATGTTTATATAGATGGTGGTGTAGATATTACCATGTTTATACTGATAGCGGTGTAGATATTTCCATGTTTATACAGATCGTGGTGAAGATATTTCCATGTTTATACAGATCGCGGTGTAGATATTTCCATGTTTATAAAGATCGCTGTGTAGATATTTCCATGTTTATACAGATAGCGGTGAAGATATTTCCATGTTTATACAGATAGCGGTGTAGATATTTCCATGTTTATAGAGATAGCGGTGTAGGTATTTCCATGTTTATAGACATAGCGGTGTAGATATTTCCATTTTTATATAGATGGCGTTGTAGATATTTCTATGTTTATACCGATAGATGTGTTGGTATTTCCACGTTTATACAGATAGCGATGTAGATATTTCCATGTTTATACAGCTCGCGGTGCAGATATTTATCTCTTTATACAGATGGCATTGTAGATATTTCCTTATTCACACAGATGGCGGTGTAGATGTTTCCATGTTTATACAGATGGCAGAGTAGTTAGTTCCATGTTTATGGAGATGGCAGTGTAGATATTTTCATGTTTATAGAGATGGCGGTGTAGATATTTCCATGTTTATAGAGATAGCAGTGTAGATATTTACATGTTTATACAGATGGCAGTGTAGATATTTCCATGTGTAAACAGATGGCATTGTAGATATTTCCATGTTTATACAGATGACTGTATAGCTATTTCATGTTTTACAGATGGCTGTGCAGATAGTTCCATGTTTATAGAGATAGCGGTGTAGATATTTCCATGTTTGTACAGATGGCGTTGTTGATATTTCCATCTATACACAGATGGCCGTGTAGATATTTCCATGTTTATACAGATGGCAGCGTAGATATTTCCATGGACATGCAGATGTCGGTGTAGATATTACCATGTTTATACAGATAGCGGTGTAGATATTTCCATGTTTTCACAGATGCTGGTGTAGATATTTCCGTGTTTTTACACATGGCGGAGTAGATACTTCCATCTTTATGGAGATGGCAGTGTAGATATTTTCATGTTTATAGAGATGGCGGTGTAGATATTTCCATATTTATTGAGATAGCGGTGTAGATATTTCCATCTTTCTACAGATGGCAGTGTAGATATTTCCATGTTTATACAGATGGCGGTGTAGATATTTCCATACTTATACAGATATCTGTGTAGATATTTCCATGTGTATACAGATGGCATTGCAGTTATTTCCATGTTTATGCAGATGGCGGTGTATATATTACCATGTTTATATAGATGGTGGTGTAGATATTACCATGTTTATACAGATCGTGGTGAAGATATTTCAATGTTTATACAGATCGCGGTGTAGATATTTCCATGTTTATGCAGATCGCGGTGTTGATATTTCCATGTTTATACAGATAGCGGTGTAGATATTTCCATGTTTATACAGATAGCGGTGTAGATATTTCCATGTTTATAGAGATAGCGGTGTAGGTATTTCCATGTTTATAGACATAGCGGTGTAGATATTTCCATGTTTATATAGATGGCGTTGTAGATATTTCCATGTTTATACCGATAGATGTGTTGGTATTTCCACGTTTATACAGATAGCGATGTAGATATTTCCATGTTTATACAGCTCGCGGTGCAGATATTTATATCTTTATACAGATGGAATTGTAGATATTTCCTCATTCACACAGATGGCGGTGTAGATGTTTCCATGTTTATACAGATGGCGGAGTAGTTAGTTTCATGTTTATGGAGATGGCAGTGTAGATATTTTCATGTTTATAGAGATGGCAGTGTAGATATTTCCATGTTTATAGAGATAGCAGTGTAGATATTTACCTGTTTATACAGATGGCTGTGTGGATATTTCCATGTGTATACAGATGGCATTGTAGATATTTCCATGTTTATACAGATGACTGTAGATGTATTTCCATGTTTTACAGATGGCTGTGCAGATATTTCCATGTTTATAGAGACAGCGGTGTAGATAATTCCATGTTTGTACAGATGGCGTTGTTGATATTTCCATCTATACACAGATGGCCGTGTAGATATTTCCATGTTTATACAGATGGCAGCGTAGATACTTCCATGGACATGCAGAGGGCGGTGTAGATATTTCCATGTTTATACAGATAGCGGTGTAGATATTTCCATGTTTTCACAGATGGTGGTGTAGATGTTTCCGTGTTTATACACATGGCGGAGTAGATACAACCATCTTTATAGAGATGGCAGTGTAGATATTTTCATGTTTATAGAGATGGCGGTGTAGATATTTCCATATTTATAGAGATAGCGATGTAGATATTTCCATCTTTCTACAGATGGCAGTGTAGATATTTCCATGTTTATACAGATGACGGTGAAGATATTTCCATACTTATACAGATATCTGTGTAGATATTTCCATGTGTATACAGATGGTATTGTAGGTATTTCCATGTTTATACAGATGATGGTTTAGAAATTTCCATGTTTATTCAGATGACTGTGTAGATATTTCCATGTTTTTACAGATGGCAGTGTAGATATTTCAATGTTTATAGAGATGGCGCTGTAGATATTTCCATGTTTATACAGATCGTGGTGTAGATATTTCCTTGTTTATACCGATAGATGTGTTGGTATTTCCACGTTTATACAGATAGCGATGTAGATATTTCCATGTTTATACAGCTCGCGGTGCAGATATTTATATCTTTATACAGATGGCATTGTAGATATTTCCTTATTCACACAGATGGCGGTGTAGATGTTTCCATGTTTATACAGATGGCGGAGTAGTTAGTTCCATGTTTATGGAGATGGCAGTGTAGATATTTTCATGTTTATAAAGATGGCGGTGTAGATATTTCCATGTTTATAGAGATAGCAATGTAGATATTTACCTGTTTATACAGATGACTATGTGGATATTTCCATGTGTATACAGATGGCATTGTAGATATTTCCATGTTTATACAGATGACTGTAGAGGTATTTCCATGTTTTGCAGATGGCTGTGCAGATATTTCCATGTTTATAGAGATAGCGGTGTATATATTTCCATGTTTGTACAGATGGCGTTGTTGATATTTCCATCTATACACAGATGGCCTTGTAGATATTTCCATGTTTATACAGATGGCAGCGTAGATATTTCCATGGACATGCAGACGGCGGTGTAGATATTTCCATGTTTATACAGATAGCGGTGTAGATATTTCCATGATTTCACAGATGGTGGTGTAGATATTTCCGTGTTTATACACATGGCGGAGTAGATACTTCCATCTTTATAGAGATGGCAGTGTAGATATTTTCATGTTTATAGAGATGGCTGTGTAGATATTTCCATATTTATAGAGATAGCGATGTAGATATTTCCATCTTTCTACAGATGGCAGTGTAGATATTTACATGTTTATACAGATGGCGGTGTAGGTATTTCCATACTGATACAGATATCTGTGTAGATATTTCCATGTGTATACAGATGGTATTGTAGGTATTTCCATGTTTATACAGATGGTGGTGTAGATATTTCCATGTTTATTCAGATGACAGTGTAGATATTTCCATGTTTTTACAGATGGCAGTGTAGATATTTCAATGTTTATAGAGATGGCGCTGTAGATATTTCCATGTTTCTACAGATCGCGGTGTAGATATTTCCATGTTTACACAGATAGCGGTGTAGATATTTCCATGTTTTTACAGATATCGGTGTAGATATTTGCATGTTTACACAGATTGCGGTGTAGATGTTTCCATCTTTCTACAGATGGCATTGTAGATATTTCCATGTTTATGCAGATGGCGGTGTATATATTTCCATGTTTATATAGATGGTGGTGTAGATATTACCATGTTTATACAGATAGCGGTGTAGATATGTCCATGTTTATACAGATCGTGGTGAAGATATTTCAATGTTTATACAGATCGCGGTGTAGATATTTCCATGTTTATGCAGATCGCGGTGTAGATATTTCCATGTTTACACAGATCGCGGTGTAGATATTTCCATGTTTATACAGATAGCAGTGTAGGTATTTCCATTTTTATAGACATAGCGGTGTAGATATTTCCATGTTTATATAGATGGCGTTGTAGATATTTCCATGTTTATACCGATAGATGTGTTGGTATTTCCACGTTTATACAGATAGCGATGTAGATATTTCCATGTTTATACAGCTCGCGGTGCAGATATTTATATCTTTATACAGATGGCATTGTAGATATTTCCATGTTTATACAGATGACGGTAGAGGTATTTCCATGTTTTACAGATGGCTGTGCAGATATTTCCATGTTTATAGAGATAGCGGTGTAGATATTTCCATGTTTGTACAGATGGCGTTTTTGATATTTCCATCTATACACAGATGGCCGTGTAGTTACTTCCATGTTTATACAGATGGCGGTGTAGATATTTCCATGCTTATACAGATGTCTGTGTAGATATTTCCATGTGCATACAGATGGTATTGTAGGTATTTCCACGTTTATACAGATGGTGGTGTAGATATTTCCATGTTTATTCAGACGACTGTGTAGGTATTTCCATCTTTTTACAGATGGCATTGTACAAATTTCAATGTTTATAGAGATGGCGCTGTAGATATTTCCATCTTTTTACAGATCGCGGTGTAGATATTTCCATGTTTATACACATAGCGGTGTAGATATTTCCATGTTTTTACAGATATCGGTGTAGATATTTCCATGTTTACACAGATTGTGGTGTAGATATTTCCATCTTTCTACAGATGGCATTGTAGATATTTCCATGTTTATGCAGATGGCGGTGTAGATATTTCCATGTTTATATAGATGGTGGTGTAGATATTACCATGTTTATACAGATAGCGGTGTAGATATTTCCATGTTTATACAGATCGTGGTGAAGATATTTCCATGTTTATACAGATCGCGGTGTAGATATTTCCATGTTTATACAGATAGCGGTGTAGATATTTCCATGTTTATACAGATAGCGGTGTAGTTATTTCCATGTTTATACAGATAGCGGTGTTGGTATTTCCATGTTTATAGACATAGCGGTGTAGATATTTCCATGTTTATATAGATGGCGTTGTAGATATTTCCATGTTTATACCGATAGATGTGTTGGTATTTGCACGTTTATACAGATAGCGATGTAGATATTTCCATGTTTATACAGCTCGCGGTGCAGACATTTGTATCTTTATACAGATGGCATTGTAGATATTTCCTTATTCACACAGATGGTGGTGTAGATGTTTCCATGTTTATACAGATGGCGTAGTAGTTAGTTTCATGTTTATGGAGATGGCAGTGTAGATATTTTCATGTTTATAGAGATGGCGGTTTAGATATTTCCATGTTTATAGTGATAGCAGTGTAGATATTTACATGTTTATACAGATGGCTGTGTAGATATTTCCATGTGTATACAGATGGCATTGTAGATATTTCCATGTTTATACAGATGACTGTAGAGTTATTTCAATGTTTTACAGATGGCTGTGCAGATATTTCCATGTTTATAGAGATAGCGGTGTAGATATTTCCATGTTTGTACAGGTGGCGTTGTGGATATTTCCATCTATACACAGATGGCCGTGTAGATATTTCCATGTTTATTCAGATGGCACCGTAGATATTTCCATGGACGTGCAGATGGCTGTGTAGATATTTCCATGTTTGTACAGATAGCGGTGTAGATATTGCCATGTTTTCACAGATGGTGATGTAGATATTTCCGTGTTTATACACATGGCGGAGTAGATACTTCCATCTTTATGGAGATGGCAGTGTGGATATTTTCATGTTTATAGAGATGGCGGTGTTGATATTTCCATATTTATGGAGATAGCGGTGTAGATATTTCCATGTTTCTACAGATGGCTGTGTAGATATTTCCATGTTTATACAGATGGCGGTGTTGATATTTCCATACTTTTACAGATGTCTGTGTAGATATTTCCATGTGTATTCAGATGGTATTGTAGGTATTTCCATGTTTATACAGATTGTGGTGTATTTATTTGCATGTTTATTCAGATGACTGTGTATATATTTCCATGTTTTTACAGATGGCAGTGTAGATATTTCAATGTTTATAGAGATGGCGCTGTAGATATTCCCATGTTTATACAGATCGCGGTGTAGATATTTCCATGTTTATACAGATAGCGGTGTAGATATTTCCATGTTTTTACAGATATCGGTGTAGATATTTCCATGTTTACACAGATTGCGGTGTAGATATTTCCATCTTTCTACAGATGGCATTGTAGATATTTCCATGTTTATGCAGATGGCGGTGTAGATATTTCCATGTTTATATAGACGGTGGTGTAGATATTACCATGTTTATACAGATAGCGGTGTAGATATTTCCATGTTTATACAGATCGTGGTGAAGATGTTTCCATGTTTTTACAGATCGCGGTGTAGATATTTCCATGTTTATACAGATCGCGGTGTAGATATTTCCATGTTTATACAGATAGCGGTGTAGATATTTCCATGTTTATACAGATGGCATTGTAGATATTTCCATGGACATGCAGATGGCGTTGTAGATATTTCCATGTTTATGCAGATGGCGGTGTAGATATTTCCATGTTTATATAGATGGTGGTGTAGATATTACCATGTTTATACTGATAGCGGTGTAGATATTTCCATGTTTATACAGATCGTGGTGAAGATATTTCCATGTTTATACAGATCGCGCTGTAGATATTTCCATGTTTATACAGATAGCGTTGTAGATATTTCCATGTTTATACAGATAGCTGTGTAGTTATTTCCATGTTTATACAGCTTGCGGTGCAGATATTTATATCTTTATTCAGATGGCATTGTAGATATTTCCTTATTCAAACAGATGGCGGTGTAGATATTTCCATGTTTATACAGATGGCGGAGTAGTTAGTTCCATGTTTATGGAGATGGCAGTGTAGATATTTTCATGTTTATAGAGATGGCAGTGTAGATATTTCCATGTTTATAGAGATAGCAGTGTAGATGTTTACATGTTTATACAGATGGCTGTGTAGATATTTCCATGTGTATACAGATGGCATTGTAGATATTTCCATGTTTATACAGATGACTGTAGAGGTATTTCCATGTTTTACAGATGGCTGTGCAGATATTTCCATGTTTATAGAGATAGCCGTGTAGATATTTCCATGTTTGTACAGATGGCGTTGTTGATATTTCCATCTATACACAGATGGCCGTGTAGATATTTCCATGTTTATACAGATGGCAGCGTAGATATTTCCATGGACATTCAGATGGCGGTGTAGATATTTCCATGTTTATACAGAGAGCGGTGTAGGTATTTCCATGTTTTCACAGATGGTGGTGTAGATATTTCTTTGTTTATACACATGGCGGAGTAGTTACTTCCATCTTTATGGAGATGGCAGTGTAGATATTTTCATGTTTATAGAGATGGTGGTGTAGATATTTCCATATTTATAGAGATAGCGGTGTAGATATTTCCATCTTTCTACAGATGGCAGTGTAGATATTTCCATGTTTATACAGATGGCGGTGTAGATATTTCCATACTTATACAGATGTCTGTGTAGATATTTCCATGTGTATACAGATGGTATTGTAGGTATTTCCATGTTTATACAGATGGTGGTGTAGATATTTCCATGTTTATTCAGACGACTGTGTAGATATTTCCATGTTTTTACAGATGGCATTGTAGATATTTCAATGTTTATAGAGATGGCGCTGTAGATATTTCCATGCTTATACAGATCGCGGTGTAGATATTTCCATGTTTATACAGATAGCGGTGTTGATATTTCCATGTTTTTACAGATATCGGTGTAGATATTTCCATGTTTACACAGATTGCGGTGTAGATATTTCCATCTTTCTACAGATGGCATTGTAGATATTTCCATGTTTATGCAGATGACGGTGTAGGTATTTCCATGTTTATATAGATGGTGGTGTAGATATTACCATGTTTACAAAGATAGCGGTGTAGATATTTCCATGTTTATACAGATAGCGGTGTAGATATTTCCATGTTTATAGAGATAGCGGTGTAGGTATTTCCATGTTTATACAGATAGCGGTGCAGATATTTCCATGTTTATACAGATAGCGGTGTAGGTATTTCCATGTTTATAGACATAGCGGTGTAGATATTTCCATGTTTATATAGATGGCGTTGTAGATACTTCCATGTTTATACCGATAGAGGTGTTGGTATTTCCACGTTTATACAGATAGCGATGTAGATATTTCCATGTTTATACAGCTCACGGTGCAGATATTTACATCTTTATACAGATGGCATTGTAGATATTTCCTTATTCACACAGATGGCGGTGTAGGTGTTTCCATGTTTATACAGATGGCGGAGTAGTTAGTTCCATGTTTATGGAGATGGCAGTGTAGATATTTTCATGTTTATAGAGATGGTGGTGTAGATATTTCCATGTTTATAGAGATAGCAGTGTAGATATTTACATGTTTCTACAGATGGCTGTGTAGATATTTCCATGTGTATACAGATGACTGTAGATATATTTCCATGTTTTACAGATGGCTGTGCAGATATTTCCATGTTTACAGAGATAGCGGTGTAGATATTTCCATGTTTGTACAGATGGCGTTGTTGATATTTCCATCTATACACAGATGGCAGTGTAGATATTTCCATGTTTATACAGATGGCAGCGTCGATATTTCCATGGACATGCAGATGGCGGTCTAGATATTTCCATGTTTATACAGATTGCGCTGTAAATATTTCCATGTTTATACAGATAGCGTTGTAGATATTTCCATGTTTATACAGATAGCTGTGTAGTTATTTCCATGTTTATACAGATAGCGGTGTAGGTATTTCCATGTTTATAGACATAGCGATGTAGATATTTCCATGTTTATATAGATGGCGTCGTAGATATTTCCATGTTTATACCGATAGATGTGTTGGTATTTCCACATTTATACAGATAGCGATGTAGATATTACCATGTTTATACAGCTCGCGGTGCAGATAATTATATCTTTATACAGATGGCATTGTAGATAATTCCTTATCCACACAGTTGGCGGTGTAGATGTTTCCATGTTTGTACAGATGGCAGAGTAGTTAGTTTCATGTTTATGGAGATGGCAGTGTAGATATTTTCATGTTTATAGAGATGGCGGTGTAGATATTTCCATGTTTATAGAGATAGCAGTGTAGATACTTACATGTTTATACAGATGGCTGTAGAGGTATTTCCATGTTTTACAGATGGCTGTGCAGATATTTCCATGTTTAGAGAGATATCGGAGTAGATATTTCCATGTTTGTACAGATGGCGTTGTTGATATTTCCATCTATACACAGATGGCTGTGTAGATATTTCTATGTTTATTCAGATGGCACCGTAGATATTTCCATGGACATGCAGATGGTGGTGTAGATATTTCCATGTTTGTACTGATAGCGGTGTAGGTATTTCCATGTTTTCACAGATGGTGGTGTAGATATTTCCGTGTTTATACACATGGCAGAGTAGATACTTCCAACTTTATGGAGATGGCAGTGTAGATATTTTCATGTTTATAGAGATGGCGGTGTAGATATTTCCATATTTATAGAGATAGCGGTGTAGATATTTCCATGTTTCTACAGATGGCTGTGTAGATATTTCCATGTTTATAAAGATGGCGGTGTTGATATTTCCATACTTATACAGATGTCTGTGTAGATATTTCCATGTGTATTCAGATGGTATTGTAGGTATTTCCATGTTTATACAGATGGTGGTGTATTTATTTGCATGTTTATTCAGATGACTGTGTATTTATTTCCATGTTTTTACAGATGGCAGTGTAGATATTTCAATGTTTATAGAGATGGCGCTGTAGATATTTCCATCTTTATACAGATCGCGGTGTAGATATTTCCATGTTTATACAGATAGCGGTGTAGATATTTCCATGTTTTTACAGATATCGGTGTAGATATTTCCATGTTTACACAGATTGCGGTGTATATATTTCCATCTTTCTACAGATGGCATTGTAGATATTTCCATGTTTATGCAGATGGCCGTGTAGATATTTCCATGTTTATATAGACGGTGGTGTAGATATTACCATGTTTATACAGATAGCGGTGTAGATATTTCCATGTTTATACAGATCGTGGTGAAGATGTTTCCATGTTTTCACAGATCGCGGTGTAGATATTTCCATGTTTATACAGATCGCGGTGTAGATATTTCCATGTTTGTAAAGATAGCGGTGTAGATATTTCCATGTTTATACAGATAGCGGTGTAGATATTTCCATGTTTATAGAGATAGCGGTGTAGGTATTTCCATGTTTATAGACATAGCGGTGTAGATGTTTCCATGTTTATATAGATGGCGTTGTAGATATTTCCATGTTTATACCGATAGATGTGTTGGTATTTCCATGTTTATACAGATAGCGATGTAGATATTTCCATGTTTATACAGCTTGCGGTGCAGATATTTATATCTTTATTCAGATGGCATTGTAGATATTTCCTTATTCAAACAGATGGCGGTGTAGATATTTCCATGTTTATACAGATGGCGGAGTAGTTAGTTCCATGTTTATGGAGATGGCAGTGTAGATATTTTCATGTTTATAGAGATGGCAGTGTAGATATTTCCATGTTTATAGAGATAGCAGTGTAGATGTTTACATGTTTATACAGATGGCTGTGTAGATATTTCCATGTGTATACAGATGGCATTGTAGATATTTCCATGTTTATACAGATGACTGTAGAGGTATTTCCATGTTTTACAGATGGCTGTGCAGATATTTCCATGTTTATAGAGATAGCCGTGTAGATATTTCCATGTTTGTACAGATGGCGTTGTTGATATTTCCATCTATACACAGATGGCCGTGTAGATATTTCCATGTTTATACAGATGGCAGCGTAGATATTTCCATGGACATTCAGATGGCGGTGTAGATATTTCCATGTTTATACAGAGAGCGGTGTAGGTATTTCCATGTTTTCACAGATGGTGGTGTAGATATTTCTTTGTTTATACACATGGCGGAGTAGTTACTTCCATCTTTATGGAGATGGCAGTGTAGATATTTTCATGTTTATAGAGATGGTGGTGTAGATATTTCCATATTTATTGAGATAGCGGTGTAGATATTTCCATCTTTCTACAGATGGCAGTGTAGATATTTCCATGTTTATACAGATGGCGGTGTAGATATTTCCATACTTATACAGATGTCTGTGTAGATATTTCCATGTGTATACAGATGGTATTGTAGGTATTTCCATGTTTATAGAGATGGTGGTGTAGATATTTCCATGTTTATTCAGACGACTGTGTAGATATTTCCATGTTTTTACAGATGGCATTGTAGATATTTCAATGTTTATAGAGATGGCGCTGTAGATATTTCCATGCTTATACAGATCGCGGTGTAGATATTTCCATGTTTATACAGATAGCGGTGTTGATATTTCCATGTTTTTACAGATATCGGTGTAGATATTTCCATGTTTACACAGATTGCGGTGTAGATATTTCCATCTTTCTACAGATGGCATTGTAGATATTTCCATGTTTATGCAGATGACGGTGTAGGTATTTCCATGTTTATATAGATGGTGGTGTAGATATTACCATGTTTACAAAGATAGCGGTGTAGATATTTCCATGTTTATACAGATAGCGGTGTAGATATTTCCATGTTTATAGAGATAGCGGTGTAGGTATTTCCATGTTTATACAGATAGCGGTGCAGATATTTCCATGTTTATACAGATAGCGGTGTAGGTATTTCCATGTTTATAGACATAGCGGTGTAGATATTTCCATGTTTATATAGATGGCGTTGTAGATACTTCCATGTTTATACCGATAGAGGTGTTGGTATTTCCACGTTTATACAGATAGCGATGTAGATATTTCCATGTTTATACAGCTCGCGGTGCAGATATTTACATCTTTATACAGATGGCATTGTAGATATTTCCTTATTCACACAGATGGCGGTGTAGGTGTTTCCATGTTTATACAGATGGCGGAGTAGTTAGTTCCATGTTTATGGAGATGGCAGTGTAGATATTTTCATGTTTATAGAGATGGTGGTGTAGATATTTCCATGTTTATAGAGATAGCAGTGTAGATATTTACATGTTTCTACAGATGGCTGTGTAGATATTTCCATGTGTATACAGATGACTGTAGATATATTTCCATGTTTTACAGATGGCTGTGCAGATATTTCCATGTTTACAGAGATAGCGGTGTAGATATTTCCATGTTTGTACAGATGGCGTTGTTGATATTTCCATCTATACCCAGATGGCAGTGTAGATATTTCCATGTTTATACAGATGGCAGCGTCGATATTTCCATGGACATGCAGATGGCGGTCTAGATATTTCCATGTTTATACAGATTGCGCTGTAGATATTTCCATGTTTATACAGATAGCGTTGTAGATATTTCCATGTTTATACAGATAGCTGTGTAGTTATTTCCATGTTTATACAGATAGCGGTGTAGGTATTTCCATGTTTATAGACATAGCGATGTAGATATTTCCATGTTTATATAGATGGCGTCGTAGATATTTCCATGTTTATACCGATAGATGTGTTGGTATTTCCACATTTATACAGATAGCGATGTAGATATTACCATGTTTATACAGCTCGCGGTGCAGATAATTATATCTTTATACAGATGGCATTGTAGATAATTCCTTATCCACACAGTTGGCGGTGTAGATGTTTCCATGTTTATACAGATGGCAGAGTAGTTAGTTTCATGTTTATGGAGATGGCAGTGTAGATATTTTCATGTTTATAGAGATGGCGGTGTAGATATTTCCATGTTTATAGAGATAGCAGTGTAGATACTTACATGTTTATACAGATGGCTGTAGAGGTATTTCCATGTTTTACAGATGGCTGTGCAGATATTTCCATGTTTAGAGAGATAGCGGAGTAGATATTTCCATGTTTGTACAGATGGCGTTGTTGATATTTCCATCTATACACAGATGGCTGTGTAGATATTTCTATGTTTATTCAGATGGCACCGTAGATATTTCCATGGACATGCAGATGGTGGTGTAGATATTTCCATGTTTGTACTGATAGCGGTGTAGGTATTTCCAGGTTTTCACAGATGGTGGTGTAGATATTTCCGTGTTTATACACATGGCAGAGTAGATACTTCCATCTTTATGGAGATGGCAGTGTAGATATTTTCATGTTTATAGAGATGGCGGTGTAGATATTTCCATATTTATAGAGATAGCGGTGTAGATATTTCCATGTTTCTACAGATGGCTGTGTAGATATTTCCATGTTTATAAAGATGGCGGTGTTGATATTTCCATACTTATACAGATGTCTGTGTAGATATTTCCATGTGTATTCAGATGGTATTGTAGGTATTTCCATGTTTATACAGATGGTGGTGTATTTATTTGCATGTTTATTCAGATGACTGTGTATATATTTCCATGTTTTTACAGATGGCAGTGTAGATATTTCAATGTTTATAGAGATGGCGCTGTAGATATTTCCATCTTTATACAGATCGCGGTGTAGATATTTCCATGTTTATACAGATAGCGGTGTAGATATTTCCATGTTTTTACAGATATCGGTGTAGATATTTCCATGTTTACACAGATTGCGGTGTATATATTTCCATCTTTCTACAGATGGCATTGTAGATATTTCCATGTTTATGCAGATGGCGGTGTAGATATTTCCATGTTTATATAGACGGTGGTGTAGATATTACCATGTTTATACAGATAGCGGTGTAGATATTTCCATGTTTATACAGAACGTGGTGAAGATGTTTCCATGTTTTCACAGATCGCGGTGTAGATATTTCCATGTTTATACAGATCGCGGTGTAGATATTTCCATGTTTGTAAAGATAGCGGTGTAGATATTTCCATGTTTATACAGATAGCGGTGTAGATATTTCCATGTTTATAGAGATAGCGGTGTAGGTATTTCCATGTTTATAGACATAGCGGTGTAGATGTTTCCATGTTTATATAGATGGCGTTGTAGATATTTCCATGTTTATACCGATAGATGTGTTGGTATTTCCATGTTTATACAGATAGCGATGTAGATATTTCCATGTTTATACAGCTTGCGGTGCATATATTTATATCTTTATTCAGATGGCATTGTAGATATTTCCTTATTCAAACAGATGGCGGTGTAGATATTTCCATGTTTATACAGATGGCGGAGTAGTTAGTTCCATGTTTATGGAGATGGCAGTGTAGATATTTTCATGTTTATAGAGATGGCAGTGTAGATATTTCCATGTTTATCGAGATAGCAGTGTAGATGTTTACATGTTTATACAGATGGCTGTGTAGATATTTCCATGTGTATACAGATGGCATTGTAGATATTTCCATGTTTATACAGATGACTGTAGAGGTATTTCCATGTTTTACAGATGGCTGTGCAGATATTTCCATGTTTATAGAGATAGCCGTGTAGATATTTCCATGTTTGTACAGATGGCGTTGTTGATATTTCCATCTATACACAGATGGCCGTGTAGATATTTCCATGTTTATACAGATGGCAACGTAGATATTTCCATGGACATTCAGATGGCGGTGTAGATATTTCCATGTTTATACAGAGAGCGGTGTAGGTATTTCCATGTTTTCACAGATGGTGGTGTAGATATTTCTTTGTTTATACACATGGCGGAGTAGATACTTCCATCTTTCTACAGATGGCAGTGTAGATATTTTCATGTTTATACAGATGGCGGTGTAGATATTTCCATACTTATACAGATGTCTGTGTAGATATTTCCATGTGTATACAGATGGTATTGTAGGTATTTCCATGTTTATACAGATGGTGGTGTAGATATTTCCATGTTTATTCAGACGACTGTGTAGATATTTCCATGTTTTTACAGATGGCATTGTAGATATTTCAATGTTTATAGAGATGGCGCTGTAGATATTTCCATGCTTATACAGATCGCGGTGTAGATATTTCCATGTTTATACAGATAGCGGTGTTGATATTTCCATGTTTTTACAGATATCGGTGTAGATATTTCCATGTTTACACAGATTGCGGTGTAGATATTTCCATCTTTCTACGGATGGCATTGTAGATATTTCCATGTTTATGCAGATGACGGTGTACGTATTTCCATGTTTATATAGATGGTGGTGTAGATATTACCATGTTTACAAAGATAGCGGTGTAGATATTTCCATGTTTATACAGATAGCGGTGTAGATATTTCCATGTTTATAGAGATAGCGGTGTAGGTATTTCCATGTTTATACAGATAGCGGTGCAGATATTTCCATGTTTATACAGATAGCGGTGTAGGTATTTCCATGTTTATAGACATAGCGGTGTAGATATTTCCATGTTTATATAGATGGCGTTGTAGATACTTCCATGTTTATACCGATAGAGGTGTTGGTATTTCCACGTTTATACAGATAGCGATGTAGATATTTCCATGTTTATACAGCTCGCGGTGCAGATATTTACATCTTTATACAGATGGCATTGTAGATATTTCCTTATTCACACAGATGGCGGTGTAGGTGTTTCCATGTTTATACAGATGGCGGAGTAGTTAGTTCCATGTTTATGGAGATGGCAGTGTAGATATTTTCATGTTTATAGAGATGGTGGTGTAGATATTTCCATGTTTATAGAGATAGCAGTGTAGATATTTACATGTTTCTACAGATGGCTGTGTAGATATTTCCATGTGTATACAGATGACTGTAGATATATTTCCATGTTTTACAGATGGCTGTGCACATATTTCCATGTTTACAGAGATAGCGGTGTAGATATTTCCATGTTTGTACAGATGGCGTTGTTGATATTTCCATCTATACACAGATGGCAGTGTAGATATTTCCATGTTTATACAGATGGCAGCGTCGATATTTCCATGGACATGCAGATGGCGGTCTAGATATTTCCATGTTTATACAGATAGCGCTGTAGATATTTCCATGTTTTCACAGATGGTGGTGTAGATATTTCCATGTTTATACACATGGCGGAGTAGATACTTCCATCTTTATGGAGATGGCAGTGTAGATATTTTCATGTTTATAGAGATGACGGTGTAGATATTTCCGTATTTATAGAGATAGCGGTGTAGATATTTCCATCTTTCTACAGATGGCAGTGTAGATATTTCCATGTTTATACAGATGGCGGTGTAGATATTTCCATACTTATACAGATGTCTGTGTAGATATTTCCATGTGTATACAGATGGTATTGTAGGTATTTCCATGTTTATACAGATGGTGGTGTAGATATTTCCATGTTTATTCAGACGACTGTGTAGATATTTCCATGTTTTTACAGATGGCATTGTAGTTATTTCAATGTTTATAGAGATGGCGCTGTAGATATTTCCATGCTTATACAGATCGCGGTGTAGATATTTCCATGTTTATACAGTTAGCGGTGTAGATATTTCCATGTTTTTACAGATATCGGTGTAGATATTTCCATGATTACACAGATTGCGGTGTAGATATTTCCATCTTTCTACAGATGGCATTGTAGATGTTTCCATGTTTATGCAGATGGCGTTGTAGTTATTTTCATGTTTATATAGATGGTGGTGTAGATATTACCATGTTTATACAGATTGCGGTGTAGATATTTCCAAGTTTATACAGATAGCGGTGTAGATATTTCCGTGTTTATAGAGATAGTGGTGTAGGTATATCCATGTTTATACAGATAGCGGTGCAGATATTTCCATGTTTATACAGATAGCGGTGTAGATATTTCCATGTTTATAGAGATAGCGGTGTAGGTATTTCCATGTTTATAGACATAGCGGTGTAGATATTTCGATGTTTATATAGATGGCGTTGTAGATATTTCCATGTTTATACCGATAGATGTGTTGGTATTTCCACGTTTATACAGATAGCGATGTAGATATTTCCATGTTTATACAGCTCGCGGTGCATATATTTATATGTTTATACAGATGGCATTGTAGATATTTCCTTATTCACACAGATGGCGGTGTAGATGTTTCCATGTTTATACAGATGGCGGAGTAGTTAGTTCCATGTTTATGGAGATGGCAGTGTAGATATTTTCATGTTTATAGAGATGGCGGTGTAGATATTTCCATATTTATAGAGATAGCGGTGTAGATATTTCCATCTTTCTACAGATGGCAGTGTAGGTATTTCCATGTTTATACAGATGGCGGTGTAGATATTTCCATACTTATACAGATGTCTGTGTAGATATTTCCGTGTGTATACAGATCGTATTGTAGGTATTTCCATGTTTATACAGATGGTGGTGTAGATATTTCCATATTTATTCATACGACTGTGTAGATATTTCCATGTTTTTACAGATGGCAGTGTAGATATTTCAATGTTTATAGAGATGGCGCTGTAGATATTTCCATGCTTATACAGATCGCTGTGTAGATATTTCCATGTTTATACAGATAGCGGTGTAGATATTTCCATGTTTTTACAGATATCGGTGTAGATATTTCCATGATTACACAGATTGCGGTGTAGATATTTCCATCTTTCTACAGATGGCATTGTAGATATTTCCATGTTTATGCAGATGGCGGTGTAGATATTTCCTTGTTTATATAGATGGTGGTGTAGATATTACCATGTTTATACTGATAGCGGTGTAGATATTTCCATGTTTATACAGATCGTGGTGAAGATATTTCCATGTTTATACAGATCGTGGGGTAGTTACTTCCATGTTTATAAAGATCGCTGTGTAGATATTTCCATGTTTATACAGATAGCGGCGTAGATATTTCCATGTTTATACAGATAGCGGTGTAGATATTTCCATGTTCATAGAGATAGCGGTGTAGGTATTTCCATGTTTATAGACATAGCGGTGTAGATATTTCCATGTTTATATAGATGGCGTTGTAGATATTTCTATGTTTATACCGATAGATGTGTTGTTATTTCCACGTTTATACAGATAGCGATGTACATATTTCCATGTTTATACAGCTCGCGTTGCAGATATTTATAACTCTATACAGATGGCATTGTAGATATTTCCTTATTCACACTGATGGCGGTGTAGATGTTTCCATGTTTATAGAGATAGCAGTGTAGATATTTACATGTTTATACAGATGGCAGTGTAGATATTTCCATGTGTAAACAGATGGCATTGTAGATATTTCCATGTTTATACAGATGACTGTAGAGGTATTTCCATGTTTTACAGATGGCTGTGCAGATATTTCCATGTTTATAGAGATAGCGGTGTAGATATTTCCATGTTTGTACAGATAGCGTTGTTGATATTTCCAACTATACACAGATGGCGGTGTAGATATTTCCATGTTTATACAGATGGCAGCGTAGATATTTCCATGTACATGCAGAAGCGGGGTAGATATTTCCATGTTTATACAGATAGCGGTGTAGATATTTCCATGTTTTCACAGATGGTGGTGTAGACATTTCCGTGTTTATACACATGGCGGAGTAGATACTTCCATCTTTATGGAGATGGCAGTGTAGATATTTTCATGTTTATAGAGATGGCTGTGTAGATATTTCCATATTTGTAGAGATAGCGATGTAGATATTTCCATCTTTCTACAGATGGCAGTGTAGATATTTCCATGTTTATACAGATGGCAGTGTAGATATTTCCATACTTATACAGATATCTGTGTAGATATTTCCATGTGTATACAGATGGTATTGTAGGTATTTCCATGTTTATACAGATGGTGGTGTAGATATTTCCATGTTTATTCAGATGACTGTGTAGATATTTCCATGTTTTTACAGATGGCAGTGTAGATATTTCAATGTTTATAGAGATGGCGCTGTAGATATTTCCATGTTTATACAGATTGCGGTGTAGATATTTCCATGTTTATACAGATAGCGGTGTAGATATTTCCATGTTTTTACAGATATCGGTGTAGATATTTCCATGTTTACACAGATTGCGGTGTAGATATTTCCATCTTTCTACAGATGGCATTGTAGATATTTCCATGTTTATGCAGATGGCGGTGTAGATATTTCCATGTTTATATAGATGGTGGTGTAGATATTACGATGTTTATACAGATGGCGGTGAAGATATTTCCATGTTTATAGAGATCGTGGTGAAGATGTTTCCATGTTTATACAGATCGCGGTGTAGATATTTCCATGTTTACACAGATCGCGGTGTAGATATTTCAATGTTTATATAGATGGCGTTGTAGAAATTTCCATGTTTATACCGATAGATGTGTTGGTATTTCCACGTTTAGACAGATATCGATGTAGAAATTTCCATGTTTATACAGCTCGCGGTGCAGATATTTATATCTTTATACAGATGGCATTGTAGATATTTCCTTATTCACACAGATGGTGGTGTAGATGTTTCCATGTTTATACAGATGGCGGAGTAGTTCGTTCCATGTTTATGGAGATGGCAGTGTAGATATTTTCATGCTTATAGAGATGGCTGTGTAGATATTTCCATGTTTATAGAGATAGCAGTGTAGATATTTACATGTTTATACAGATGGCAGTGTAGATATTTCCATGTGTAAACAGATGGCATTGTAGATATTTCCATGTTCATACAGATGACTGTAGAGGTATTTCCATGTTTTACAGATGGCTGTGCAGATATTTCCATGTTAATAGAGATAGCGGTGTAGATATTTCCATGATTGTACAGATAGCGTTGTTGATATTTCCAACTATACACAGATGGCGGTGTAGATATTTCCATGTTTATACAGATGGCAGCGTAGATATTTCCATGGACTTGCAGATGGCGGTGTAGATATTTCCATGTTTATACAGATAGCGGTGTAGATATTTCCATGTTTTCACAGATGGTGGTGTAGATATTTCCGTGTTTATACACATGGCGGAGTAGTTACTTCCATCTTTATGGAGATGGCAGTGTAGATATTTTCATGTTTATAGAGATGGCTGTGTAGATATTTCCATATTTATAGAGATAGCGGTGTAGATATTTCCATCTTTCTACAGATGGCAGTGTAGATATTTCCATGTTTATACAGATCGTGGTGAAGATATTTCCATGTTTATACAGATCGCAGTGTAGATATTTCCATGTTTATACAGATCGCTGTGTAGATATTTCCATGTTTATACAGATTGCGGTGTAGATATTTCCATGTTTATACAGATAGCAGTGTAGATATTTCCATGTTTATAGAGATAGCGGTGTAGATATTTCCATGTTTATAGAGATAGCGGTGTAGGTATTTCCATGTTTATAGACATAGCGGTGTAGATATTTCCATGTTTATATAGATGGCGTTGTAGTTATTTCCATGTTTACACCTATAGATGTGTTGGTATTTCCACGTTTATACAGATAGCGATGTAGATATTTCCATGTTTTTAAAGCTCGCGGTGCAGATATTTATATATTTATACAGATGGCATTGTAGATATTTCCTTATTCACACAGATGGCATTGTAGATGTTTCCATGTTTATACTGATGGCGGAGTAGTTAGTTCCATGTTTATGGAGATGGCAGTGTAGATATTTTCATGTTTATAGAGATGGCGGTGTAGATATTTCCATGTTTATACAGATAGCGGTGTAGATATTTCCATGTTTATACAGATAGCGGTGTAGGTAATTCCATGTTTATAGACATAGCAGTGTAGATATTTCCATGTTTATATAGATGGCGTTGTAGATATTTCCATGTTTATAGCGATATATGTGTTGCTATTTCAACGTTTACACAGATAGCGATGTAGATATTTCCATGTATATACAGCTCGCGGTACAGATATTTATATCTTTATACAGATGGCGGTGTAGATATTTCCATACTGATACAGATATCTGTGTAGATATTTCCATGTGTATACAGATGGTATTGTAGGTATTTCCATGTTTATACAGATGGTGGTGTAGATATTTCCATGTTTATTCAGATGACTGTGTAGATATTTCCATGTTTTTACAGATGGCAGTGTAGATATTTCAATGTTTATAGAGATGGCGCTGTAGATATTTCCATGTTTATACACATCGCGGTGTAGATATTTCCATGTTTATACAGATAGCGGTGTAGATATTTCCATGTTTTTACAGATATCGGTGTAGATATTTCCGTGTTTACACAGATTGCGGTGTAGATATTTCCATCTTTCTACAGATGGCATTGTGGATATTTCCATGTTTATGCAGATTGTGGTGTAGATATTTCCATGTTTATATAGATGGTGGTGTTGATATTACGATGTTTAAACAGATGGCGGTGTAGATATTTCCATGTTTATACAGATCGTGGTGAAGATATTTCCATGTTTATACAGATCGCGGTGTAGATATTTCCATGTTTATACAGATCGCGGTGTAGATATATCCATGTTTATACAGATAGCGTTGTACATATTTCCATGTTTATACAGATAGCGGTGTAGATATTTCCATGTTTATAGAGATAGCGGTGTAGGTATTTCCATGTTAATAGACATAGGAGTGTAGATATTTCCATGTTTATATAGATGGTGTTGTAGATATTTCCGTGTTTATACCCATGGCGGAGTAGATACTTCCATCTTTAGAGATGGCAGTGTAGATATTTTCATGTTTATAGAGATGGCGGTGTAGATATTTCCATATTTATAGTGACAGCGGTGTAGATATTTCCATCTTTCTATAGATGGCAGTGTAGATATTTCCATGTTTATACAGATGGCGGTGTAGATATTTCCATACTTATAGAGATGTCTGTGTAGATATTTCCATGTGTATACAGAAGGTATTGTAGGTATTTCCATGTTTATACAGATGCTGGTGATGATATTTCCATGTTTATTCAGATGACTGTGTAGATATTTCCATGTTTTACAGATGGCAGTGTAGATATTTCAATGTTTATAGAGATGGTGCTGTAGATATTTCCATGTTTATACAGATCGCGGTGTAGGAATTTCCATGTATATACAGAGAGCGGTGTAGATATTTCCATGTTTTTACAGATATCGGTGTAGATATTTCCATGTTTACACTGATTTCGGTGTAGATATTTCCATCTTTCTACAGATGGCATTGTAGATATTTCCATGTTTATGCAGATGGCGGTGTAGATATTTCCATGTTTATATAGATGGTGGTGTAGATATTACCATGTTTATACAGATAGCGGTGTAGATATTTCCATGTTTATAGAGATAGCGGTGAAGGTATTTCCATGTTTATAGACATAGCGGTGTAGATATTTCCATGTTTATATAGATGGCGTTGTAGATATTTCCATGTTTATACCGATAGATGTGTTGGTATTTCCACGTTTATACAGATAGCGATGTAGATATTTCCATGTTTATACAGCTCACAGTGCAGATATTTATATCTTTGTACAGATGGCATTGTAGATATTTCCTTATTCACACTGATGGCGGTGTAGATGTTTCCATGTTTATACAGATGGCGGAGTAGTTAGTTCAATGTTTATGGAGATGGCAGTGTAGATATTTTCATGTTTATAGAGATGGCGGTGTAGATATTTCCATGTTTAT
This sequence comes from Pan paniscus, assembly GCF_029289425.2. Lineage (NCBI taxonomy): Eukaryota > Metazoa > Chordata > Mammalia > Primates > Hominidae > Pan > Pan paniscus. Next base: position 74,015,390 of record NC_073270.2, read on the forward strand.
AGAGATAGCAGTGTAGATATTTACATTTTTATACAGATGGCTGTGTAGATATTTCCATGTGTATACAGATGGCATTGTAGATTTTCCATGTTTATACAGATGACTGTAGAGGTATTTCCATGTTTTACCGATGGCTCTGCAGATATTTCCATGTTTATAGAGATAGCAGTGTAAATATTTCCATGTTTGTACAGATGGCATTGTTGATATTTCCATCTATACACAGATGGCCGTGTAGATATTTCCATGTTTATACAGATGGCAGCGTAGATATTTCCATGGACATGCAGATGGCGGTGTAGATATTGCCATGTTTATACAGATAGCGGTGTAGATATTTCCATGTTTTCACAGATGGTGGTGTAGATATTTCCGTGTTTATACACATGGCGGAGTAGATACTTCCATCTTTATGGAGATGGCAGTGTAGATATTTTCATGTTTATAGAGATGGCGGTGTAGATATTTCCATTTTTATAGAGATAGCGGTGTAGATAATTCCATCTTTCTACAGATGGCAGTGTAGATATTTCCATGTTTATACAGATGGCATTGTAGATATTTCCATACTTATAGAGATGTCTGTGTAGATATTTCCATGTGTATACAGATGGTATTGTAGGTATTTCCATGTTTATACAGATGGTGGTGTAGATATTTCCATGTTCATTCACATGACTGTGTAGATATTTCCATGTTTTTACAGATGGCAGTGTAGATATTTCAATGTTTATAGAGATGGCGCTGTTGATATTTCCATGTTTATACAGATCGCGGTGTAGATATTTCCATGTTTTTACAGATATCGGTGTAGATATTTCCATGTTTACACGGATTGCAGTGTAGATATTTCCATCTTTCTACACATGGCATTGTAGATATTTCCATGTTTATGCAGATGGCGCTGTAGATATTTCCATGTTTATATAGATGGTGGTGTAGATATTGCCATGTTTATAGAGATAGCGGTGTAGATATTTCCATGTTTATACAGATCGTGGTGAAGCTATTTCCATATTTATACAGATCGCGGTGTAGATATTTCCATGTTTATACAGATAGCGGTGTAGATATTTCCATGTTTATTCAGATAGCGGTGTAGATATTTCCATGTTTATACAGATAGCGGTGTAGACATTTCCATGTTTATAGAGATAGCGGTGTTGGTATTTCCTTGTTTATAGACATAGCGGTGTAGATATTTCCATGTTTATATAGATGGCGTTGTAGATATTTCCATGTTTATACCGATAGATGTGTTGGTATTTCCACGTTTATACAGATAGTGATGTAGATATTTCCATGTTTATACAGCGCGCGGTGCAGATATTTATATCTTTATACAGATGGCATTGTAGATATTTCCTTATTCACACAGATGGCGGTGTAGATGTTTCCATGTTTATACAGATGGCGGAGTAGTTAGTTCCATGTTTATGGAGATGGCAGTGTAGATATTTTCATGTTTATAGAGATGGCGGTGTAGATATTTCCATGTTTATAGAGATAGCAGTGTAGATATTTACATGTTTCTACAGATGGCTGTGTAGATATTTCCATGTGTATACAGATGGCATTGTAGATATTTCCATGTTTATACAGAAGACTGTAGAGGTATTTCCTTGTTTTACCGATGGCTCTGCAGATATTTCCATGTTTATAGTGATAGCGGTGTAGATATTTCCATGTTTGTACAGATGGCGTTGATGACATTTCCATCTATACACAGATGGCCGTGTAGATATTTCCACGTTTATACAGATGGCAGCGTAGATATTTCCATGGACATGCAGATGGCATTGTAGATATTTCCATGTTTATACAGAGAGCGGTGTAGATACTTCCATGTTTTCACAGATGGTGGTGTAGATATTTCCGTGTTTATACCCATAGCGGAGTAGATACTTCCGTCTTTAGAGATGTCAGTGTAGATATTTTCATGTTTATAGAGATGGCGGTGTAGATATTTCCATATTTATAGTGACAGCGGTGTAGATATTTCCATCTTTCTATAGATGGCAGTGTAGATATTTCCATGTTTATACAGATGGCGGTGTAGATATTTCCATACTTATAGAGATGTCTGTGTAGATATTTCCATGTGTATACAGAAGGTATTGTAAGTATTTCCATGTTTATACAGATGGTGGTGATGATAATTCCATGTTTATTCAGATGACTGTGTAGATATTTCCATGTTTTACAGATGGCAGTGTAGATATTTCAATGTTTATAGAGATGGTGCTGTAGATATTTCCATGTTTATACAGATCGCGGTGTAGGAATTTCCATGTATATACAGATAGCGGTGTAGATAATTCCATGTTTTTACAGATATCGGTGTAGATATTTCCATGTTTACACAGATTTCGGTGTAGATATTTCCATCTTTCTACAGATGGCATTGTAGATATTTCCATGTTTATGTAGATGGCGGTGTAGATATTTCCATGTTTATATAGATGGTGGTGTAGATATTACCATGTTTATACAGATAGCGGTGTAGATATTTCCATGTTTATACAGATCGTGGTGAAGATATTTCCATGTTTATACAGATCGCGGTGTAGATATTTCCATGTTTATACAGATCGCGGTGTAGATATTTCCATGTTTATACAGATGGCGGGGTAGTTAGTTCCATGTTTATGGAGATGGCAGTGTAGATATTTTCATGTTATTGAGATGGCGGTGTAGATATTTCCATGTTTATAGAGATAGCTGTGTAGATATTTACATGTTTATACAGATGTCTGTGTAGATATTTCCGCGTGTATACAGATGACATTGTAGATATTTCCATGTTTATACAGATGACTGTAGAGGTATTTCCATGTTTTACAGATGGCTGTGCAGATATTTCCATGTTTATAGAGATAGCGGTGAAGATATTTCCATGTTTGTACAGATGGCGTTGTTGACATTTCCACTATACACAGATGGCAGTGTAGATATTTCCATGTTTATACAGATGGCAGCGTAGATATTTCCATGGACATGCAGATGGCGGTGTAGATATTTCCATGTTTATACAGATAGCGGTGCAGATACTTCCATGTTTTCACAGATGGTGGTGTAGGTATTTCCGTGTTTATACACATGGCGGAGTAGATACTTCCATCTTTATGGAGATGGCAGTGTAGATATTTTCATGTTTATAGAGTTGGCAGTGTAGATATTTCCATATTTATAGAGATAGCGGTGTAGATATTTCCATCTTTCTACAGATGGCAGTGTAGATATTTCCATGTTTATACAGATGGCGGTGTAGATATTTCCATACTTATACAGATGTCTGTGTAGATATATCCATGTGTATACAGATGGTATTGTAGGTATTTCCATGTTTATACAGATGGTGGTGTAGATATTTCCATGTTTATTCAGTTGACTTTGTTGATATTTCCATGTTTTTACAGATGGAAGTGTAGATATTTCAATGTTTATAGAGATGGCGCTGTAGATATTTCCATGTTTATACAGATCGCGGTGTAGATATTTCCATGTTTTTACAGATATCGGTGTAGATATTTCCATGTTTACACAGATTGCAGTGTAGATATTTCCATCTTTCTACAGATGGCTTTGGAGATATTTCCATGTTTATGCAGATGGCGGTGTAGATATTTCCATGTTTATATAGATGGTGGTGTAGATATTACCATGTTTATACAGATAGCGGTGTAGATATTTCCATGTTTATACAGATCGTGGTGAAAATATTTCCATATTTATACAGATCGCGGTGTAGATATTTCCATGTTTATACAGATAGCGGTGTAGATATTTCCATGTTTATAGAGATAGCGGTGTAGGTATTTCCATGTTTATATAGATGGCGTTGTAGATATTTCCATGTTTATACCGATAGCGTTGTTGGTATTTCCATGTTTATACAGATAGTGGTTTAGATATTTCCATGTTTATACAGATAGCAGTGTAGATATTTCCATGTTTATAGAGATAGCGTTGTAGGTATTTCCATGTTTATAGACATAGCGGTGTAGATATTTCCATGTTTATATAGATGGCGTTGAAGATATTTCCATGTTTATACCGATAGATGTGTTGGTATTTCCACGTTTATACAGATAGCGATGTAGATATTTCCATGTTTATACAGCTCGCAGTGCAGATATTTATATCTTTATACAGATGGCATTGTAGATATTTCCTTATTCACACAGATGGCGGTGTAGATGTTTCCATGTTTATACAGATGGCGGAGTAGTTAGTTCCATGTTTATGGAGATGGCAGTGTAGATATTTTCATGTTATTGAGATGGCGGTGTAGATATTTCCATGTTTATAGAGATAGCTGTGTAGATATTTACATGTTTATACAGATGACTGTGTAGATATTTCCACGCGTATACAGATGGCATTGTAGATATTTCCATGTTTATACAGATGACTGTAGAGGTATTTCCATGTTTTACAGATGGCTGTGCAGATATTTCCATGTTTATAGAGATAGCGGTGTAGATATTTCCATGTTTGTACAGATGGCGTTGTTGACATTTCCACTATACACAGATGGCCGTGTAGATATTTCCATGTTTATACAGATGGCAGCGTAGATATTTCCATGGACATGCAGATGGCGGTGTAGATATTTCCGTGTTTATACAGATAGCGGTGTAGATATTTCCATGTTTTCAAAGATGGTGGTGTAGGTATTTCCGTGTTTATACACATGGCGGAGTAGATACTTCCATTTTTATGGAGATGGCAGTGAAGATATTTTTATGTTTATAGAGATGGCGTTGTAGACATTTCCATATTTATAGAGTTAGCGGTGTAGATATTTCCATCTTTCTACAGATGGCAGTGTAGATATTTCCATGTTTATACAGATGGCGGTGTAGATATTTCCATACTTATAAAGATGTCTGTGTAGATATATCCATGTGTATACAGATGGTATTGTAGGTATTTCCATGTTTATACAGATTGTGGTGAAGATATTTCCATGTTTATTCAGATGACTGTGTAGATATTTCCATGTTTTTACAGATGGCAGTGTAGATATTTCAATGTTTATAGAGATGGCGCTGTAGATATTTCCATGTTTATACAGATCACGGTGTAGATATTTCCATGTTTTTACAGATATCGGTGTAGATATTTCCATGTTTACACAGATTGCGGTGTAGATATTTCCATCTTTCTCCAGATGGAATTGGAGATATTTCCATGTTTATGCAGATCGCGGTGTAGATATTTCCATGTTTATGCAGCTGGCGGTGTAGATATTTCCATGTTTATATAGATGGTGGTGTAGATATTACCATGTTTATACAGATAGCGTTGTAGATATTTCCATGTTTATACAGATCGTGGTGAAGAGATTTCCATATTTATACAGATCGCGGTGTAGATATTTCCATGTTTATACAGATCGCGGTGTAGATATTTCCATGTTTACACAGATAGCGGTGTAGATATTTCCATGTTTATACAGATAGCGGTGTAGATATTTCCATGTTTATAGAGATAGCGGTGTAGGTATTTCCATGTTTATAGACATAGCGGTGTAGATATTTCCATGTTTATATAGATGGCGTTGTAGATATTTCCATGTTTATACCGATAGATATGTTGGTATTTCCACGTTTATACAGATAGTGATGTAGATATTTCCATGTTTATACAGCTCGCGGTGCAGATATATATATCTTTATACAGATGGCATAGTAGATATTTCCTTATTCACACAGATGGCGGTGTAGTTGTTTCCATGTTTATACAGATGGCAGAGTAGTTAGTTCCATGTTTATGGAGATAGCAGTGTAGATATTTTCATGTTTATAGAGATGGCGGTGTAGATATTTCCATGTTTATAGAGATAGCAGTGTAGATATTTACATGTTTATACAGCTGGCTGTGTAGATATTTCCATGTGTATACAGATGGCATTGTAGATTTTCCATGTTTATACAGATGACTGTAGAGGTATTTCCATGTTTTACCGATGGCTCTGCAGATATTTCCATGTTTATAGAGATAGCGGTGTAGATATTTCCATGTTTATAGACATAGGAGTGTAGATATTTCCATGTTTATACAGACGGCAGCGTAGATATTTCCATGGACATGCAGATGGCGGTGTAGATATTTCCATGTTTATACAGATAGCGGTGTAGATATTTCCATGTTTTCACAGATGGTGGTGTAGATATTTCCGTGTTTATACACATGGCGGAGTAGATACTTCCATATTTATGGAGATGGCACTGTGGATATTTTCATGTTTATACAGATGGCGGTGTAGATATGTCCATATTTATGGAGATAGCGGTGTAGATAATTCCATCTTTCTACAGATGGCAGTGTAGATATTTCCATGTTTATACAGATGGCGGTGTAGATATTTCCATACTTATACAGATGTCTGTGTAGATATTTCCATGTGTATACAGATGGTATTGCAGGTATTTCCATGTTTATACAGATGGTGGTGTAGATATTTCCATGTTCATTCAGATGACTGTGTAGATATTTCCATGTTTTTACAGATGGCAGTGTAGATATTTCAATGTTTATAGAGATGGCGCTGTAGATATTTCCATGTTTATACAGATCGTGGTGAAGATATTTCCATGTTTATACAGATCGCGGTGTAGATATTTCCATGTTTTTACAGATATCGGTGTAGATATTTCCATGTTTACACAGATTGCAGTGTAGATATTTCCATCTTTCTACAGATGGCATTGTAGATATTTCCATGTTTATGCAGATGGCGGTGTAGATATTTCCATGTTTATATAGATGGTGGTGTAGTTATTACCATGTTTATACAGGTAGCGGTGTAGATATTTCCATGTTTATACAGATCGTGGTGAAAATATTTCCATACTTACACAGATCGCGTTGTAGATATTTCCATGTTTATACAGATAGCGGTGTAGATATTTCCATGTTGATAGAGATAGCGGTGTAGGTATTTCCATGTTTATACAGATAGTGTTGTAGATATTTCCATGTTTATACAGATAGCGGTGTAGATATTTCCATGTTTATAGAGATAACGGTGTAGGTATTTTCATGTTTATAGACATAGCGGTGTAGATATTTCCATGTTTATATAGATGGCGTTGTAGATATTTCCATGTTTGTACCGATAGATGTGTTGGTATTTCCACGTTTATACAGATAGCGATGTAGATATTTCCATGTTTATACAGCTCGCGGTGCAGATATTTATATCTTTATACAGATGGCATTGTAGATATTTCCTTATTCACACAGATGGCGGTGTAGATGTTTCCATGTTTATACAGATGGCGGAGTAGTTAGTTCCATGTTTATGGAGATGGCAGTGTAGATATTTTCATGTTTATAGAGATGGCGGTGTAGATATTTCCATATTTATAGAGATAGCGGTGTAGATAATTCCATCTTTCTACAGATGGCAGTGTAGATATTTCCATGTTTATACTGATGGCGGTGTAGATATTTCCATACTTATACAGATGTCCGTGTAGATATATCCATGTGTATACAGATGGTATTGTAGGTATTTCCATGTTTATACAGGTGGTGGTGTAGATATTTCCATGTTTATTCAGATGACTGTGTAGATATTTCCATGTTTATAGAGTTAGTGGTGCAGGTATTTCCATGTTTATAGACATAGCGTTGTAGATATTTCCATGTTTATATAGATGGCGTTGTAGATATTTCCATGTTTATACCAATAGATGTGTTGGTATTTCCATGTTTGTACAGATAGCGATGTAGTTATTTCCATGTTTACACAGCTCGCAGTGCAGATATTTATATCTTTATACAGATGGCATTGTAGATATTTCCTTATTCACACAGATGGCGGTGTAGATGTTTCCATGTTTATACCGATGGCGGAGTAGTTAGTTCCATGTTTATGGAGATGGCAGTGTAGATATTTTCATGTTTATAGAGATGGCGGTGTAGATATTTCCATATTTATAGAGATAGCAGTGTAGATATTTACATGTTTATACAGATGGCTGTGTAGATATTTCCACGTGTATACAGATGGCATTGTAGATATTTCCATGTTTATACAGATGACTGTAGAGGTATTTCCATGTTTTACAGATGGATGTGCAGATATTTCCAAGTTTATAGAGATAGCGGTGTAGATATATCCATCTTTACAGAGATTACGGTACAGATATTTCCAACTTTACACACATAGCGGTGGAGATATTTCCATGTCTATAGAGATAGCGGTGTAGGTATTTCCATATTTATACTGATTGCGGTGTTGATATTTCCATCTTTATACAGATAGCGGTGTAGATATATCCAAGTTTACACCGATAGCTTTGTAGATATTTCCATGTATCCACATATAGCATTGTAGGTATTTCCATGTTTACACAGATAGCGGAGTAGATATTTCCATGTTTATACAAATAGCGGTGTAGATATTTCCATGTATATAGAGATAACAGTGTAGATATTTCCATGTTTATACAGATGGCTGCGTAGATATTTCCATTTTTATAAAGATGGCAGTGTAGTTATTTCCATGTTTATACAGATGGTGGTGTAGATATTTCCATGTTTATACAGATAAATGTGTAGATATTTGCATGTTTATACTGATGGCGGTGTAGATATTTCCAGCTTTATAAAGATACCGGTGTAGATATTTCCATGTTTATACAGATAGCGGTGTAGATATTTCCATGTTTATGGACAAGGCAGTGTAGATATTTCCATGTTTATAGAGATTGCGGTGTAGATATTTCCATCTTTACACAGATAGCGGTATAGATATTTCCATCGTTGCACAGACTGTGCTGTAGATATTTCCATCTTAACACAGGTAGTGGTGTAGATATTTCCATGTTTACACACACAGCAGTGTAGATATTTCCATGTTTACACAGATAGCGGTGGAGGTATTTCCATGTTTATACAGATAGTGGTGTACATATTTCCATGTTTATATAGATGGCGGTGTAGATATTTCCATGATTATACAGATAGCGGTGTAGATATTTCCAAGTTTATACAGATAGCGCTGTAGATATTTAAAAGTTTTTACACATAGCGCTGAAGATATTTCATTGATTATACACACAGCGGTGCAGGTATTTCCATGTTATACAGAGAGGTGTAGACATTTCCATGTTTATAGAGATAGCGGTGTAGATATTTCCATGTTTATACAGATAGCGGAGGAGATATTTCCATGTTTATACAGATAGCGATGTAGATATTTCTATGTTTATAGAGATAGCTGTGTAGATATTTCCGTGTGTATACAGATGGCAGTGTAGGTATTTCCATGTTTATAGTGATGGTTGAGAAGACATTTCCATGCTTATACAGATGACTGTGTGGATATTTCCATGTTTATACAGATGGCGGTGTAGATATTTCCATGTTTATAGAGATAGCGGTGTAGATATTTCCATGTTTATACAGAGAGCGGTGTAGCTTTTTCCATGTTTATAGACATAGAGTGTAGATATTTTCATATTTATACAGATAGCGGTGTAGATATTTCCATGTTGATACAGATGGCGGTGTAGATATTTCCATGTTTATAGAGACGGCCGTGTAGATATTTCCATGTTTATACACATGACTGTGTAGATATTTCCATGTTTTTACAGATGGCGGTGTAGGTATTTCCATGTTTATACAGATGGCGGTGTGTCTATTTCCAGGTTTATACAGATAGCGGTGTAGATATTTCCATGTTTATTGAGATGGCTCTGTAGATATTTCCACGTTTATACAGATGGCTGTGTAGATATTTCCATGTTTATAGAGACAGTGATTTAGATATTTCCATGTTTATAAAGATAGCGGTTTAGATATTTCCATCGTTGCACAGATTGTGCTGTAGTTATTTCCATCTTTACACAGATAGTGATGTAGATATTTCCATGTATATAGAGATAGCGGTGTTGATATTGCCATCTTTATGCAGATTGCGGTGTAGATATTTCCAAGTTTATACAGATATCGGTGTAGATATTTAAATGTTTTTACAGATAGCGGTGTAGTTATTTCCATGTTTATACAGATAGCGGTGTAGGTATTTCCATGTTTGTAGAGATAGCGGTGTAGACATTTCCATGTTTATAGAGATAGTGGTGTAGATATTTCTATGTTTATAGAGAGAGCGGTGTAGATATTTCCATGTTTATAGAGATGGCGGTGTAGATAGTTTCATGTTTATGGAGATGGCGGTGTAGATATTTCCATGTTTATAGAGATTGCGGTGTAGGTATTTTCATGTTTATAGACATAGCGGTGTAGGTATTTCCATGTTAATAGAGATAGTGGCGTAGGTACTTCCATGTTTATACAGATGGCTGTGTAGTTATTTCCATGTGTACGCAGATGGCAGTGTAGATATTGCCATGTTTATTGAGATGGCGGTTTAGATATTTCTATGCTTTTACAGATGACTGTGTAGCTATTTCCAAGTTTATACAGATGGCAGTGTAGGTATTTCCAAGTTTATAGAGATAGCGGTGTAGATATTTCCATGTTTATACAGATAGCGGTGTAGCTGTTTCCATTTTTATAGACATAGCGGTGTAGATATTTCCATATTTATACAGATAGCGGTGTAGATATTTCAATGTCTAACCAGATGGCGGTGTAGATATTTCCATATTCATAGACATGGCGGTGTAGATATTTCCAAGTTTATGCAGATAGCAATGTAGATATTTCCATGTATATTCTGATAGTGGTGTAGATATTTCCATGTTTACTCAGATAGCGGTGTAGATATTTCCATCTTTGCACAGATTGCGGTGTAGATATTTCCATTTTTACACAGATAGCGGTGTAGATAATTCCATGTTTACACAAATATCTCTGTAGGTATTTCCATGTTTACATAGATTGTGTTGTATATGTTTCCATGTTTATAGAGATAGCGGTTTAGATATTTCCATGTATCTACAGATAGCGGTGTAGACGTTTCCATGTTTACAGTGATAGCGGTTTACATATTTCCATGTGTATACAGATAGCGGTGTAGATTTTTCCATGTTTACGAAGATAGCGTTATATATATTTGCATGTTTATACAGTTAGCAGTGTAGATATTTCCATGTTTATACAGATAGCGGTGTAAATGTTTCCATGTTTATACAGATATCGGTGTAGATATTTCCACGTTTATACAGATAGCGGTGTACATGATTCTATGTTTATACAGTTATAGGTGGAGATATTTCCATGTTTATACAGATAGCGGTGTAGATTTTTACATGTTTACAGAGATAGCGGTGTAGTTATTTCCATATTTATACAGATGGCGGTGTAGATATTTCCATGTTTATTCATATGTCGGTGTAGATATATCCAGGTTTATTCAGATGGGGGTGTAGGTATTTCCATGTTTATACAGATAGCGGTGTAGATATTTCCAACTTTATACAGATAGTGGTGTAGATATTTCCATGTTTATAGAGATCGCGGTGTAGATATTTCCATCTTTATACAGATAGCGGTGTAGATATTTCCATGTTTATACAGATGGCGGTGTAGATAGTTCCATGTTTATGGAGATGGCAACGTAGGTATTTCCATGTTTATAGAGATAGTTGTGTAGATATTACCATGTTTATACAGATAGCAGTGTAGATATTTCCATGTTTATACAGATAGCTGTGTTGGTATTTCCATGTTTATACCACAAGCGTTGTAGATATTTCTATGTTTATACAGTTCGCGGTGTAGATATTTCCATCTTTATAGAGATGGCAGTGTAGATATTTCCATGTTTATACAGATAGCTGTTTAGATATTTCCATGTTTATACAAATGGCGATGTAGATATTTCCATGTTTATACAGATATCGGTTTAGATATTTCCATGTTTATACACATAAATGTGTTGTTATTTCCATGTTTATACAGATAGTGGTGTAGATTGTTCCATGTTTATGGAGATGGCGATGTAAATATTTTTATGTTTACAGAGATGTTGGTGTAGATATTTCCATGTTTATACAGATGATTGTGTAGATATTTCCATGTATATACAGATGGCGGATTAGATATTTCCATGTTTATACAGATAACGGTGGAGATATTTCCTTGTTTATGCAGATCGTGGTGTACATATTTCTATATTTATAAAGAGAGTCGTGTAGATATTTCCATGTTTACAGGTAGCAGTGTACATATATCCATGTTTATACAGATCGTTGTGTAGATATTTCCATTTCCTCAGATGGCAGTTTAGATATTTCCATGTTTATACAGATGGCGGTGTAGAAATTTCCATATTTTTACAGACAGCGGTGTAGATATTTCCATGTTCATTCAGAAGGCGGTGTAGATGTTTCCATGTTTATAGAGATGGCGGTTTAGATATTTCTATGTTTATAGAGATAGCGGTGTAGGTATTTCCATGTGTATAGAGATAGTGGTGTAGGTATTTCCATGTTTACAGAGATAGTTGTGTAGATATTTCCATGTTTATTCAGATAGCGTAGAAGTTATTCCCATGTTTATACAGATGGCGGTGTAGATAGATTCATGTTTATGGAGATGGCCGTGTAGATATTTTCACATTTATAGAGATGGCGCTGTAGATATTTCCATGTTTATAGAGATAGCGGTGTAGATATTTCCATGTTTATACAGATGGCGGTGTAGATATTTCCATGCTTATACAGATGGCTGTGTAGATATATCCATATTTATACAGATAGCGGTGGAGATTTTTCCATGTTTATACAGATAGTGGTGTTGGTATTTCCATGTTTATGCAACTAGCATTGTAGATATTTCCATGTTTATACAGCTCGCGGTGTTGTTATTTCCATCTTTATAGAGATGGCAGTGTAGATAATTCCATGTTTTTACAGATAGTGGTGTAGATATTTCCATGTTTATACAGATTGTGGTGTAGATATTTCCATGTTTACAGAGATAGGGGTGTAGATATTTCCATATTTGCACAGAATGCGGTGTAGATTTTTCCATCCTCACACAGACTGCGGTGTACATATTTCCATGTTTACACAGACAGCTGTGTAGATATTTCCTTGTTTACACAGATAGTGTTGTAGGTATTTCCATGTTTATGGTGATTGCGGTGTAGATATTTCCATGTTTATAATGATAGCGTTGTAGGTATTTCCATGTTTATAAAGATAGTGGTGGAGATATTTCCATGTGTATACAGATGGCGGTGTAGATATTTCCATGTTTCTACAGTTGACAGTGTAGATATTTCCATATTTTTACAGATGGCGTTGTAGATATTTCCAGGTTTAAACAGATAGCGGTTTAGTTATTTCCATGTTTATTCAGATAGCGATGTAGATATTTCCGTGTTTATAGAGATGGCTGTGTAGATAGTTCCATGTTTATACAGATGGCAGTGTAGATATTTCCGTGTTTATACAGATAGTGGTGTGGATATTTCTATGTTTAAACAGACGACTGTGTAGGTATTTACATGTTTATACAGATGGCGGTGTAGATATTTCCATATTTATAGAAATATTCATGTAGATATTTCCATGTTTACACAAATAACGGTGTAGATATTTCCATCTTTATACAGATGACTTTGCAGATATTTCCATGTTTATACAGATGGCAGTGTAGATATTTCCATGTATTTACAGATAGTGGTGTAGACGTTTCCATGTTTATACAGATGACTGTGTAGCTATTTTCATGTATATACAGATGGCAGTGTAGATATTTCCATGTTTATAGAGATAGCGGTGTAGTTATTTCCATGTTTATACAGATGGCAGTGTAGATATTTTCTTGTTTATACAGAACGCGGTGTAGACATTTCCATGTTTATAGAGATAGCGGTGTAGATATTTCCATATTTATACAGATAGCAGAGTAGATATTTCCATGTTTATACATTTAGTGGTGTAGATATTTCCATGTTTATACAGATTGCGGTGTAGTTATTTCCATGTTGATACAGATTGCGGTGTAGATATTTCCATGTTTATACAGGTAGTGGTGTAGAAATTCCCATGTTTATACAGATCGCTTTGTAGACATTTCCATCTTTCTCCAGATGTCAGTGTAGATATTTCCAAGTTTATACAGATGGCAGTGTAGATATTTCCATGTTTATACAGATGTCTGAGTAGATATTTCCATGTTTATGCAGACGGCGGTGTAGATATTTCCATGTTTATACAGCTCCCGGTGTAGATATTTCCATCTTTATACAGACGGCAGTGTAGATATTTCCATGTTTATACAGACAGCAGTGTAGATATTTACATGTCTATAGAGGTAGCGGTGTAGGTATTTCCATATTTATACAGATTGCGGTGTAGATATTTCCATCTATATACAGATGGCGGTGTAGATATGTCCATGTTTATACAGATGGCAGTGAAGATATTTCCATGTTTATACATATAGTGGTGTAGATATTTCCAGGTTTATACAGATGGTGGTGTAGATACATCCATGTTTCTGAAGATGCCGGTGTAGATGTTTTCATGTTTACAGAGATGGCGGTGTAGATATTTCCATGTATATAGAGATTGCATTGTAGATATTTCCATGTTTATTGAGAAATCGTTGTAGGTATTTCCATGTTGATAGAGATAGCGGTGTGGATATTTCCATATTTATACAGATAGCGGTGTAGTTATTTCCATGTTTATACAGATGGCGGTGTAGGTATTTCCTTGTTTGTACAGATATCAGTGTAGGTATTTCAAGGTTTATACAGAGAGAGGTGTAGATATTTCCACGTTTTACAGATAGTGGTGTAGATATTTCTATCTTTATACAGATAGAGGTGCAGATATTTCCATGTTTACACAAATAGCCGTGTAGTTATTTCTATGTTAAAACAGACAGAGTTGCAGATATTTCCATGTTTATAAATATAGGGGTGCAGACATTTCCTTGTTTATACAGATAGCGTTGTGGCTATTTCCATGTTTATACAGATAGCAGTGTGGGTATTTCCATGTTTATAGAGAAAGCAACATAGGTATCTCCATGTTAATATACATGACTGTCTAGATGTTTCCATGTTTATACAGCTTTCCGTGTAGATATTTCCATGTTTATACAGATGGTGGTGTAGATATTTCCATGTTTATACAGTTGACTGTGAAGTTATTTCCATGTTTATACATATGTCAGAGTAGATATTTTCATGTTTATGGAGATAAAGATGTAGATATTTCCATGTTTATACAGATAGCGGTGTAGACATTTCCATGTTTAGAGAGACAGCGTTGTAGATATTTCCATATTTATACAGATAGCTGTGTAGATCTTTCCATGTTTATAGAGATAGCGGTGTAGATATTTCCATATTTCTACAGATAGCGGTGTAGGTATTTCCATGTTTATACAGATGGATGTGTAGATATTTCCATGTTTCTACAGATGGCGGTGTAGTTATTTCCTTGTATATACAGATAACGGTGTAGATATTTCCATGTTTATACAGATAGCGGTGTAGATATTTCCATGTTTTCAGAGATAGCGGTGTAGATATTTCCCTCTTTGCACAGATTGCCGTGTAGATATTTCCATTTTTACAGAGATACCTGTGTAGATATTTCCAAGTTTACACAGATAGCTGTGTAGATATTTCCATGTTTACACACATACCGTGGTAGATATTTCCATGTTTATACAGATAGCGGTGGAGATATTTCCATGTTTATACAGATATCGGTGTAGATATTTCCATGTTTATACAGATAGCGGTGTAGATATTTCCATGTTTATGGAGATAGCAGTGTAGATATTTCCATGTTTATACAGATGGCTGTGTAGATATTTCCATGTTTATAGAGATAGCGGTGTAGATATTTCCATCTTTAAAAAGATAGCGGTGTAGATATTTCCATGTTTATCCAAATGGCGGTGTAGATAGTTCCATGTTTACGGAGATGGCGGTGTAGATATTTTCATGTTTATATAGATGGCGGTGTAGATATTTCCATGTTTGTAGAGATTGTGGTGTTGATATTTCCATGTTTATAGAGATATCGCTGTAGGTATTTCCTTGTTTATAGAGATATATGTGTAGATACATCCATGTTTATACAGATGGCTGTGTAGATATTTCCATGTGTATACAGATGACTCTGTAGATGTTTGTATGTTAACACAAATGGCGGTGAAAATATTTCCATATTTATACAGATAGCGGTGTAGATAATTCCATGTTTATACAGATAACGGTGTAGATATATCCATGTTTATACTGATAGCGATGTAGATATTTCCATGTTTATACAGATAGTGGCGTAGATATTTCCATGTTTACAGAGATAGCAGTGTAGATATTTCCATCTTTGCACATATTGCGGTGTAGATATTTCCATCATTACACAGATAGCGGTGTAGATAATTTCATATTTATACAGATCGTGGTGAAGATGTTTTCATCTTTCCACAGATGGCAGTTTAGATATTTCCATGTTTATACAGATGACAGTGTAGATATTTCCATGTTTATAGACATAGCGGTGTAAATATTTCCATGTTTATAGAGATAGCTTTGTAGATATTTCCATGTTTATACAGATAGCAGTGTAGATATTTCCATGTTTATACAGATCGTGGTGTAGATATTTCCATGTTTATATGGATCGCGGAGTAGATATTTCCATATTTTTACAGATATCGGTGTAGATATTTCCTTGTTTACACAGATTGCGGTGTAGATGTTTCCATATTTCTACAGATAGCATTGTAGATATTTCCATGTTTATA
Organism: Pan paniscus; assembly: GCF_029289425.2. Lineage (NCBI taxonomy): Eukaryota > Metazoa > Chordata > Mammalia > Primates > Hominidae > Pan > Pan paniscus. The sequence continues at coordinate 74,032,103 of NC_073270.2, forward strand.
CAGATGGCGGTGTAGATATTTCCATGTTTATGTAGATGGTGGTGTAGATATTACCATGTTTATACAGATAGCGGTGTAGATATTTCCATGCTTATAGAGATCGTGGTGAAGATATTTCCATGTTTATACAGAGAATGGTGTAGATATATTCATGTTTATACAGATAGCGATGTAGATATTTCCATGTTTATACACATAGTGGCGTAGATATTTCCATGTTTACAGAGATAGCGGTGTAGATATTCCCATCTTTGCACAGATTGTGGTGTAGATATTTCCATCTTTCAACAGATAGCAGTGTAGATATTTTCATATTTATAGAGATCGTGGTGAAGATATTTTCATCTTTCCACAGATGGCAGTTTAGATATTTCCATGTTTATACAGATGACAGTGTAGATATTTCCATGTTTATACAGATAGCGGTGTAGAAATTTCCATGTGTATACAGATGGCATTGTAGATATTTCCATGTTTATACAGATGGTGGTGTAGATATTTCCATGTTTATACATATGACTGTACAGTTATTTCCATGTTTTTACAGATGGCATTGAAGATATTTCCATGTTTATAGAGATAGCAGTGTAGATATTTCCATGTTAATACAGATCGCGGTGTAGATATTTCCATGTTTATAGAGATAGCGGTGTAGATATTTCCATATTTATACAAATAACGGTGTCGATATTTCCATGTTTATACAGGTAGCGGTGTAAATATTTCCATGTTTTTACAGATCACGGTGTAGTTATTTCCACGTTTACAGAGATAGCGGTGCAGATATATCCATGTTTATACAGATAGCGGTTTAGATATTTCCATGTTCATACAGACCGCGGTGTAGATATTTCCATGTTTATACAGATAGCGGTGCAGATATTTCCATGTTTGTACAGATGGCGGTGTTGATATTTCCATCTATACAAAGATGACCATGTAGATATATCCATGTGTATACAGATGGCGGCGCAGATATTTCCATGGATACGTAGATGGCAGTGTAGATGTTTCCATGTTTATAAAGATGGCGGTGTAGATATTTCCATGTTTATACAGATAGCGGTGTAGATATTTCCATGTTTACACAGATGGTGGTGTAGATATTTCCATGTTTATACACATGGCGGAGTAGATATTTCCATCTTTATGGAGATGACAGTGTAGATATTTTCATGTTTATAGAGATGGAGGTGTAGATATTTCCATATTAATAGAGATAGCGGTGTACATATTTCCATCTTTCTACAGATGGCAGTGTAGATATTTCCATGTTTATACAGATGGCGGTGTAGATATTTCCATATTTATACAGATGTCTGTGTAGATATTTCCATGTGTATACAGATGGTATTGTAGCTATTTCCATGTTTATACAGATGGTGGTGTAGATATTTCCATGTTTATTCAGATGACTGTGTAGATATTTCCATGTTTTTACAGATGGCAGTGTAGATATATCAATGTTTATAGAGATGGCGCTGTAGATATTTCCATGTTTATATAGATCGCGGTGTAGATATTTCCATGTTTATACAGATAGCGGTGTAGATATTTAAATGTTTACATAGATAGCGGTGTAGATATTTCCGTGTTTATAGAGATAGCAGTGTAGGTATTTCCATGTTTATAGACATAGCGTTGTAGATATTTCCATGTTTATATAGATGGCGTTGTAGATATTTCCGTGTTTATACCGATAGCGGAGTTGTTATTTCCACGTTTATACAGATAGCGATGTAGATATATCCATATTTATGCAACTCGCAGTGCAGTTATTTATATCTTTATACAGATGGCACTGTAGATATTTCCTTATTCACACTGATGGAGGTGTAGATGTTTCCATGTTTATGTAGATGGCGGAGTAGTTAGTTCCATGTTTATGGAGATGGCAGTGTAGATATTTTCATGTTTATAGAGATGGCGATGTAGATATTTCCATGTTTATAGAGATAGCAGTGTAGATTTTTACATGTTTATACAGATGGCTGTGCAGATATTTCTATGTGTATACAGATGGCATTGTAGATACTTCCATGTTTATACAGATGACTGTGTAGGTATTTCCATGTTTAACAGATGGCAGTGCAGATATTTCCATGTTTATAGAGATAGCGGTGTAGATATTTCCATGTTTGTGCAGATGGCGGTGTTGATATTTCCATCTATAAACAGATGGCCGTGTAGATATTTCCATGTTTATACAGAGGGCAGCGTAGATATTTCCATGGACATGCAGAAGGCGGTGTAGTTATTTCCATTTTTATACAGATAGCGGTGTATATATTTCCATGTTTTCACAGATGGTGGTGTAGATGTTTCCGTGTTTATACACATGGCGGAATAGATACTTACATCTTTATGGAGATAGCAGTGTAGATATTTTCATGTTTATAGAGATGGCGGTGTAGATATTTCCATATTTATAGAGATAGCGGTGTAGATATTTCCATGTTTTCACAGATGGTGGTGTAGATGTTTCTGTGTTTATACACATGGCAGAGTAGATACTTCTATCTTTATGGAGATAGCAGTGTAGATATTTTCATGTTTATACAGATGTCTGTGTCGATATTTCCATGTTTATACAGGTAGCGGTGTAAATATTTCCATGTTTTTACAGATCACGGTGTAGTTATTTCCACGTTTACAGAGATAGCGGTGCAGATATATCCATGTTTATACAGATAGCGGTTTAGATATTTCCATGTTCATACAGACCGCGGTGTAGATATTTCCATGTTTATACAGATAGCGGTGCAGATATTTCCATGTTTGTACAGATGGCGGTGTTGATATTTCCATCTATACAAAGATGACCATGTAGATATATCCATGTGTATACAGATGGCGGCGCAGATATTTCCATGGATACGTAGATGGCAGTGTAGATGTTTCCATGTTTATAAAGATGGCGGTGTAGATATTTCCATGTTTATACAGATAGCGGTGTAGATATTTCCATGTTTACACAGATGGTAGTGTAGATATTTCCATGTTTATACACATGGCGGAGTAGATATTTCCATCTTTATGGAGATGACAGTGTAGATATTTTCATGTTTATAGAGATGGAGGTGTAGATATTTCCATATTAATAGAGATAGCGGTGTACATATTTCCATCTTTCTACAGATGGCAGTGTAGATATTTCCATGTTTATACAGATGGCGGTGTAGATATTTCCATATTTATACAGATGTCTGTGTAGATATTTCCATGTGTATACAGATGGTATTGTAGCTATTTCCATGTTTATACAGATGGTGGTGTAGATATTTCCATGTTTATTCAGATGACTGTGTAGATATTTCCATGTTTTTACAGATGGCAGTGTAGATATATCAATGTTTATAGAGATGGCGCTGTAGATATTTCCATGTTTATATAGATCGCGGTGTAGATATTTCCATGTTTATACAGATAGCGGTGTAGATATTTCCGTGTTTATAGAGATAGCAGTGTAGGTATTTCCATGTTTATAGACATAGCGTTGTAGATATTTCCATGTTTATATAGATGGCGTTGTAGATATTTCCGTGTTTATACCGATAGCGGAGTTGTTATTTCCACGTTTATACAGATAGCGATGTAGATATATCCATATTTATGCAACTCGCAGTGCAGTTATTTATATCTTTATACAGATGGCACTGTAGATATTTCCTTATTCACACTGATGGAGGTGTAGATGTTTCCATGTTTATGTAGATGGCGGAGTAGTTAGTTCCATGTTTATGGAGATGGCAGTGTAGATATTTTCATGTTTATAGAGATGGCGATGTAGATATTTCCATGTTTATAGAGATAGCAGTGTAGATTTTTACATGTTTATACAGATGGCTGTGCAGATATTTCTATGTGTATACAGATGGCATAGTAGATACTTCCATGTTTATACAGATGACTGTGTAGGTATTTCCATGTTTAACAGATGGCAGTGCAGATATTTCCATGTTTATAGAGATAGCGGTGTAGATATTTCCATGTTTGTGCAGATGGCGGTGTTGATATTTCCATCTATAAACAGATGGCCGTGTAGATATTTCCATGTTTATACAGAGGGCAGCGTAGATATTTCCATGGACATGCAGAAGGCGGTGTAGTTATTTCCATTTTTATACAGATAGCGGTGTATATATTTCCATGTTTTCACAGATGGTGGTGTAGATGTTTCCGTGTTTATACACATGGCGGAATAGATACTTACATCTTTATGGAGATAGCAGTGTAGATATTTTCATGTTTATAGAGATGGCGGTGTAGATATTTCCATATTTATAGAGATAGCGGTGTAGATATTTCCATGTTTTCACAGATGGTGCTGTAGAGGTTTCTGTGTTTATACACATGGCAGAGTAGATACTTCTATCTTTATGGAGATAGCAGTGTAGATATTTTCATGTTTATACAGATGTCTGTGTAGATATTTCCATGTGTATACAGATGGTATTGAAGTTATTTCCATGTTTATACAGATGGTGGTGTACAGATTTCCATGTTTATTCAGATGACTGTGTAGATATTTCCATGTTTACAGACCGCAGTGTAGATATATCCATGTTTATAGAGATAGCAGTGTAGATATTTCCAAGTTTGTACAGATGGCGGTGTTGATATTTCCATCTATACACAGATGGCCGAGTAGAGATTTCCATGTGTATACAGATGGCATTGTAGATATTTCCAAGTTTATACAGATGGTGGTGTAGATATTTCCATGTTTACACAGATGACTGTATAGGTATTTCCATGTTTATACAGAAGGCATTGTAGATATTTCCATGTTTATAGAGATAGCGGTGTAGATATTTCCATATTTATACAGATAACGGTGTAGAAATTTCCATGTTTATACAGATAGCGGTGTAAATATTTCCATGTTTATTCAGATCACGGTGTAGATTTATCCTTGTTTATACAAAAAGCAGTGTAGTTATTTCCATGTTTATACAGATAGTGGTGTAGATATTTCCATGTATATACAGATGGCTGTGTAGATATTTCCATGTTTATGCAGATGGCTTTGTAGATATTTCCATGTTTATACAGATGACTTTGTAGGTATTTCCATGTTTATACAAATGGCGGTGTAGATGTTTCCATGTTTATAGAGAGAGTTGTGTAGATATTTCCATGTTTATACAGATAGTGGTGCAGGTATTTCCATGTTTATACAGATCGCAGTGTAGATATTTCCATGTTTATACAGATCGCGGAGTAGATATTTCCATGTTTATACTGATAGGGGTGTTGATATTTCCATGTTTTTACAGATATCGGTGTAGATATTTCCATGTTTACACAGATTGTGTTGTAGATATTTCCATCTTTCTACAGATGGCAATGTAGATATTTCCATGTTTACACAGATGGCGTTGTCGTTCTTTCCATGTTTATACAGATGGCGGTGTAGATATTTCCATGTTTATACAGGTAACTTTTTAAGTATTTCCATGTTTATACAGATGGCCTTGTAGATATTTCGATGTTTATAGAGATTGCAGTGGAGATATTTCCATGTTTTTACAGATAGCGGTGTAGTTCTTTCCATGTTTATATAGATAGCGGTGTAGATATTTCCATGTATATACAAATGGCTGTGTAGATATTTCCATGTTTATACAGACAGCAGTGGAGATATTTCCATGTTTATACACATAGTGGTGTACTTATTTCCATGTTTATAGAGACAGCGGTGTAGGTATTTACATGTTTATACAGATAGCGGTGCAGATATTTCCATGTTTATGCAGATGCCTATGCAGATATCTCCATATTTATACAGAGGGCTGTGTAGATATTTCTATGTTTATACAGATGGCAGTGTAGATATTTCCATGTTCCTACACGTGACTATGTAGATATTTCCATGTTTATACAGATGGCTTTGTAGCTATTTCCATGTCTATAGAGATAGCGGTGCAGATATTTCCATGATTATACAGATAGCGGTGTATATATTTCCATGTTTATACAGATCGTGGTGTAGATATTTCCAAGTTTATACAGATGCCGGTGTAGATATTTCCCTGTTTATACAGACCGCAGTTTAGATATATCCATGTTTATAGCGATAGCAGTGTAGATATTTCCAAGTTTGTACAGATGGCGGTGGTGATATTTCCATCTATACACAGACTGCCGAGTAGGTATTTCCATGTGTATACAGATGGCATTGTAGATATTTCCATGTTTATACAGATGGTGGTGTAGATATTTCCATGTTTACACAGATGACTGTATAGGTATTTCCATGTTTATACAGATGGCGGTGTAGATATTTCCATGTTTATAGAGATAGCGGTGTAGATATTTCCATATTTACACAGATAACGGTGTAGAAATTTTCTTGTTTATAGAGATAGCGGTGTAAATATTTCCATGTTTATTCAGATCACGGTGTAGATATTTCCTTGTTTATACAAATAGCGGTGTAGTTATTTCCATGTTTATACAGAAAGCGGTGTAGATATTTCCATGTATATACAGATGGCTGTGTAGGTATTTCCATGTTTATGCAGATGGCTTTGTAGATATTTCCATGTTTATACAGATGACTTTGTAGGTATTTCCATGTTTATACAGATGGCGGTGTAGATATTTCCATGTTAATTGAGAGAGCTGTGAAGATATTTCCATGTTTATACAGATAGCGGTGTAGGTATTTCCATGTTTATACAGATCGCGTTGTGGATATTTCCATGTTTATACAGATAGCGGTGTAGATATTTCCATCTGTATACAGATGGCACTGTAGATATTTCCATGTTTCTACAGATAGTGGTGTAGATATTTCTATCTTTATACAGATGGCACTGTAGATATTTCCATGTTTATACAGATAGCAGTGTAGATATTTACATTTTTACACAGATGGTGGTGTAGATATTTCCATGTTTATGGAGATGGCGGTGTAGATATTTCCCTGTTTAAACAGGTAGAGGTGTAGGTATTTCCATGTATATAGAGATAGTGGTGCAGATGTTTCCATATTTATACTGATGGCTGTGTAGGTATTTCCATGTGTATACAGATGGCAGTGTAGGCATTTCAATGTTTATAGAGATGGTGGTGAAGATATTTCCATGTTTATATATATGAATGTGTAGATATTCCCATGTTTATGAAGATAGCGATGTAGATCTATCCATATTTACACAGATAGCGGTGTGGTTATTTCCATGTTTACCCAAAGAGTTGTGTAGATATTTCCATGTTTACACAGATAGCATTGTAGATATTTCCATCTTTATACAGATAGCGGTGTAGAGATTTCCATGTTTATTCAGATGGCAGTGTAGATATTTCTATGTTTATACAGATAGTGGTGTAGATATTTCCATGTTTATACAGAGAGTGGTGTTTGTATTTCCATGTTGGTAGAGATAGCGGTGAAGATATTTCCATGTTTATGCAGATGGCGGTGTAAATATTTCCATATTTATACAGATAGCGGTGTAGATATTTTCATGTTTATACAGATGGCGGTGTAGATATTTCCATGTGTATACAGATGGCAGTATATATATTGCCATGTTTATAGAGATGGTAGTGTAGATATTTCCAAGTTTATACAGACGAATGTGTAGATATTTGCATGTTTACAGATGGCAGTGTAGATATTTCCATGTTTATATAGATAGGGGTGGAGATATTTCCATGTTTATACAGATGTCGGTGTAGATATTTCCAAGTTTGAACAGATAGCGGTGTAGATATTTCCATGTTTATACAGATAGCGTTGTAGGTATTTACATGTTTATAGAGATAGCGGTGGAGATATTTCCATGTTTATACAGATAGCGATGTAGATATTTCCATGTTTATATATACAGCAGTGTAGGTATTTCCATGTTGATAAAGATAGTGGTGTAGATATTTCCATCTTTATACAGATGACTGTGTAAATATTTCCATATTTATACAGATGTCAGTGTAGATATTTTCAGGTTTATAGAGATAGCGGTGTAGATATTTCCATGTTTATACAGATAGCAGTGTAAACATTTCCATGTTTACAGAGATAGCGGTATAGATATTTCTGTATTTATACAGATACCTGTGTAGATATTTCCATGTTTATACACATAGAGGTGTATATATTTCCATGTTTATACAGATGGCGGTGTAGATATTTCGACCTTTCCACAGATGGCAGTGTAGATATTTCCATGTTTATACAGATGGCGGTGTAGATATTTCCATGTTTATACAGATGGTGGTGTACATATTTCCATGTTCATGCAGATGGCGGTGAAGATATTTCCATGTTTACAGAGATGGCGGTGTAGGTGTTTCTATATTTATAGAGAAAGCGCTGTAGATATTTCCAAGTGTATAGAGATGGCAGAGTAGGTATTTCCACCTTTATAGCGATAATGGTGAAGATATTTCCATGTTTATACAGATAGCGGTGTAGATATTTCCATGTTTATACAGATAGCGGTGTTGGTATTTCCATGTTTATACAGATAGCGGTGTAGATATTTCCATGTTTATACTGATAGCAGTGTAGATATTTCCATGTATATACAGGTGGCAGTGTAGATAGTTCCAACTTTATGGAGATGGCGGTGTAGATATTTCCATGTTTATAGAGATGGCGGTGTAGATATTTCCATGTTTATAGAGATTGCGGTGTAGATATTTCCAGGTTTGTAGAGATAGCTCTGTAGGTATTTCCATATTTATAGAGATAGTGGTGTAGATAATTCCATGTTTATACAGATGGCTGTGTAGACATTTCCTTGTGCATACAGATGGCAGTGTGGATATTTCCATGTTTATAGAGATGGTGGTGTAGATATTTCTATGCTTATACAGATGACTGTGTAGATATTTCTACGTTAATTCAGATGGTGATGTAGGTATTTCCATGTTTATACAGATGGCGATGTAGATATTTCCATGTTTATGTAGATGGCGGTGTAGGTATTTTCATGTTGATAGATATGGCGGTGTAGATAATTCTATGTTTATAGAGATAGCGATGTAGATGTTTCCATGTTCATAGAGATGGCAGTGTAAGTATTTCCATGATTACAGAGATAGCGGTGAAGATATTTCCATGTTTATACAGATAGCGGTGTTGGTATTTCCATATTTATACAGATAACGGTGTAGATATTTCCATGTTTATACAGCTCATGGTGTAGGTATTTCCATCTTTATACAGATGGCCGTGTAGCTATTTTCAAGTTTATGCTTATAGCGGTGTAGATATTTCCATGTTTATACAGATGGCGGTGTAGATTGTTCCATGTTTATGGATATGGCGGTGTAGATATTTTCATGTTTATAGAGATGGCGTTGCAGAAATTTCCATGTTTATAGAGATAGAAGTGTAGATATTTCCATGTTTATAAAGATGGCTCTGTTGTTATTTCCATGTGTATACAGATAGCAGTGTAGATATTTCCAAGCTTAAAGAGATGTTGGAGTAGATATTTCCATGTTTATACAGATGACTGTGTAGATATTTCCATGTTTATACAGATGGCGGTGTAGGAATTTCCATGTTTATACATATAGCAGTGTAGATATTTACATGTTTACAGAGATAGCGATGTAGATATTTCCATCTTTGCACAGATTGCGGTGTGTATGTTTACAAGTTTACACGGATAGCTGTGTTGATATTTCCATGTTTACACAGACAGCTTTGTAGATATTTCCATGTTTACACAGATAGGGGAGTAGATATTTCCATCTTTATAAAGATAGCGGTGTAGATATTTCCATGTTTCTACAGATAGCGGTGTTGGTATTTCCATGTTTATACAGATAGCGGTGTAGATATCTCCATGTTTATACAGGTAGAGGTGTAGATATTTTCATGTTTATACAGACTGTGGTGTAGATATCTCCATCTTTCTACAGATGGCAGTGTAGATATTCTTATGTTTATACAGATAGCGGTGAGATATTTCGATGTTTATACAGATGGCGGTGTAGATATTTCCATATTTATAGAGAAAGCCGTGTAGATACTTCCATGTATATACAGCTCGCGGTGTAGATATTTCCATCTTTATACTGATGGCGGTGTAAATATTTCCATGTTTATGCAGATTGCGGTGAAGGTATTTCCATGTTTGTACAGATGGTGGTGTAGTTAGTTCTATGTTTCTGGAGATGGCGTTGTAGGTATTTTCATGTTTATAGAGTTGGCGGTGTACATATTTCCATGTTTATAGAGACAGCAGTTTAGATATATCCAATTTTATACAGATGGCTGTGTTGATATCTCCATGTGTATACAGATGGCAGTGTACATATTTCCAAGCTTATAGAGATGGTGGAGTAAATATTTCCATGTTTATACAGATGAGTGTGTAGATATTTTCATGTTTATACACACGCCGGTGTTGGTATTTCCATGTTTGTACAGAGAGCAGTGTAGTTATTTACATGTTTACAGAGATAGCGATGTAGATATTTCCATCTTTGCATCGATTGCGGTGTAGATATTTCCATCTTTACACAGATAGCGGTGTAGATGTTTCCAAGTATACACAGATAGCTGTGTTGATATTTCCATGTTTACACAGTTAGCTTTGTAGATATTTCCATGTTTACACAGAGAGCGGAGTGGATATTTCCATGTTTATACAGATAGCGGTGTATATATTTCCATGTTTATAGAGATAGCGGTGTAGATATTTCCATGTTTATTCAGATAGCTGTGAAGATATTTCCATGTGTATACAGATGGCAGTGTAGATACTTCCATGTTTATAAAGATGGTGGTGTAGATATTTCCATGTTTATACAGATGACTGTGTAGATATTTGCATATTAATACACATGGCGGTGTATATATTTCCATGTTTAAAGAGATAACGGTGTAGATATTTCCATGTGTATAAAGATAGTGGTGTAGATATTTCCATGTTTATAGAGATAGCGGTGTAGATATTTCCGTATTTATACAGATAGCGGTGTAGATATTTCCATTTTTTTACAGATGGCGGTGTAGATATTTCCATGTTTATACAGATGGCGGTGTAGATATTTCCATGTTTATCCTGATAGTGGTGTAGATATTTCCATGTTTACACAGATTTCGGAGAAGTTATTTCCATGTTTATACAGATAGCGGTGTAGATATTTCCATGTTTATAGAGATCGTGGTGTAGATATTTCCATGTTAATACAGATGACCGTGTAGGTATTTGCATATTTATATAGATGGTGGTGTAGATATTTCTATGTTTAAAGAGATAACATCGTAGATATTTCCATGTTTATAGAGATAGCGGTGTAGATATTTCCATGTTTATACAGATGGCTGTGTAGTTATTTCTATGTTTAAAGAGATAACGGCATAGATATTTCCATGTTTATAAAGATAGCGATGTAGATATTTCCATGTTTATAGAGATAGCGGTGCAGATATTTCCATATTTATACAGATAGCGGTGTAGCTATTTCCATGTTTATACAGGTGGCGGTGTAGATATTTCCATGTTTATACAGCTGGCGGTGTAGATATTTGCGTGTTTATACAGATAGTGGTGTAGATATTTCCATGTTTATACAGATAGTGGTGTAGATAATTCCATGTTTATTCTGATAGCGGAGAAGATATTTCCATGTTTATACTGATAGCGATGTAGATATTTCCAAGTTTATAGAGATGGCGGTGTAGATATTTCCATGTTTATACAGATTGCGGTGTAGATATTTCCATGTTTACAGAGATAGCGCTGTAGTTCTTTCCATGTTTATAGAGATAGCGTGTAGATATTTCCATGTTTATACTGATGGCTGTGTAGGTATTTCCACGGGTATACAGATAGCGGTGGAGTTATTTCCTTGTTTATGCAGATCGTGGTGTAGATTTTTCCCTGTTTATACAGATAGCCGTGTAGATATTTCCATGTTTATACAGGTAGCAGTGTAGATATTTCCATGTTTATGCAGATTGTGGAGTAGGTATTTCCATTTTCCACAGATGGCAGTGTAGATATTTCCATGTTTATACAGATGGTGGTGTAGATATTTCCATATTTATACAGATAGCGGTGTAGATATATCCATGTTTCTACAGATGGCGGTGTAGATATTTCCATGTTTATACAGATAGCGGTGTAGATTTTTCCATGTATATACAGATAGCGGTGTACATATTTCCATGTATGTACAGATAGCAACGTAGATATTTCCATCTTTGCCCAGATGGCATTGCAGTTATTTCTATGTTTATACAGATAACGGTGTAGATATTTCCATGTGTATAGAGATGGCGGTGTAGTTATTTCCATGTTTAAAGAGAGTGTGGTGTAGATATTTCCATCTTTATACAGAGAGCGGTGTAAATATATCCATGTTTATAGAGATAGCGGTGCTGGTTTTTCCATGTTTTTACAGATAGCGGTGTAGATATTTCCATGTTTATACAGCTCGCGGTGTAGATATTGCCATCTTTATAGAGATGGCAGTGTAGATGTTTGAATGTTTATACAGATAGCGTTGTAGATATTTCCATGTTTATACAGATGGCGGTGTAGATATTTCCATGTTTATGGAGATGGCGGTGTAGATGATTTCATGTTGATAGATATGGCGGTATAGATATTTCCATGTTTATTCAGATGGCTGTGTAGATATTTCCATGTGTATGCAGATGGCAGTGTAGATATTTCCATGTTTAAAGAGATGGTGGTATGGATATTACCGTGTTTATACAGATGACTTTGTAGATATTTCCATGTTTATACAGATAGCGGTGTAGTTATTTCCATGTTTATACAGATAGCGGTCTAGATATTTCCATGTTTATAGAGATAGCGGTGTGGATATTTCCACATTTATTCAGATAGCGGTGTAGATATTTCCATATTTATGCAGATGGCCGTGTAGATATTTCCATTTTTATAGAGATGGCTGTGTGGATTTTTCCATGTTTATAAAGATAGCGGTGTAGATATTTCCATGTTTATACAGATAGCGGTGTAGTTACTTCCAGGTTTACACAGATAGCGGTGTAGATATTTCCATCTTTGCACAGATTGCAGTGTAGATTTTCCATGTTTATTCAGACAGCGGTGTAGATATTTCCAGGTTAACAAAGATAGCTGTGTACACATTTCCATGTTTACACAGATAGCGTTGTAGAAATTTCCATGTTTATAGAGAGAGCGGTTTGGGTATTTCCATGTTTATACAGATGGCTGTGTAGAAATTTCCATATTTATACAGAGGACTGTGTAGATATTTCCATTTTATTCTGTTGGCAGTGTATATATTACCATGTTTACAGAGATTGCGGTGTATATATTTCCATGTTCATACAGATAGCAGTGTAGATATTTCCATGTTTATAGAGATAGCGGTGTATATATTTCCAAATTCATACAGATAGCGGTGTAGATATTTCCATGTTTTTACAGATGTCGGTGTAGATATATCCATGTTTATACAGATGGCGCTGTAGATATTTCCATTTTTATACAGATAGAGGTGTAGATATTTCCATGTTTAAACAGATAGTGGTGTAGATATTTCCATGTGTATACAGATGGCAGTATAGATATTTAAATGTTTATGGAGATGGTGGTGATGTTAATTACATGTTTATACAGACAGCGGTGTAGATATTTCCATGTTTATACAGATGAATTTGTAGATATTTCCATGTTTATACAGATGGCAGTGTAGATATTTCCATGTTTATAGAGATAGCCGTGTAGTTATTTCCATGTTTATACAGATAGCGTTGTAGATATTTCCATGTTTATAGAGATAGCGGTGTAGATATTTCTATATTGATTCAGATAGCCATGTAGATATTTCCATGTTTTTACAGTTGGCGTTGTAGATATTTTCATGTTTACAGAGATGGCGGTGTTGTTATTTCCATATTTATAGAGATAGCGGAGTAGGCATTTCCATGTTTATACAGGTAGAGTTCTAGATTTTTCCATGTGTATAGAGATAGCAGTGCAGATGTTTCCAAATTTATACTGATGGCTGTGTAGACATTTCCATGTGTATACAGTTGGCAGTGTAGAGATTTCCATGTTTATAGGGATTGTGGTGTAGATTTTTCCATGTTTATACAGATGACTGTGTAGATATTTCAATGTTCATATATATGGCGGTGTAAATATTTCCATGTTTATAGAGATGGCAGTGTAGATATATCCATGTTTGCACAGATTGCAGTGTAGACATTTCCATCTTTGCACAGATTTCAGTGTAGATATTTTCATCTTTACACAGATAGCGGTGTAGATACATCCATCTTTGCACAGATTGCGGTGTAGATATTTCCATTTTTACACAGATAGTGATGTAGATATTTCCATGTTTACAAGATAACGGTGTAGATATTTCCATATTTCCATAGATAGCATTATAGATAATTGCATGTTCATACAGATAGCATTGTACATATTTCCATGTTTATACAGATAGCGGTGTAGATATTTCCATGTTTATACAGATAGCGGTGTAGATATTACCATGTTTATACAGATAGCGGTGTAGATATTTCCATGTATATAGTGATAGGGGTGGAGTTATTTCCTTGTTTATACACATAGCGGTGCAGAGATTTCCATGTGTATACAGATGGCAGTGTAGATATTTCCATCTTTATACAGATAGCGGTGTAGATATTTCCATTTTTGTACAGATAGTGGTGTACGCATTTCCATGTTTAGAGAGATAGCGGTGTAGATATTTCCATGTTTATAGAGATAGCGTTGTAGATATTTCCAAATTAATACAGGTAGCGGTGCACATATTTCCAAGTTTATACAGATAGCGGTGAAGATATTTCCATTTTTATACACATCGTGGTGTTGTAATTTCCATGTTTATACAGATTGCGGTGTAGATATTTCCATGTACATACAGCTCGCGGTGTAGATATTTCCATCTTTATACAGATGGCAGTATATATATTTCCAAGTTTATACAGATAGCGGTGTAGATTTTTCCATTTTTAAACAGATTTTGGTGTAGATAATTCCATGTTTATAGAGATGGCGGTGTAGATATTTCCATGTTTATAGTGAGAGCCGTGTAGATATTTCCATGCGTATAGAGATGGCAGTGTCGGTATTTCCATGTTTATAGAGAGAGTGGTGTAGATATTTCCATCTTTATACAGACAGCGGTGAAGATATTTCCATGTTTATACAGATAGCGGTGTTGGTTATTCCATGTTTATACAGATAGCGGTGCAGATATTTCCATGTTTATACAGCTCGCGGTGTAGATATTTCCATCTTTATAGAGATGGCAGTGTACATGTTTCCATGTTTATACAGATAGCGGTGTAGACAATTCCATGTTTATTCATATGTCGATGTAGATATTTCCACGTTTATGGAGATTGCAGTGTCGATATTTTCATGTTTATAGAAATGGCGGTGTAGATATTTCCATGTTTATAGAGATTGCAGTGTGGATATTTCCATGTTTATAGATATAGCGGTGTATGTATTTCCATGTTTATAGAGATGGCGGTGTAGATATTTCCATGTTTATACAGACGGCTGTGTAGATATTTACGTGTGTATAAAGATGGCAGAATAGGTATTTCCATGTTAAAAGAGATGGTGGTGTGGATATTTCCATGTTTATAGAGATAGCGTTGTAGATATTTCCATGTTGAAACAGATAGCGGTGTAGACATTTCCATGTTTATAGAGATAGCGGTGTAGATATTTCCATATTTATACAGATAGCGGTGTAGATATTTCCATATTTATACAGATGGCCGTGTTGATATATGCATTTTTATAGAGATGGCGGTGTAGTTTTTTCCATGTTTATAAAGATAGTCATGTAGATATTTCCATGTTTATACAGATAGCGGTGTAGATATTCACATGTTTACACAGATAGCGGTTTAGGTATTTCCATCTTTGCACAGATTGCAGTGTAGATTTTCCATAATTATTCAGATAGCGGTGTAGATATTTCCATGTTTACAAAGATAGATCTGTAGATATTTCCATGTTTACACAGATAGCGTTGCAGATATTTTCATGTTTATAGAGACAGCGGTTTAGATATTTCCATTTTTATTCAGATGGCTTTGTAGGTATTTCCATGTTTATACAGACGGCAGTGTAGATACTTCCATATTTATACCGATGGTGGTGTAGATATTTCCATGTTTATACAGATAGTGATGCAGATATTTCCATTTTTATACAGATAATTTTGTAGATATTTATATTTTTATAGAGATTGCGATGTAGATAATTCCATGTTTATACAGATAGCGGTGTAGTTATTTCCATGTTTATACAGATGGCGCTGTAGTTATTTCCATCTTTATACAGATGGCGTTGAACTTATTTCCATGTTTATACAGATGGCCATGTAGATATTGCCATGTATATACAGATGGTGGTGTAGATATTTCCATGTTTACAGATGGTGGTGTAGATATTTCCATGTTTATACAGATAGCGGTGTAGATATTTCCATGATTACACAGATAGCGGTGTAGATATTTCCATGTTTATACAGATGGTGGTGTAGGTATTTCCATGTTTATACACATAGCGGTGTATTCATTTCCATGTTTATGCAGATAGCGGTGTTGATATTTCCATGTTTATAGGGATAACGGTGTAGATTTTTCCATGTTTTCACAGATAGCGGTGTAGGTATTTCCATGTTTGTACAGATAGCGGTGTAGATACTTTCATGTTTATACAGACGGCTGTGTAGATAATTCCATCTTTATTCAAATGGCAGTGTAGATATTTCTATGTTTATACAGAGGACTGTGTAGGTATTTCTATGTTTATACACATGGCGGTGTAGATATTTCCATGTTTATACAGATGGCGGTGTAGATATTTCCAAATTTATACAGGTGACGGTGTAGATATTTCCATGTTTATACGGATAACGGTGCACGTATTTCCATGTTTATACATATGGCAGTGTTCATATTTACATATTTATAGAGATGGTGATGTAGATATTTCCATCTTTATAGAGACGACTGTGTAGACATTTCCTTGTTTATACTGATGGCAGTGTTGATATTTCCATGTTAATACAGATGGCGGTGTACATATTTCCATGTTATAGAGATGGTGGTGTAGATATTTCCATTTTTATAAAGATGGCGGTTTAGGTATTTCCATGTTTATACAGATACCGGTGTAGATGTTCCCATGTTTACACAGATATCGGTGTAGATATTGCCATGTTTATACACATGGCGGTGTGGATATTTCCATGTTTATACAGATAGCGGTGTAGATGTTCCCATGTTTACACAGATAGCGGTGTAGTTATTTCCATGTTTATACCGATGGCTATGTAGATATTTTTATGTTTATAGAGATAGCGGTGCAGATATTTCCATGTTTATACAGATAGCAGTGTAGATATTTCCATGTTTATAGAGATGTTGGTGTAGATAATTCCATCTTTATACAGATTGCCGTGTAGATATTTCCATGTGTATACAGATGGTGAAGTAGATATTACCATTCATACACAGATGGCATTGTAGATATTTCCATGTTTATACAGATGGCTGTGTAGATATTTCCAAGTTTATAGAGATAGCGGTGCAGCTATTTCCATGTTTATTCAGATAGCGGTATAGGAATTTGCATGTTTATATAAATGGCGTTGTAGATATTTCCATGTTTATACAGATAGAAGTGTAGTTAATTTAATGTTTGTACAGATGGCGGTGTAGATATTTCCATGTTTATACAGATTGCGGTGTAGATATTTCCATGATTACACAGATATCGGTGCAGATATATCCATGTTTATACAGATGGCTGTGTAGGTATTTCCATGTGTATACAGATGGCAGTGTAGATATTTCCATGTTTATACAGATGGCGGTATAGATATTTCCATGTTTATACAGATGGCGGTATAAATATTTCCATGTTTATTCAGATTGCGGTGTAGATATTTTCATGTTTATACAGAGCGTGGTGTAGTTAATTCCAAGATTATACAGACATCGGTGTAGGTATTTGCATGTTTATACAGGTGGCTCTGTATATATTTCCAAGTTTATACAGATGGCAGTGTAGATATTTCCATGTTTATAGAGATGGTGGTGTAGATATTTCCATGTTTATACAGATGGCGATGCAGATATTTCCATGTTTATGCAGATAGTGATTCAGATATTTCCGTGTTTATACAGATGATGGTGTAGATATTTCCATTTTTATAGAGATTGCGATGTAAATATTTCCATATTTATACAGATAGAGGTGTAGATATTTCCATGTTTATACAGATGGCGCTGTAGTTATTTCCATCATTATACAGATGGCGGTGTACATATTTCCATGTTTATACAGTTGCCGGTGTAGATATTTCCATGTTTATAGAGATGGCGGTGTAGATACTTCCATGTTTATACAGATTGCGGTGTAGATATTTCCATGTTTATAGAGATAGTGCTGCAGCTATTTCCATGTTTATACAGAGAGCGGTGTAGGAATTTTCATGTTTATACAAATGGCAGTGTAGATAATTTCATCTTTATACAGATAGCAGTGTAGATATTTCCATGTATATACAGATGGGCGCGTAGTTATTTCCATGTTTTTACAGATAGTGTTGTTGATATACCCATGTTTATAGTGATAGCGGTGTAGATTTTTCCATGTTTACACAGATAACCGTGTAGGTATTTCCATGTTTGCACAGATAGTGGTGTAGATATTTTCATGTTTATACAAACGGCTGTGTAGTTATATCCATGTTTATACAGATGGCTTTGTAGAAATTTCCATGTTTATACAGATGGTGGTGTAGATATTTCCAGGTTTATACAGACGTCTGTGTTGATATTTCCATGTTTATACAGATGGCGATGTAGATATTTCCATGTTTATACAGATGATGGTATAGATATTTCCATGTTTATACAGACGGCTGTGTAGATATTTCCATCTTTATACAGATGGCAGTGTAGATATTTCCATGTTTATACAGAGGACGGTGTAGATATTTCTATGTTTATACAGATGGCGGTGAAGATATTTCCATGTTTATAGAGATGGCGGTGCAGATATTTCCATGTTTATACACATGGCGGTGTAGATATTTCCATATTTATACAGGTCATGGTGTAGATATTTCCATGTTTATAGAGAAGACTGTATAGATATTTCCTTGTTTATACTGATGGCAGTGTTGATATTTCCATGTTAATACACGTGGCGGTGAACATATTTCCATGTATATAGAGATGGTGGTGTAGATTTTTACATGTTTATACAGATGGTGGTTTAGGTAATTCCATGTTTATACAGATAGCGGTGTAGATGTTCCATGTTTACACAGATAGCGGTGTAGATGTTTCCATGTTTATACACATGGCGGTGTGGATATTTCCATGTTTCTACAGATATCGGTGCAGATATTTCCATGTTTACACAGATAGCGGTGTAGATATTTCCATGTTTATACAGATGGCGGTGTAGATATTTCTATGTTTATAGAGATAGCAGTGCAGATATTTCCATGTTTATACAGATGGTGGTGTAGATATTTCCATGTTTATAGATTTGGCGGTGAAGGTATTTCCATATTTATAGAGATGGCCGTGTAGATATTTCCATGTTTATGGAGATGGCAGTGTTGATATTTCTATGTTTATACTGATAGCGGGGTAGATATTTCCATCTTTACACTTATAGCGATGTAGTTATTTCCATGCTTATAGGGATAGCGGTGTAGATATTTCCATGTTTTTACATATAGCGATTTAGATATTTCCATGTTCATGCATATAGCGGTGGAGGTATTTCCAAATTTATGCAGAGAGCGGTGTAGATATTTCCATATTTATAGAGATTGCGATGTACATAATTCCATGTTTATTCAGATGGCGGTGTAGATATTTCCATGTTTATACATATAGTGGTGTGGCTGTTCCATGTTTATACAGATGGCAGTGTAGATATTTCCATGTTTATAGAGATAGCGTTCGAGATATTTCCATGGTTATACAGATAACGATGTAGATATTTCCATGTTTATACAGATAGCGGTGTGGATATTTCCATCTTTACTGAGATGGCTGTGTAGATATTTCCATGTTTATGCAGATGGCACTGTAGATATTTCCATGTTTATACAGATAGTGGTGTAGGTATTTCCATGTTTATACAGATGACTGTGTAGTTATTTCCAAGTTTATAGAGATAGCGGTGCAGGTATTTCCATATTTATACAGATAGCGGTGTAGATATTTCCATGTTTATACAGATAGCGGTGTAGATATTTCCATGTTCATACACATAGCGGTGTATTTGTTTCCATGTTAATAGAGACCACTCTGTATATATTTCCATGTTTATACAAATGGCGGTGTAGATATTTCCATGTTTACAGAGATAGCGGAGAAGATATTTCCATGTGTCTACAGGTCACTTGTTAGTTATATCCATGTTTATAGAGATTGCGGTGTAGATATTTCCATATTTACAGATAGCCGTGGTAGATATTTCCATGTTTATTCAGATGGCGCTGTAGATATTTCCATGTTTATACAGATAGCGGTGTGGCTATTTCCATGTTTATAGAGATAGCGATGTAGATATTTCCATGTTTATAGAGATGGCTGTGTCGATATTTCCATGTTTATACTGATGGCAGTGTAGATATTTCCATGTTTATACACATAGCGGTGTACATATTTCCAGTTTATACAGATGACTGTGTAGGTATTTCCATGTTTATACAGATGGCAGTGTAGATATTTCCATGTTTATACAGATAGCGGTGTAGTTATTTCCATGTTTATACAGGTAGCGGTGCAGATATTTTCATATTTATACAGATAGCGTTGTAGATATTTCCATGTTTATATAGATAGCGGTGTAGATATTTCCAGGTTTATAAAGATACTGGTGGAGATATTTCCATGTTTATACAGATAGTGGTGGAGATATTTCCATGTTTACATATGGCGGTGTAGATATTTTCAAGTTCACACCGATGGCGGTGTAGATATTTCCATGTTTATACAGATAGCGGTGTAAATATTTCCATATTTACAGATAGCAGTGTAGGTATTTCCGTGTTTATAGAGTTAGCGTTGTAGATATTTCCATGTTTATTCAGATGGCTGTGTAGATATTTCCATGTGTATAGAGACGGCAGTGTAGATATTTCCATGTTTATACAGATGGAGGTGTAGATATTTCCATGTTTATACAGATGACTGTGTAGGTATTTCCATGTTTATACAGATGGCGGTGTAGTTATTTCCATGTTTATAGAGATAACCATGTAGATATTTCCATGTTTATACAAATAGCAGTGTAGACATTTCCATGTTGATAGAGATGCCAGTGTATATATTTCCATGTTTATACAGACAGCAGTGTAGATATTTCCATGTTTACAGAGATAGAGGTGTAGATATTTCCATTTTTACATTGATTGCGGTGTAGATATTTCCATCTTCACACGGATAGTGTTGTACATATTTCCATGTTTACGAAGACATCTGTGTAGATATTTCCAAGTTTACACAGATAATGTTGTAGATATTTCCATGTTTATACAGATTTCGGTGTAGATATTTCCACGTTTATAAAGATAGCGGTGTAGATAGTTCCATGTTTACACTGTTAGTGGTGTACTTATTTTCATGTTTATACAAATGACTGTGTATATATTTACATGTTTATACAGATGGCGGTGAAGATATTTCCGTGTTTCAAGAGATAGCAGTGTAGATATTTCCATGTTTATACAGATAGCTGTGTAGATATTTCCATGTTTATAGATATAGCGGTGTAGATATTTCCATATTTATACAGATAAATATGTAGATATTTCCATTTTTATTCAAATGGCGGTGCAGATATTTCCATGTTTCTACACATAGCGGTGTGGCTACTTTCATGTTTAAACGGATGGCAGTGTAGGTATTTCCATTTTTACACAGATAGCGATGTAGATATTTCCATGTTTATGCAGATAGCGGTATAGATATTTCCAGGTTTATACAGATAGCGGTGTACATACTTCCATTTTTATACAGACGGCGATGTAGATATTTCCATGTTTATACAGATAGCGGTGGAGATATTTCCATGTTTATACAGATAGCAGTGGAGATATTTCCAATTTCATACAGATGGCAGTGTAGATATTACCGTGTTTATACAGATGGCTGTGTAGATATTTCCATGTTTATACAGATAGTGGTGTAGATATTTCCATGCTTATACAGATGACTGTGTAGGTATTTCCATGTTTATACAGATGGCGTTGTAGGTATTTCGATGTTTATAGAGATAGCCATGTAGATATTTCGATGTTTATACAGATAGCTGTATAGACATTTCCGTGTTTATAGAGATAGTAGTGTATATATTTCCATATTTATAAAGATAGCGGTGTAGATATTTCCATGTTTATTCAGATGGCAGTATAGATATTTCCATGTTTATACAGATAGCAGTGTGGATATTTCCAAGTTTATACAGATAGCGGTGTAGATATTTCCAGGTTTATACAGATGTCTGTGCAGATATTTCCATGTTTATACAGATGGCAGTGTAGATATTTTCAAGTTTATACAGATAGCGGTGAAGACATTTCCATGTTTATGGATATAGCGGTGTAGATATTGCCATATTTATACAGATAGCCGTGTAGATATTTCCATGTGTATACAGATAGCGGTGTAGA
This sequence comes from Pan paniscus, assembly GCF_029289425.2. Classification (NCBI taxonomy): domain Eukaryota; kingdom Metazoa; phylum Chordata; class Mammalia; order Primates; family Hominidae; genus Pan; species Pan paniscus. The sequence continues at coordinate 74,054,783 of NC_073270.2, forward strand.
TATTTCCAAGTTTATACAGATAGCGGTGCAGATATTTCCATGTTTATACAGATAACGTTGTAGATATTTCCATGTTTATACAGATAGCGGTGTTGGTATTTCCATGTTTATTCAGGTAGCAGTGTAGATATTTCCAGGTTTATACAACTTGCGGTGTTGATATTTCCATCTTTATACAGTTGGCATTGCAGATATTTCCATGTTTATAGAGAGAGCGGTGTACACATTTCCATGTTTATACAAATAGCGTTGTAAATATTTACATGTTTATAGAGACAGCGGTGTAAATATTTCCATGTTTATACAGATAACGGTTTAAATGTTTACACATTTGCAGAGATAGCGGTGTAGATATTTCCACGTTTATACAGAAAGTGGTTTAGTTACTTCCACGTTTATATACATAGCGGTGTAGATATTTCCACGTTTATACACATAGCGGTGTACATATTTCCACGTTTATAGAGATAGCGGTTTAGATATTTCCACGTTTATACAGATAGCGGTGTAAATATTTTCACGTTTATACACATAGCGGTGTAGATATTTCCACGTTTATAGAGATAGCGGTGTAGATATTACCATGTTTACAAAGGTAGCAGTGTAGATATTTCCGTCTTTGCACAGATAGCGGTGTAGTTATTTCCATCTTTACACAGATAGAGGTGTTGATATTTCCATCTTTGCACAGATTGCTTGGTAGATATTTCCATCTTTACACCGATTGCGGTGTAGATATTTACATGTTTACAGTGATAATGGTGTAGGTATTTCTATGTTTACACAGATAGCGTTATAGATATTTGCATGTTTATACAGATAGCGGTGTAGATATTTACATGTTTATACAGATACAGGTGTAGATGATTCCATGTTTATAGAGATAGCGGTGGAGATATTTCCAAGTTTATATAGATCGCCATGTAGATATTTAAATGTTGATACAGATAGCTGTGTAGACATTTCCATGTTTATACACATCGTGGTGTAGATATTTCCATGTTTATACAGATAGCCATGTAGAAGTTTCCATGTTTATACAGAAAGCGGTGTAGATATTTCCATGTTTATACAGATCGTGGTGTAGATATTTCCATGTTTATACAGATAGCGGTGTAGATATTTCCATGTTTATACAGGTAGCGGTGCAGATATTTCCATGTTTATACAGATCGCGGTGTTGACATTTCCATCTTTCTACAGATGGCAGTGTAGATATTTGTATGTTTATACAGAAGGCGGTGTAGATATTTCCATGTTTATACTGATGGTGGTGTAGATATTTCAATGTTTATGCAGATGGCGGTGTAGATATTTCCATGTTTATAGAGATGGTGGTATAGATATTTTTATGTTTATAGAGATAGCAGTGTAGATAATTCCTTGTTTATAGACATGGCGGTGTAGGTATTTCTATCATTATATAGATACTGGTGTAGATATTTCCATGTTTATACAGATGGCGGTGTAGATATTTCCATGTTTATACAGAGAGCGGTGTTGCTATTTCGATGATTATACACATAGCGGTGTAGATATTTCCATGTTTATACAGCTCGCGGTGTAGATATTTCCATCTTTATACAGATGTCAGTGTAGATATTTCCATGCTTATACAGATAGCGGTGTAGATATTTCCAGGTTTACACAGATGGTGGTGTAGATAATTCCATGTTAATGGAGATGGCGATGTAGATACTTACATGTTTATAGAGATGGCGGTGTAGATATTTCCAAGTTTATAGGGAAAGCGGTGCAGATATTTCCATGTTTATAGAGATAGAGGTGTAGGTATTTCCATGCGTATAGAGATAGCGGGGTAGATATTTCCATGTTTACACAGATAGCGGTGTAGATATTTCCATATTTGCACAGATTGCGGTGTAGATATTTCCATCTTTGCACAGATTGCGGTGTAGATATTTCCATCTTTACACTGATAGCGGTGTAGATATTTCCATGTTTACACACATATCTCTTTTGATATTTCCATGTTTACAAAGATAGCGTTGTAGATATTTCCATAATTATACAGATAGCGGTGTAGATATTTTCATGTTTATACAGATAGTGATGTGTATATTTCCATGTTTATTCAGTTAGCGGTGTAGATATTTCCATGTTTATACAGATAGCAATGTAGATATTTCCATGTTTATACGGATAGCGGTGTAGATATTTCCATGCTTATACAGATAGTGGTGTAGATATATCCATGTTTATGCAGATAGCGGTGGAGGTATTTCCATGTTTCTACAGAGGGCGGTATAGATATTTCCATGTTTATACAGATAGCAATGTAGATATTTCCATGTTTATACGGATAGCGGTGTAGATATTTCCATGCTTATACAGATAGTGGTGTAGATATATCCATGTTTATGCAGATACCGGTGGAGGTATTTCCATGTTTCTACAGATGGCGGTATAGATATTTACAAGTTTATACTGATAGCCGTGTAGATATTTCCATGTTTATACAGATGGTAGTGTAGATATTTCCATGTTTATACTGATGGAGGTGTAGATATTTCCAGGTTTATACAGATGATTGTGTAGAAATTTCCATGTTTTTACAGACGGTGGTGTAGATATTTCCATCTATATACAGATAGCGGTGTGGAGATTTCCATGATTATGCAGATTGCGGTGTTGGTATTTCCATGTTTATACAGATAGCTTTGTAGATATTTCCATGTTTATTCAGATAGAGGTGTTGTTATTTCCATATTTATACAGGTAGCGGTGTAGATATTTCCATGTTTATACAGCTCACGGTGTTGATATTTCCATCTTTTTACTGATGGCAGTGTAGATATTTCCATGTTTATAGAGGTAGCCTTGTACATATTTCCATGTTTATACAAATAGCGTTGTAAATATTTCCATGTCTATAGAGACAGCGGTGTAAATATTTCCATGTTTATACAGATAGCGGTTTAAATGTTTACACATTTACAGATATATCGTTGTAGAAATTTCCATGTTTATACAGAAAGTGGTGTAGATATTTCCATGTTAACTGAGATAGCGTTGAAGATATTTCCACGTTTATACAGATAGCGGTGTAGATATTTCCACGTTTATACACATAGCGGTTTAGATATTTCCATGTTTATAGAAATAGCGGTATACATAATTGAATGTATATACAGTTAGCGGTGTACATATTTACACGTTTATACTGATAGCTGTGTAGCTATTTCCACGTTTTTACTGATAGCGGTGTAGATATTTCCACGTTTATAAAGATAGTGGTGTAGTTATTTCCAAGTTTATAGAGATAACTGTGTAGATATTTCCATGTTTACAGAGACACCGTTGCAGATATTCCCACGTTTATAGAGATAGCGGTGTAGATATTTCCATGTTTGTAGAGACAGCGGGGTATATACTTCCACCTTTATAGAGATAGCCGTGTAGATATTTCCAAGTTAATGGAGACAGCGGTTTAGATATTTGCATGTTTATAGAGACAGCGGTGTAGATATTTCCATGTTTATACAGATAGTGGTGTAGATATTTCCACGTTTATACTGATAGCGGTGTAGATATTTCCACATTTATAAAGATAGTGGTGTAGATATTTCCAAATTTACAGAGATAGCGGTGTAGATATTTCCATGTTTACAGAGACACCATTGTAGATATTTCCACATTTATAGAGATAGCGGTGTAGATATTTCCATGTTTATAGAGGCAGTGTTGTAGATATTTCCACGTTTATAGAGACAGCCTTGTATATATTTCCAAGTTTATGGAGACAGCGGTGTACATATTTGCATGTTTATAGAAACAGTGGTGTAGACATTTGCATGTTTTTAGAGACAGCGGTTTAGATATTTCCATGTTTATACAGATAGCTGTGTAGATATGTCCATGTTTATACAGACAGCAATGTAGATATTTCTATGTTTATAGAGATAGCGGTGTAGATATTTTCATGTTAATACAAACAGCTGTGTAGATATTTCCATGTTTATGGAGATAGCGGTGTAGATATTTCCATGTTTATAGACATAGCGGTGTAAATATTTCCAAGTTTTTACAGATTGCGGTGTAAATATTTCCATGAATATACAGATAGCGGTGTAAATATTTTCATGTTTATAGACATAGCGGTGTAGATATTTCCATGTTTTTAGAGATAGCGCTGTAAATATTTCCATGTTTATACAGATAGCCGTGTAAATGTTTACACGTTTATCGGGATAGCGGTATAGATATTCCCACGTTTATACAGTTAGCGGTGTAGATATTTCCACGTTTATAGAGATAGCGGTGTAGATATTTCCACGTTTATACCGATAGCGGTGAAGATATTTCCACTTTTATACAGATTGCGGTGTAGAAATTTCCAAGTTTATACACATAGCGGTGGAGATATTTCCACGTTTATACACATACCGGTGTAGATATTTCCTTGTTTATACATATAGCGGTGTAGATATTTCCACGTTTGTAGACATAGCGATGTAGATATTTCCACGTCTATATAGATAACGGTGTAGGTATTTCCACGTTAATACAGATAACGGTGTAGATATTTCCAGGTTTATAGAGACAGCGGTGTAGATATTTCCATGTTTCCACAGATAGCGGTGTAGGTATTTCCATGTTTATAGAGACAGCGGTGTAGATATTTCCATGTTTATACAGTCAGTGGTGTAGATGTTTCCATGTTTGAACTGATAGCCGTGTATATATTTCCATGTTTATACAGACAGCGGTGTAGATATTTCCATGTTTTACAGACAGTGGTGTAGATATTTCCATGTTTATAGAGGTAGCGGTGTAGATATTTCCATGTTTATAGAGATAGCTTTGTAAATATTTCCATGTTTATGCAGATAGCGGTGTAAGTATTTCCATTTTTATAGAGATAGCGGTGTAGATATTTCCATGTTTATACAGATAGTGGTGTAGATACTGCCACATTTATACTTATAGCGGTGTAGATATTTCCAGGTTTATAGAGTTAGCGGTGTAGATGTTCCCACGTTTATAGAGATAGCGGTGTAGATATTTCCATCTTTTTAGAGATAGCGGTGTATATATTTCCACGTTTATAGAGATAGCGGTGTAGATATTTCCATGTTTCTAGAGACAGCGTTGTAGATATTTCCATGTTTATAGAGATGGCGGTGTAGATATTTCCATGTTTATAGAGACAGTGATGTAGATATTTGCGTGTTTATAGAGATAGCATTGTAGATATTTCCATGTTTATAGAGACAGTGGTGTAGATATTTCCATGTTTATACAGATAGAGGTGTAGTTATTTCCATGTTTATAGAGACAGCAGTGTAGATATTTCCATGTTTATACAGATAGCGGTGTAGATATTTCCACGTTTATAGAGATAGCGGTGTAGATATTTCCATGTTTATAGAGATAGCGGTGTAGATATTTCCATGTTTATAGAGACGGCGTTGTAAATAGTTCCATGTTTATACAGGTAGCGTTGTAAATGTTTACACATTTACTGAGATAGCGGTGTAGATATTTCCACGTTTATACAGAATGCGGTGTAGATATTTCCACGTTTACAGAGATTTTATGAAAAATTATTTTATGAAGACCAAACAAGTCATTGGGGTACCTACCTTATGTCATTTTTTACATTGAGGGTGTTAAAAATACCCCTACCCTATCCAAAACCCTGACATATAGAGCCAGTAAAGGCCATGCAATAAAGTATTCTTGGGCTTGTATGCCTGATAACAAAAACTTATCACAGAAGACTGCAAAAAACACAATCTTGCACAAAGCCCATTGCAACTTTGCACACAACAATGCTTCTGAAGGATATTTGCCCAACAACTGCCTGTCCAACCTGTGCCTGGCATCACCTTTGTTATTGATCTTTGTAGCCAAGGATAGTCATTTCCAAATGATCATATAATCTTCCTCATTTTTTCTTTTGTCTTCCTTTACCTCCGTGAATATGCATATAGTTTACTCTGGCTTGCCTGTTTCTATTGCAAGGCTCTGTTTCCAAACGAATATCTTTTTCTTGTGGAGAGCCTCTCTCTGTTTGTTATTTAGGTTGATAAGAGAAATGGGAACATTTGAGAGCTCAGGTAAAAGGCCTTAGTCTACAGTGATACTTTTTTGCACCCTTAGATGCTTACTTCCACTACAACTTGCAGGTGGGCCTTGAAAAGTTCTTGGAATAAGTTTGAGCTTTGGTCTTCTCCGATTCATTTAGCATAGATTCTCAAAATGTGGTCCCTGGACCCACAGCATCAGCATCACCTGGAGATTGTTAGAAATGCAAATCATCGGGCCTCATTCCAGACCCTCAGCTGGAAACTCTAGGGGCATGGCCAGACCCTCTGTAGCTGAACAAGCCATTCAGGTGGTTTTGATGCAGCTAAAGTTTTGGAACAACTAATGTAGCCCCATTTGGAAACTTGCCTCTACAGGCCTCCCTAGCTGGTAAGCTGCTAGCATTTTTTGTTTGTTTCTTTGTTTTGATACAGGGTCTTGCTCTGTTGACCAGACCGTGACCTCCTGGGTTCAAGCGAGGACTCAGTAGCTGGGACTACAGGTATGTGCCACCACCGTGCCCAACTACTTTTTGTATTTTTTTTTTTTGTTGTAGGGATGGGGTTTTAGCCTAGGCTATTCTCAAACTCCTGGACTCAAGCAAACTGCCCACTTTGGCCCCACGAAGTGTTGGGATTATAGGCATGGGCCACCACTCCTGGCCCAAAGTTCATATTTTAACTACTAACCTAAATTATTTTAAAAACAAAATTCTCCTTGGACTCAAACCAGGTCAGAGTGACATGATCATGTGCCTGTTTTGTGCAGGGTGAAGTGAGATTATTATCTAGGAAATAGCTGAAATGTCCTGAGGGTGACAAAGAGGAGCTGTGTTTTCAGCCAAATATCAGAACCAGGGCCACTGCCTGCCGCTGAACCCCAGCGGGGACCCCTACTTTGTGTTTATCTGTGGTGGCTACGCTTGCCCACCTGGGTGGGAACCCCGAGAATGACTCCAGACTCTTCCAGGGACTGCATGCCAGGGTATTTTTACAATGTATGTGTAGACTTTGTTCGGGTGGAAAAGTTATTTTATGAAGACGAAACAAGCAATTGGAGTACCTACCTTATGGCATTTTTTACATTGAGAGTGTTAAAAATACCCCTCCCCTAACCAAAACCCTGACAAATAGAGCCAGGGAAGGCCATGCAATAAAGGATTCTTGGGCTTGTATGCCTGATAACAAAAACTTATCACAGAAGACTGCAAAAAACACAATCTTGCACAAAGCCCATTGCAACTTTGCACACAACAATGCTTCTGAAGGATATTTGCCCAAAAACTGCCTGTCCAAACTGGGCCTGGCATCACCTTTGTTTTTGATCTTTGTAGCCAAGGATAATCATTTCCAAATGATCATATAATCTTCCTCATTTTTTCTTTTGTCTTCCTTTACCTCAGTGAATATGCATATAGTTTACTCTGGCTTGCCTGTTTCTATTGCAAGGCTCTGTTTCCAAACGAATATCTTTTTCTTGTGGAGAGCCTCTTTCTGTTTGTTATTTAGGTTGATAAGAGAAATGTGAACATTTGAGAGCTCAGGTAAAAGGCCTTAGTCTACAGTGAAACTTTTTTGCACCCTTAGATGCTTACTTCCACTACAACTTGCAGGTGGGCCTTGAAAAGTTCTTGGAATAAGTTTGAGCTTTGGTCTTCTCCGATTCATTTAGCATAGATTCTCAAAATGTGGTCCCTGGACCCACAGCATCAGCATCACCTGGAGATTGTTAGAAATGCAAATCATCGGGCCTCATTCCAGACCCTCAGCTGAGAACTCTAGGGGCATGGCCAGACCCTCTGTAGCTGAACAAGCCATCCAGGTGGTTTTGATGCAGCTAAAGTTCTGGAACAACTAATGTAGCCCCATTTGGAAAACTTGGCTCTACAGGCCTCCTTAGCTGGTAAGCTGCTAGCATTTTTTGTTTGCTTGTTTGTTTGTTTTGATACAGGGTCTTGCTCTGTTGACCAGACTGTGACCTCCTGGGTTCAAGCGAGGACTCAGCCTCCTGAGTAGCCGGGACTACAGGTATGTGCCACCACCATGCCCAACTACTTTTTGTATTTTTTTTTTGTAGGGATGGGGTTTTAGCCCATGCTAATCTCAAACTCCTGGACTCAAGCAATCTGCCCACTTTGCCCTCACGAACTGCTGGGATTATAGGCATGAGCCACTGTGCCCGGCCCTGCCAGCTTTGTATAAGCTGAGGAGTTTTTAAAAATACCTAGACTCAGGGCAAACCCCAGACACTTAAGTCAGATTCTCTGGGAGGTGAAGCCCAGGCACTGGTATTTTTAAAGTCTCTACAGATGGTTCTAATGTGCTGCTAAGTTAGAGAACCGCTGATCTAGACCAGGCCTTTTCAAACTTAATGTGCACGTGAATTACCTGGACCTTGTTAAAATGCAGATTCAGTCTGCATAGGCCTGGGGTGGAGCCTGAGCTTCTGCATTTTTAACAAGTCTCTAGAGGATGCTGCTGCATCTGGGCTGCTAACTACACTTGGAGATAGGAGGTTCTGGAGAGCAGAGGAAAGAGCATGAACCATAACCTAGGGGCTGGTAGTCCTGACTTCCGAGCCAAGGTTTGCCTTTATGTGGCTGGCAACTTGCTTGGACTCCTACCTCAATTCTTTGGGCCCAAGGTTTGTCCTGCCTCAGAAGGATGTCAAGAAAATTGAGTGAGTAATGCAGAATTGTTTCTTAAAGTGTGTGCAGATGCTCCATGAATTTAGAGAGTATGTGGATGCACATTAGTAAATTTTAATAGTTGTGACCATCTTGTTATGAGTACTTAGAACAAGTAATAATGGCTTTTGATGTATAGTAGTAAGAAAGCTTCCTTTTAAATGGCGTGCATTTAAGTTTCAAAAGTGGGCCTATTTAAAAATATATGAAATAAATAATAGTAGAGGTAATTGACAGATCAAAATTAGGAAGGCAGGATGAGAATGACTCAAGTTTGGGAAATGCTGAGAAAGCAGATGCCCAAGGGCTATGAAAACTTAAAAAAATAGGTAACACTTGATTTTGATTGGCTGAATGAGATGATGTGTTTGATTATTTATGGGGTTGGCATTTGGCAACATGCACTGGGTGGCTGGGATCACTGTTTATTAAAAAATATTTGAGTCCCTACTTTGCACTAGATACTGTTTTAGTCTCTTGGAAAAGGGATTGGGGTCAGGCAGGATAAAAACAAATCATTTATGCCCACAAGAAAATTGCAGGAAGATAAAAGTCATGAAATAAACTCTATGCTTCTAATTTAATATTTTTTATAGATTATGAGAAAAAAGTTTTGCTCACTATCAGCTAGGAAAGCTGTCTTAGCACAACCATTCATTCTTGCACAAATCAAAATCAAGACGAGCCAGATTTAATTTAATATTTTTTCACAGATTATGAGAAAAAAGTTCTAATTTAATTTTTTTTAGATTATGAGAAAAAAGTTTCGCTCTCTATCAGCTAGGAAAGCTGTCTTAGCACAACCATTCATTCTTGCACAAATCAAAATCAAGATGAGCCAGAAGGCTCCATTCTGACAGCTTCTAATGGAGAAGCTACATTTACTGGACATGGGGAAAGTTGCTGGGCTCTAAGGACTGTGCATTTCTTGAACTAGATAAATGGTCTTGGTGTAGCATAATACCAAAACTTCTTGTTGCAGCCCGTAAGGACAGAACTCAATCAGCCTGAAAAGGAAGTCAGTGACTCCGACTCAACACAGGAATGTTCTGTGATTCCTAAAGAAGGATGTAGGAGTGTGGCACAATTCAATCACAGTCTGTGGCCCTGTTCCTCTGCCTTGACATGAGTGGGATTTCCCAGCTGGTCATTTTCTTCTTATCTAAGACATTGGGAACAAATTAATTAACCTCCTCTGGGCTTCAGTACTCCCACTCATCAAATTAGAGGACTGGGCAGTCGCTAGGCTCTCTTTAGGCATCATATTTTAGTTTCTGTGATTTTAAATTTGAGAAGGGGTGTCTAAGGGAGAATACATAGGGGAGGGGGAAAGGCTTATTAAAAGTGTAGTTAGACACTGAATGTTTAAGAATTGCATTTTGTAATAATACCTTTACGTAATCAGGACTGACAATCTTCCCTGATGGCAGCACCTGGAGGAATGGCTGCATTCAAAAATAAAAATGAAATAAAACAAGACCTTATTTGAACTTAGCAATAATGCTGTTTCCTCTTTTTGATTTGAGGAGGTTATAGCTGTTGTAAATGCTTGAATTGGGTCTGCCCAGGCAAAACGGAGTCAAGAGTCCATGTCGGATGAATTTTAACAACGTAGACAATAGAAAGGGTTGCTTAAACTGCCCCTCTTTTACCAAAACAGATTCACAAATGAAAGAACAACACTTCCATTTTTTAAAAACATTTTTTGAGATGAAGTCTTCCTTTGTCACCCAGAGTGGAGTGCAGTGGTGCGATCTTGGCTCACTGCAAACTTTGCCTCCCGGGTTCAAGTGATTCTCCTGCCTCATCCTCCCGAGTAGCTGGGACTACAGGCGCCCACCACCATTCCTAGCTAATTTTTGTATTTTTAGTAGAGACAGGGTTTCACCATGTTGGCCAGGCTGGTCTCGAACTCCTGACCCCAGGTGGTCCGCCGACCTCGGCCTCTGAATGTGCTGGGATTACAGGCATGAGCCAACACGCGTGGCCAAAAAATTTCCATTTTTAATTGCAGGGTCTTGGGAATAAAAATGCATCCGTAATTTCTTGCATCTCTCCGCTCGGGCTTGCATGAATGCAGAGGGATGGGGAGGACTTCTTGAGGCAAGCATCCCCCTCTTGTCGCCTGCCATCTGGAGAGAGAGGGCTGTGATTTATCTCACTTTAATCAGGAAGGACCCGATGGGTGGATGGAGAGGTCTGACGGCTTTGTTGCTCCATGTGGGAAAGAAACGGACAGAGTGAGTTTGTGTATGATCCCTAAGGAGAAAGCGTCTTTGTGCTCTATTTCTTTTTGACCTGGAGCCCCTGAAAGCAAGCTAGTTACAAGTTGAAATAGGCCGTTTCTAAAGTGCGATTTTGTTTGTGTATGAGCCTTGATTACAAAGGGGAAAAAAACCCGCTTAATTTACATACACCACATGTAGTGCAGGATCCCCTGGGCTGTCTTTTCAGGTATCAGGAAACTTTGATGAAAGTCGCTTGTCTCATCTAGGAGTCATTTCATATTGTTTAGCAGAGCCTGGTATTAACATTTCCTTCCAACTGTTTACTGGAATCTGTGTGTTCCCTTCAAGTGATGCATACAAGATGCACAGGCTTCCTGCCACTGTCATCCTAATCTTTCCATGCAGACAGGAGCAGAGGGGAGAGCGCTGAGCCAGGCCCCAGCTTGCTTTTCTTTCCTGACACAGCCCGGCTCCGCTGCACTTCTCAGCTCTTGCTCTAGGTGGTGCTGTTTGACCATTTTCTTCATGTGACCCTCCACTCGGTAATATAAATTCATTCGGAGGATGACCTGATATCAAAAAAAATTCCTTTTGATTAGTAGAATCAACTTGTTTCTTCACACGATACTCTTCCCACTGAGACACATGGAGACAATCCTGACTCCAGGTTTGCAACCTTGAGATTTCTCTCAGATGCAATAAAAAAAACAAAAAAGCATTTTGAGTGGCACAGTGGTGCCTAGTGCATGATGATGTTTGTCTGCTCAAACATTAAAGGGAAACTTGTGGGTTTGAGGATGCCCAGCAGCACGACAGCTGCCAATGTAAATGAGCCGTATAGAGAGAGAGGGGGCGGGAGGGGACTACAAACTTCAGAATATGAGCTGTTCGTTTATAAGTTAAAAAAAAAAAGTCAAAAGGGAGCCCAGGATGGTGCAAGAAAGAGGAGAAAGGAAGATTTTCCTTGCAGCTAATCAGGAGAGTTCATAAGGGCTGATTACATGAGTGGAAGCCTTAAGTTCTTTTTTTAAAAAAATGTGAAAATTTGCATGCATGTATGTATGTATGTATGTATGTATGTATGTATAGCTTCGTGTATTACCATTATTATTGCAATCAGCAAATGGATTTACTTCCTTTATCTCATGGGCTCCTTCCCACTCACTTCTGGCAGCACATTTTCCTTTCTCCTTCATCCCAGAACATCAAAGAACAGATGCGATTCCTAACCCTGGCTCCAGTGGACTTTATACAATGTAAACAGTGCACCTCTAACGTGGTTCACCGCTTAGAGAACGTGTGTCCCATTTTAAAACTGTGACTCCTTTATATTTTGCAGTGCTTATTTTAATAAGAGGCATTGGACTTGTGACATTTTTCATGGAGGAGTGAGCTTAATGGTTGAAAGTAATCGATAAACTTGTTTTTCCTCTGATGCCATCAGCCAAGATCCTATGGCAATAGTAAGAGGATGACACTGGGCTGGCACCCCCTCCATAACATATTTGGACCATGTTTTCCCCCCAGAATGCACATGCAATAGCTTTGGTTTGGTAAGAGAGAGATGGTGTACTTGGTTTCCTTCTGTCACACTTTTGGTGAAATGAATTAGACTTTTAAATCAGGAAATTCAGCGAGATGAGTTAGATTTTTACACAAGAGCAGTGGAGGACTTCCAGCTGGTTGGGGGAATGATACGGAAATATCTTGCTAAATCAGGGTCTGGTGGAATGCTGCTCCCCTGGCAGGCTCCTCTTCACAGGGAGCAATCTGTGGGTTGCGTATAGAACAGAGCGAGAAGGAGGCATAGCATGGTCTTGCTCAGGGGAAGAACCGGTGTTCAGATGTTTGTCATTAGGAACTGGGTGTGGGCTTTTTCAAGTTAAACTGAAGCAGCAGTTCTATTAGGAAGAGCCTCCCAGATCAGCATCTTTTGTTTCTGGATACTCTCCCTTTGAAAAGCCAGATTTCAGCAAAAAGCTTTGCTAATGGTGAAATTGCACAACTGAAACCCTATGGGAGCAATGGGAAAGATGGAGAAAGAGGTGGTTATATCATGTACTTCAACAGTTTATTTAGAGGCTGTTGACGTTAGAATAACAAGCCAAGACAAACAAAAATACTCATTTTGGATGAAAATATTGTCTTTTCATGTTATTATAGATAGCTGAGTCCTAAGACTTCTACAGAAACTCATTTTCCTAATGAGTGGCTGATTTTTCTGGTTGTGCAAGTAATGTCCAAATTATTGTACAAGTTTTTGGCTCAGGAGCAAACATTGTATTGTATATTGAGCTAGTCACTTGCCCTTTCTAAGGTAAGCCCTTACCTCTGCTTTCCCTTCATCTTGTCATTTCTGTTTGTTGGGTACAGGTTTCCTGTTGGTTCTTTCTTTTGGCTCTGATGTAACATGAATGAAGTTCTTAACATCCTTTCAGACATAAACACAACTTAGCTCATTGTTTCTGAGTTCATATAGAGGTTTCCTTGCCCCTGAGACTTTCGTGTCAGACAGCTGGATGTTGCTGTGTTCAAGGCTCTATATGTTGATTTTGTATCCTACAACTTTACTGATTTCACCTATCAGTTCAGTTCTAACAGTTTTCAAATTTTATTTATTTGTTTTTGTTTTTTAAATATTGTATGTTTCATTTTAGAGTCAGGAGGGTAGATGTACAGGTTTCTTAAACAGGTATATTGCATGGTGCTGAGGTTTGGGCTTCTAATGATCCCACCACCCAAGCAGTGAGCATAGTAATGGATAGGTAGTTTTTCAACCCTTGCTCCCACCATCCTTCCCTCCCACCTTTGGAGTCCCCCAGTGTCTATTGTTCCCTTCTTTGTGTTGAGTTCTAACCTTTATTTAGTGAAGTTTGTAGGGTTTTCTATATATAACAATATCATGCCGTCAGTAGAGACAGTTTCACTTCTTCCTTTCCTATTAGGATGCCTTTTATTTCTTTCTTTTGCCTAATTACCCTGAGAAGTGGTGTCTGTGGGCATCCTTGTCTTGCTCCTGATGGTAGAGGAAAAGTTTCAACTTTTCACCATTGATTATGGTGTTAGCTATGGGTTTGTCATATATGGCCTTTATTTTGTTGGGATACAGTCCCTCAATACGTGATCTGTTGGGTGTTTTTTGTTTTTCACCATGAAAGGGTTTCGAATTTTGTCAAAAACTTTTTCTATATCTATTGTGATGGCCATATAGTTTCTATCCTTTATTTTTCTAATATGGTATATTATATGTATTGATTTGCTTATGTTGAACCATGACATGATCATGGTGAATGATTCTTTCAATGTGCTATTGAATTTGGTTTGCTAGGATTTTGTTGAGGATTTTTGCATCTATGTAGATCAAGGATATTGGCCTGTCATTTTCCTTTCTTGTAGTGTTCTTGTCTGGCTTTGGAATCAGGGTAATGCTGGCCCTGTAAGATGAGTTTGGAAGTATTCCCTCCACTTCAGCTTTTTGGAAGAGTTTGAGAAGGACTGGTATTCGTTCTTCTTAAAATATTTGGTAGAATTAATATGGGAAGCCATCTGGTTTTGGTTTTGGTTTTGGTTTATACAGATAGTGGTGTAGATATTTCCACATTTTACAGAGAGCTGTGTAGACATTTCCCTGTTTACACAGATAGCGCTGAAAATATTTCCAAGTTTACACAGATAGCGTTGTAGATATTTCCATGCTTACACAGATTGCGGTGTAGATATTTCCAAGTTTACACAGATAGCTGTGTAGATATTTCCATGTTTACACAGATAGTGTTGTAGATATTTCATTGTTTACAGAGATAGCGGTGAAGGTATTTCCATGTTTTTAAAGATACCGGTGTAGGTATTTCCGTGTTTATAAAGATAGCGGTGGAGATATTTCCATATTGATACAGATAGCGGTGTAAAAATTTCCATGTTTATACAGATAGCGGTGTAGTTATTTCCAAGTTTCTACAGACAGCGGTGTATATATTTCCATGTCTATAGAGACTGCGGTGTAGATATCTCCATCATTGCACAGATTGCTGTGTAGATATTTCCATGTTTATACAGGTTGCGGTGTAGTTATTTCCATGTTGATACAGATAGCGGTGTAGATATTTCCATCTTTCTACACATGTCAGTGTAGATATTTCCAAGTTTACAGATGTCTTTGTAGATATTTCATTTTTTATGCAGATGGCGGCGTAGAAATTTCCATATTTATAGAGATGGCGGAGTAGTTATTTCTATGTTTATAGAGATAGCGGTGTAAATATTTCCATGTTTATAGAAATGGTGGTGTAAGTATTTTCATGTTTATAGAGATAGCGGTGTAGATATTTCCATGTTTCTACCGAAGACTGTGTAGATATTTCCATGTTTGTACAGATGGCAGTGTAGATATTTCCATGTTTATAGAGATAGCCGTGTAGATATTTTCATGTTTGTACAGATTGCGGTGGAGTTATGTCCATGTTTATAAGATAGAAATGGAGATATTTCCACGTTAATACACATAGCGGTGTAGATATTTCCATGTTTATACAGATACCGGTGTAGATATTTCCATGTTTATACCGATGGCTGTGCCGATATTTCCATGTTTATACAGAGTTCTCTCTAGATATTTCCATGTTTATATAGATGACAGTGTAGATATTTCCCGGGTTATACAGATGACTGTGTAGATATTTCCATGTTAATACAGATGGCGGTGTAGATATTTCCATGTTTATAGAGATAGCGGTGTAGATATTTTCATGTTTATAGAGATAGCGGTTTAAATATGTCCATCTTTGTACAGATAGTGGTGTAGATATTTCCATGTTTATACAGGTAGCAGTGTAGGTATTTCCATGTTTATACAGATGGCGGTGTAGATATTTCCATGTTTCTAAAGATGGCGGTGTAGATATTTCCTTGTTTATACAGATAGCGGTGAAGATATTTCCATGTATATACAGATAGCGGTGTAGATATTTCCATGTTTACACAGATAGCGGAGGAGATATTTCCCTGTTTATACAGATAGCTATGTAGATATTTCCATGTTTATACAGATAGCGGTGTAGATATTCCAATGTTTATAGAGACAGCGGTGTAGATATTTCCATCTTTGCACAGATTTCTGTGTAGATATTTCCATGTTTATACAGATTGTGGTGTAGTTATTTCCATGTTGATACAGATAGCGGTGTAGATATTTCCATGTTTATACACGTAGCGGTGTAGAAATTCCCATTTTAATACAGATCGCTTTGTAGATATTTCCAGATTTCTACTCATGTCAGTGTAGATATTTCCAAGTTTATACAGATGTCTGTGTAGATATTTCATTGTTTATGAAGATGGCGGTGTAGATATTGCCATATTTATAGAGATGGCGGTGTGGTTATTTCTATGTTTATAGAGATAGCGGTGTAAATATTTCCATGTTTATAGAAATGCTGGTGTAAGTATTTTCATGTTTATAGAGATAGCGGTGTAGATGTTTCCATGTTTGTACAGATGACTGTGTAGATATTTCCATGTTTGTACAGATGGCAGTGTAGATATTTCCATGATTATAGAGATAGCGGTGTAGATAATTCCATGTTTCTACAGATGACTGTGTAGATATTTCCATGTTTGTACAGATGGCAGTGTAGATATTTCCATGTTTATAGAGATAGCCGTGTAGATATTTTCACGTTTATTCAGATTGCGGTGGAGGAATGTCCATGTTTATACAGATAGAAATGGAGATATTTCCACGTTAATACACATAGCGGTGTAGATATTTCCATGTTTATACAGATAGCGGTGTAGATATTTCCAGGTTTATACAGATGACTGTGTAGATATTTCCATGTTAATACAGATGGCGGTGTAGATATTTCCATGTTTAGAGAGATAGCGGTGTAGGTATTTCCATGTTTATAGAGATAGCGTTTTAAATATTTCCGTCTTTATTCAGATAGTGGTGTAGATATTTCCATGTTTATACAGATGGCGGTGTAGATACAGCCATGTTTCTGAAGATGGCAGTGTAGATATTTTCATGTTTACATAGATGGCGGTGTAGATCTTTCCGTATACAGAGATTGCAGTGTGGATATTTCCATGTTTATAGTGCAAGTGGTGTAGGTATTTCCATGTTTATAGAGATAGCGTTGTAGACATTTCCATATTTATACAGGTAGCGGTGTAGGTATTTCCATGTTTATACAGATGGCGGTGTAGATATTTCCATGTTTCTAAAGATGGCGGTGTAGATATTTCCTTGTTTATACAGATAGCGGTGTAGATATTTCCATGTATATACAGATAGCGGTGTAGATATTTCCATGTTTACACAGATAGCGTTGTAGATATTTCATTGTTTACAGAGATAGCGGTGTAGGTATTTCCACGTTTTTAAAGATACCTGTGTAGGTATTTCCGTGTTTATAAAGATAGCGGTGGAGATATTTCCATATTTATACAGATAGCGGTGTAAAAATTTCCATGTTTATACAGATAGCGGTGTAGTTATTTCCATGTTTCTACATATAGCGGTGTATATATTTCCATGTTTTTAGAGACTGCGGTGTAGATATTTCCATCTTTGCACAGATTGCTCTGTAGATATTTCCATGTTTATACAGGTTGCGGTGTAGTTATTTCCATGTTGATACAGATAGCGGTGTAGATATTTCCATGTTTATACAGGTAGCGGTGTAGAAATTCCCAAGTTTATACGGATCGCTTTGTAGATATTTCCATGTGTCTACACATGTCAGTGTAGATATTTCCAAGTTTATACAGATGTCTGTGTAGATATCTCATTGTTTATGCAGATGGCGGTGTAGAAATTTCCATGTTTATAGAGACTGCGGTGTAGATATTTCCATCTTTGCACAGATTGCTGTTTAGATATTTCCATGTTTACACAGATGGCGGTGTAGTTATTTCCATATTTATACAGAGGGCTGTGTACGTATTTCCATGTTTATACTGATGGCAGTGTAGATATTTCCATGTTCCTACACATGACTGTGTAGTTATTTCCATGTTTACAGATGGCTTTGCAGGTATATCCTGGTTTATAGAGATAGCGGTGTAGATATTTCCATGTTTATATAGATAGCGGTGTAAATATTTCCATGTTTTATACAGATCGTTGTGTACATATTTCCATGTTTATACTGATACCGGTGTAGATATTTCCATGTTTATGCATACCGCTATGTAGATATTTCCATGTTTATACAGATAGCGGTGCAGATATTTCCATGTATGTACAGATGGCGGTGTTGGTGTTTTCACCTATACACAGATTGCCGTGTAGGTATTTCCATGTGTATACAGATGGCATTGTAGATATTTCCATGTTTATACAGATGGTGGTGTAGATGTTTCCATGTTTCTACAGATGGCGTTGTAGGTATTTCCATGTTTATACAGATAACGGTGTATATATTTCCATATTTATACAGATAGCGGTGTAAATATTTCCATGTTTATACAGATCACGGTGTAGATATTTCCATGTTTATAGAGATAGCGGTGTAGATATTTTCATGTTTATACAGATAGCGGTGTAGATATTTCCATGTTTTTACAGATTGCGGTGTAGATATTTCCATGTTTATACAGATAGCGGTGGAGATTTTTCCCTGTTTATACAGATATCGATGTAGATATTTCCATGTTTATACAGATGGCGGTGTAGGTATTTCCATGTTTCTAAAGATGGCGGTGTAGATATTTCCATGTTTATAGAGATTGAGGTGTAGTTATTTCCATATTTATACAGAGGGCTGTGTACATATTTCCACGTTTATACTGATGGCAGTGTAGATATTTCCATGTTCCTACACAAGACTGTGTAGTTATTTCCATGTTTACACAGATGGCTTTGCAGGTATTTCCTGGTTTATAGAGAGAGCTGTGTAGATATTTCAATGTTTATAGAGATAGCGGTGTAGATATTTTCATGTTTATACAGATAGCGGTTTAGATATTTCCATGTTTATACAGACCGCGGTGTAGATATTTCCATGTTTATACAGATTGCGGTGCAGATATTTCCATGTTTGTACAGATGGCGGTGTTGATATTTCCATCTAAACACAGACGACCGTGTAGATATTTCCATGTTTATACAGATAGCGGCACAGATATTTCCATGGATATTTAGATGGCAGTGTAGACATTTCCATGTTTATACAGATAGCGGTGTTGTAATTTCCATGTTTATATAGATAGCGGTGTAGATATTTCCATGTATATACACATGGCTGTGTAGATATTTCCATGTTTATACAGATGGCGGTGTAGATATTTCCATGTTAATACAGATAATTTTGTAAGTATTTCCTTGTTTATACTGATGGCGTTGTAGATATTTCGATGTTTATAGAGATAGCATTTGAGATATTCCCATGTTTATACAGATAGCGGTGTAGATATTTCCATGTTTATACTGATCGTGGTGTAGATATTTCCATGTTTATAGAGATGTCGGTGTAGATATTTCCATGTTCATAGAGATAGCTGTGTTGATTTTTCCATGTTTATAGGGATAGCGGTGTGGATATTTCCATGTTTATACAGGTAGGGGTGTAGATATTTCCGTGTTTATACAGATGGCGGTGTAGATATTTCCATGTTTATACAGATCACGGTGTAGATATTTCCTTGTTTATACAAATAGCGGTGTAGTTATTAGCATGTTTATACAGATAGCGGTGCAGATATTTCCATGTATAAACAGATGTCTGTGTATATATTTTCATGTTTAAACAGATGGTGGTGTAGATATTTTCTTGTTTATACAAATAGCGGTGTAGTTATTTCCATGTTTATACAGATAGTGGTGTAGATATTTCCATGTATATACAGATGGCTGTGTAGATATTTCCATGTTTATACAGATGGCTGTGTAGATATTTCCATGTTTATTCAGAAGACTTTGTAGGTATTTCCATGTTTATACAGATGGCGGTGTAGATATTTCCATGTTTATAGAGATAGCTGTGTAGATATTTCCATGTTTATACAGATAGCGGGGTAGATATTTCCATGTTTACAGATCGCGGTGTAGATATTTTCATGTTTATACAGATCACGGTGTAGATATTTCCATGTTTATACAGATCGCAATGTAGATATTTCCATGTTTATACAGATGGCGGTGTAGATATTTCCATGTTTATATAGATGGTGGTGAAGATATTACCATGTTTATACAGATAGCGGTGTAGATATTTCCATCTTTATACAGATCGTGTTGAAGATATTTCCATGTTTATACAGATCGCGGTGTAGCTATTTCCATGTTTATAGAGATAGCGGTGTAGACATTTCCATGTTTATACAGATAGCAGTGTAGATATTTCCATTTTTATAGAGATAGCGGTTTAGATATTTCATATTTATACAGATAGCGGTGTAGATATTTCCATGTTTGTACAGATTGCAGTGTAGATATTTCCATGTTTATACACATGACTGTGTAGGTATTTCCATGTTTAGACAGATGGCTTTGTAGATATTTCCACGTTTATAGAGATAGCGGTGCAGATATTTCCATGTTTATACCGATAGTGGTGTAAATATTTCCATGTTTATACAGATCTTGGTGTAGATATTTCCATGTTTATACAGATACCAGTGTAGATATTAACATGTTTATACAGACCACAGTGTAGGAATTTCCATGTTTATAGAGATAGCGTTGTAGATATTTCCATGTTTGTACAGATGGCGGTGTTGGCGTTTCCATCTATACACAGATTGCCGTGTAGGAATTTCCATGAGTATACAGATGGCATTGTAGTTATTTCCTTGTTTATACAGATGGTAGTGTAGATATTTCCATGTTTATACAGATGACTGTATAGGTATTTCTATGTTTTTACAGATGGCATTGTAGATATTTCCATGTCTATAGAGATAGCAATGTAGATATTTCCCTGTTTATACAGATGGCGGTGTAGATAGTTCCATGTTTATAGAGATAGCGGTGTAGATATTTCCATATTAATACAAATAACTGTGTAGATATTTCCATGTTTATACAGAGAGCGGTGAAAATATTTCCATGTATATGGAGATAATGGTGTAGATATTTCCATGTTTATAGAGATAGCGGTGTAGATATTTCCATGTTTATACAGATAGCGGTGTAGATATTTCCATGTTTATACAAACCGCAGTGTAGGTATTTCCATATTTATACAGATAGCGGTGCAGATATTTCCATGTTTGTACAGTTTGCGGTGTTGATATTTCCATCTATACACAGATGACCGTGTAGATATTTCCATGTTTATACAGATGGCGGAAAAGATATTTCTATGGATATGTAGATGGCGATGTAGATATTTCCATGTTTATACAGATAGCGGTGTAGTTTTTTCCATGTTTATATAGATAGCTGTGTAAGTATTTCCATGTATATACACATGGCTGTATAGATATTTCCATCTTTATACAGATGGCGGTGTAGATATTTCCATGTTTTTACAGATAACTTTGAAAGTATTTCCATGTTTATAGAGATGGCGGTGTAGATATTTCCATGTTTATAGAGATATCAGTGGAGATATTTCCATGTTTATAGAGATAGCGGTGTAGATATTTCCAAGTTTATACTGATGACGATGTTGATATTTCCATGTTTATACAGATAGCGGTGTAAATATTTCCATGTATTATACAGATCGTTGTGCAGATATTTCCATGTATTATACAGATCGTTGTGTAGATATTTCCATGTTTATACACACCGCTGTGTAGGTATTTCCATGTTTATACAGATAACGGTGTAGATATTTCCATATTTATACAGATAGCGGTGTAAATATTTCCATGCTTATACAGATCACGGTGAAGATATTTCCATGTTTATAGAGATAGCGGTGTAGATATTTCCATGTTTATACAGACCGCGGTGTAGATATTTCCATGTTTATGCAGATTGCGGTGCAGATATTTCCATGTTTGTACAGATGGCGGTGTTGATATTTCCATCTATACACAGATGACCGTGTAGATATTTCCATGTTTATACTGATGGCGGCGCAGATATTTCCATGGATAAGTAGATGGCGGTGTAGATATTTCCATGTTTATACAGATAGCGGTGTAGTTATTTCCATGTTTATATAGATAGCGGTGTAGATATTTCCATGTACATACACATGCCTGTGTACATATTTCCATGTTTATACACATGGCGGTGTAGATATTTCCATGTTTATACAGATAACTTTGTAAGTATTTCCTTGTTTATACAGATGGCGGTGTAGATATTTCGATGTTTATTGAGATAGCATTGGAGATATTTCCATGTTTATACAGATAGCGGTGTAGATATTTCCCTGTTTATACTGATCGTGCTGTAGATATTTCCATGTTTATACTGATAGCCGTGTAGATATTTCCATGTTTATTCAGATTGCGGTGTGGATATTTCCATGTTTATACAGGTAGGGGTGTAGATATTTCCGTGTTTATACAGATGGCGGTGTAGATATTTCCATGTTTATACAGATAGCGGTGTAGATATTTCCATGTATATACAGATGGCTGTGTAGATATTTCCATGTTTATACAGATGGCTGTGTAGATATTTCCATGTTTATACAGATGACTTTGTAGGTATTTCCATGTTTATACAGATGGCGGTGTAGATATTTCCATGTTTATAGAGATAGCTGTGTAGATATTTCCATGTTTATACAGATATCGGTGTAGATATTTCCATGTTTATACAGATCGCGGTGTAGATATTTCCATGTTTATACAGATCACGGTGTAGATATTTCCTTGTTTATACAAATAGCGGTGTAGTTATTAGCATGTTTATACAGATAGCGGTGCAGATATTTCCATGTATAAACAGATGTCTGTGTATATATTTTCATGTTTAAACAGATGGTGGTGTAGATATTTTCTTGTTTATACAAATAGCGGTGTAGTTATTTCCATGTTTATACAGATAGTGGTGTAGATATTTCCATGTATATACAGATGGCTGTGTAGATATTTCCATGTTTATACAGATGGCTGTGTAGATATTTCCATGTTTATTCAGAAGACTTTGTAGGTATTTCCATGTTTATACAGATGGCGGTGTAGATATTTCCATGTTTATAGAGATAGCTGTGTAGATATTTCCATGTTTATACAGATAGCGGGGTAGATATTTCCATGTTTACAGATCGCGGTGTAGATATTTTCATGTTTATACAGATCACGGTGTAGATATTTCCATGTTTATACAGATCGCAATGTAGATATTTCCATGTTTATACAGATGGCGGTGTAGATATTTCCATGTTTATATAGATGGTGGTGAAGATATTACCATGTTTATACAGATAGCGGTGTAGATATTTCCATCTTTATACAGATCGTGTTGAAGATATTTCCATGTTTATACAGATCGCGGTGTAGCTATTTCCATGTTTATAGAGATAGCGGTGTAGACATTTCCATGTTTATACAGATAGCAGTGTAGATATTTCCATTTTTATAGAGATAGCGGTTTAGATATTTCATATTTATACAGATAGCGGTGTAGATATTTCCATGTTTGTACAGATTGCAGTGTAGATATTTCCATGTTTATACACATGACTGTGTAGGTATTTCCATGTTTAGACAGATGGCTTTGTAGATATTTCCACGTTTATAGAGATAGCGGTGCAGATATTTCCATGTTTATACCGATAGTGGTGTAAATATTTCCATGTTTATACAGATCTTGGTGTAGATATTTCCATGTTTATACAGATACCAGTGTAGATATTAACATGTTTATACAGACCACAGTGTAGGAATTTCCATGTTTATAGAGATAGCGTTGTAGATATTTCCATGTTTGTACAGATGGCGGTGTTGGCGTTTCCATCTATACACAGATTGCCGTGTAGGAATTTCCATGAGTATACAGATGGCATTGTAGTTATTTCCTTGTTTATACAGATGGTAGTGTAGATATTTCCATGTTTATACAGATGACTGTATAGGTATTTCTATGTTTTTACAGATGGCATTGTAGATATTTCCATGTCTATAGAGATAGCAATGTAGATATTTCCCTGTTTATACAGATGGCGGTGTAGATAGTTCCATGTTTATAGAGATAGCGGTGTAGATATTTCCATATTAATACAAATAACTGTGTAGATATTTCCATGTTTATACAGAGAGCGGTGAAAATATTTCCATGTATATGGAGATAATGGTGTAGATATTTCCATGTTTATAGAGATAGCGGTGTAGATATTTCCATGTTTATACAGATAGCGGTGTAGATATTTCCATGTTTATACAAACCGCAGTGTAGGTATTTCCATATTTATACAGATAGCGGTGCAGATATTTCCATGTTTGTACAGTTTGCGGTGTTGATATTTCCATCTATACACAGATGACCGTGTAGATATTTCCATGTTTATACAGATGGCGGAAAAGATATTTCTATGGATATGTAGATGGCGATGTAGATATTTCCATGTTTATACAGATAGCGGTGTAGTTTTTTCCATGTTTATATAGATAGCTGTGTAAGTATTTCCATGTATATACACATGGCTGTATAGATATTTCCATCTTTATACAGATGGCGGTGTAGATATTTCCATGTTTTTACAGATAACTTTGAAAGTATTTCCATGTTTATAGAGATGGCGGTGTAGATATTTCCATGTTTATAGAGATATCAGTGGAGATATTTCCATGTTTATAGAGATAGCGGTGTAGATATTTCCAAGTTTATACTGATGACGATGTTGATATTTCCATGTTTATACAGATAGCGGTGTAAATATTTCCATGTATTATACAGATCGTTGTGCAGATATTTCCATGTATTATACAGATCGTTGTGTAGATATTTCCATGTTTATACACACCGCTGTGTAGGTATTTCCATGTTTATACAGATAACGGTGTAGATATTTCCATATTTATACAGATAGCGGTGTAAATATTTCCATGCTTATACAGATCACGGTGAAGATATTTCCATGTTTATAGAGATAGCGGTGTAGATATTTCCATGTTTATACAGACCGCGGTGTAGATATTTCCATGTTTATGCAGATTGCGGTGCAGATATTTCCATGTTTGTACAGATGGCGGTGTTGATATTTCCATCTATACACAGATGACCGTGTAGATATTTCCATGTTTATACTGATGGCGGCGCAGATATTTCCATGGATAAGTAGATGGCGGTGTAGATATTTCCATGTTTATACAGATAGCGGTGTAGTTATTTCCATGTTTATATAGATAGCGGTGTAGATATTTCCATGTACATACACATGCCTGTGTACATATTTCCATGTTTATACACATGGCGGTGTAGATATTTCCATGTTTATACAGATAACTTTGTAAGTATTTCCTTGTTTATACAGATGGCGGTGTAGATATTTCGATGTTTATTGAGATAGCATTGGAGATATTTCCATGTTTATACAGATAGCGGTGTAGATATTTCCCTGTTTATACTGATCGTGCTGTAGATATTTCCATGTTTATACTGATAGCCGTGTAGATATTTCCATGTTTATTCAGATTGCGGTGTGGATATTTCCATGTTTATACAGGTAGGGGTGTAGATATTTCCGTGTTTATACAGATGGCGGTGTAGATATTTCCATGTTTATACAGATAGCGGTGTAGATATTTCCATGTATATACAGATGGCTGTGTAGATATTTCCATGTTTATACAGATGGCTGTGTAGATATTTCCATGTTTATACAGATGACTTTGTAGGTATTTCCATGTTTATACAGATGGCGGTGTAGATATTTCCATGTTTATAGAGATAGCTGTGTAGATATTTCCATGTTTATACAGATATCGGTGTAGATATTTCCATGTTTATACAGATCGCGGTGTAGATATTTCCATGTTTATACAGATCGCGGTGTAGATATTTCCATGTTTATACAGATAGCGGTGTAGGTATTTCCACGTTTTTACAGATATCGGTGTAGATATTTCCATGTTTACACAGATTGCGGTGTAGATATTTCCATCTTTCTACAGATGGCATTGTAGATATTTCCATGTTTATACAGATGGCGGTGTAGATATTTCCATCTTTACATAGATGGTGGTGTAGATATTACCATGTTTATACAGATAGCGGTGTAGATATTTCCATCTTTATACAGTTCGTGGTGAAGATATTTCCATGTTTATATAGATCGCAGTGTAGATATTTCCATGTTTATACAGATCGCGGTGTAGATATTTCCATGTTTATACAGATAGCGGTGTAGATATTTCCATGTTTATACAGATAGCGGTGTAGATATTTCCATGTTTATAGAGATAGCGGTGTAGGTATTTCCATGTTTATAGACATAGCGGTGTAGATATTTCCATGTTTATATAGATGGCGTTGTAGATATTTCCATGTTTATACCGAAAGCGGTGTTGGTATTTCCACGTTTATACAGATAGCGATGAAGATATTTCCCTGTTTATACAGCTCGCGGTGCAGATATTTATATATTTATACAGATGGCATTGTAGATATTTCCTTTTTCACACAGATGGCGGTGTAGATGTTTCCATGTTTATACAGATGGCGGAGTAGTTAGTTCCATGTTTAAGGAGATGGCAGTGTAGATATTTTCATGTTTATAGAGATGGTGGTGTAGATATTTTCATGTTTATAGAGATAGCGGTGTAGATATTTACATGTTTGTACAGATGGCGGTGTTGATATTTCCATCTATACACAGATGGCCGTGCAGATATTTCCATCTTTATACAGATGGCGGCGTAGATATTTCCATGAACATGCAGATGGCGGTGTAGATATTTCCATGTTAATACAGATAGCGGTGTAGATATTTCCATGTTTACACAGATGGTGGTGTAGATATTTCCGTGTTTATACACATGGCGGAGTAGATACTTCCATCTTTATGGAGATGGCAGTGTACATATTTTCATGTTTATAGAGATGGCGGTGTAGATATTTCCATACATATAGAGATCGCGGTGTAGATATTTCCATCTTTCTACAGATGGCAGTGTAGATATTTCCATGTTTATACAGATGGCGGTGTAGATATTTCCATATATATACAGATACCTGTGTGTATATTTCCATGTGTATACAGATGGTATTGTAGGTATTTCCATGTTTATACAGATGGTGGTGTAGATATTTCCATGTTCATTCAGATGACTGTGTAGATATTTCCATATTTTTACAGATGGCAGTGTAGATATTTCAATGTTTATAGAGATGGCGCTGTAGATATTTCAATGTTAATACAGATCGCGGAGTAGATGTTTCCATGTTTATACAGATAACGGTGTAGATATTTCCATCTTTCTACAGATGGCATTGTAGATATTTCCATGGTTATACAGATGGCGGTGTAGATATTTCCATGTTTATATAGACGGTGGTGTAGATGTTACCATGTTTAAACAGATAGCGGTGTAGATATTTCCATGTTTATAGAGACTGCAGTGTAGATATTTCCATATTTGCACAGATTACTGTTTAGATATTTCCATGTTTACACAGATTGCGGTGTAGTTATTTCCATATTTATACAGAGGGCTGTGTACATATTTCCATGTTTATACTGATGGCAGTGTAGATATTTCCATGTTCCTACACATGACTGTGTAGTTATTTCCATGTTTATACAGATGGCTTTGCAGGTATTTCCTGGTTTATAGAGATAGCGGTGTAGATATTTCCATGTTTATACAGATAGCGGTGTAAATATTTCCATGTTTTATACAGATCGTTGTGTAGATATTTCTATGTTTATAAAGATACCGGTGTAGATATTTCCATGTTTATACATACCGCTGTGTAGGTATTTCCATGTTTATACAGATAGTGGTGTAGATATTTCCATGTCTGTACAGATGGCGGTGTTGATGTTTCCAACCATACACAGATTGCCGTGTAGGTATTTCCATGTGTATACAGATGGCATTGTAGATATTTCCATGTTTATACAGATGGTGGTGGAGATGTTTCCATGTTTCTACAGATGGCGTTGTAGGTATTTCCATGTTTATACAGATAACTGTGTAGATATTTCCATATTTATACAGAAAGCGGTGTAAATATTTCCATGTTTATACAGATCACGGTGTAGATATTTCCATGTTTATAGAGATTGCGATGTAGATATTTCCATGTTTATACAGATAGCGGTTTAGATATTTCCATGTTTATACAGACCACGGTGTAGATATTTCCATGTTTATACAGATTGCGGTGCAGATATTTCCATGTTTGTACAGATGGCGGTGTTGATATTTCCAACTATACACAGATGACCGTGTAGATATTTCCATGTTTATACTGATGGCAGCGCAGATATTTCCATGGATATGTAGATTGCAGTGTAGATATTTCCATGTTTATACAGATAGCGGTGTAGTTATCTCCATGTTTATATAGATAGCGGTGTAGATATTTCCATGTATATACACATGGCTGTGTAGATATTTCCATGTTTATACACATGGCGGTGTAGATATTTCCATGTTTATACAGATAATTTGTAAGTATTTCCTTGTTTATACAGATGGCGGTGTAGGTATTTCGATGTTTATTGAGATAGCATTGGAGATATTTCCATGTTTATACAGATAGCGGTGTAGATATTTCCCTGTTTATACTGATCGTGGTGTAGATATTTCCATGTTTATAGAGATAGCGGTGTAGATATGTCCATGTTTATAGAGATAGCGGTGTGGATATTTCCATGTTTATACAGGTAGGGGTGTAGATATTTCCGTGTTTATACAGATGGCGGTGTAGATATTTCCATGTTTACACAGATTGCGGTGTAGATATTTCCATCTTTCTACAGATGGCATTGTAAATATTTCCATGTTTATACAGATGGCGGTTTAGATATTTCCATCTTTAAATAGATGGTGGTGTAGATATTACCATGTTTATACAGACAGCGTTGTAGATATTTCCATCTTTATAAAGTTCGTGGTGAAGATATTTCCATGTTTACACAGATGCCTATGCAGTTATCTCCATATTTATACAGAGGGCTGTGTAGATATTTCTAAGTTTATACAGATGGCAGTGTAGATATTTCCATGTTCCTACACATGACTGTGTAGGTATTTCCATGTTTATACAGATGGCTTTGTAGATATTTCCATGTCTATAGAGACAGCGGTGCAGATATTTCCATGTTTATACAGATTGCGGTGTATATATTTCCATGTTTATACAGATCGTGGTGTAGATATTTCCATGTTTATACAGATACCGGTGTAGATATTTCCATGTTTATACAGACTGCAGTGTAGATATTTCCATGTTTATAGAGATAGCAGTGTAGATATTTACATGTTTATACATATGTCTGTGTAGATATTTCCATGTGTATACAGATGGCATTGTAGATATTTCCATGTTTATACAGATGACTGTATAGGTATTTCCATGTTTTTACAGATGGCAGTGCAGATATTTCCATGTTTATAGAGATAGCGGTGTAGATATTTCCATGTTTGTACAGATGGCGGTGTTGTTATTTCCATCTATACACAGATGGTCATGTAGATATTTCCATGTTTATACAGATGGCGGCGTAGATATTTCCATGGACATGCAGATGGCCGTGTAGATATTTCCATGTTTATACAGATAGCGGTGTAGATATTTCCATGTTTACACAGATGGTGATGTAGATATTTCCGTGTTTATACACATGTCGGAGTAGATACTTCCATCTTTATGGAGATGGCAGTGTAGATATTTTGATGTCTATAGAGATGGCGGTGTAGATATTTTCATATTTATAGACATAGCGGTGTAGATATTTCCATCTTTCTACAGATGGCAGTGTACATATTTCCATGTTTATACAGATGGCGGTGTAGATATTTCCATAGTAATACAGATGTCTGTGTAGATATTTCCATGTGTATACAGATGGCATTGTAGGTATTTCCATGTTTATACAGATGGTGGTGTAGATATTTCCATGTTTATTCAGATGACTGTGTAGATATTTCCATGTTTTTACAGATGGCAGTGTAGATATTTCAATGTTTATAGAGAAGGCGCTGTAGATATTTCCATGTTTATACAGATCGCGGTGTAGATATTTCCATGTTTATACAAATAGCGGTGTAGATATTTCCATGTTTTTACAGATATTGGTGTAGATATTTCCATGTTTACACAGATTGCGGTGTAGATGTTTCCATCTTTCTTCAGATGGCATTGTAGATATTTCCATGTTTATACAGCTCGCGGTGCAGATATTTATATCTTTATACAGATGGCATTGTAGATATTTCCTTATTCACACTGATGGCGGTGTAGATGTTTCCATGTTTGTACAGATGGCGGAGTAGTTAGTTCCATGTTTATGGAGATGGCAGTGTAGATATTCTCATGTTTATAAAGATGGCGGTGTAGATATTTCCATATTTACAGAGATAGTGGCGTAGATATTTCCATCTTTCTACAGATGGCAGTGTAGGTATTTCCATGTTTATAGAGCTGGCGGTGTAGATATATCCATATTTATACAGATGTCTGTGTAGATATTTCCATGTGTATACAGATGCTATTGTAGGTATTTCCATGTTTATACAGATGGTGGTGTAGATATTTCCATGTTTATTCAGATGAATGTGTAGATATTTCCATGTTTTTACAGATGGCAGTGTAGATATTTCAATGTTTATAGAGATGTCGCTGTAGATATTTCCATGTTTATATAGATAACGGTGGAGATATTTCCATGTTTATACGGAGAGCAGTGGAGATATTTCCATGTTTATACACATACCGGTGAACATATTTCCAAGTTTACAGAGAGAGCGGTGTAGGAATTTCCATGTTTATACAGATAGCGGTGCAGATATTTCCATGTTTATACAGATGCATCTGCAGATATTTCCATATTTATACAGAGCCTGTGTAGATATTTCTAAGTTTATACAGATGGCAGTGTAGATATTTCCATGTTCCTACACATGACTGTGTAGTTATTTCCATGTTTATACCAATGGCTTTGTAGATACTTCCATGTTTATAGAGATAGCGGTGCAGATATTTGCATGTTTATACAGATAGTGGTGTATATATTTCCATGTTTATACAGATCGTGGTGTAGATATTTCCATGTTTATACAGATACAGGTGTAGATATTTCCATGTTTATACAGACCACAGTGTAGATATTTTCATGTTTATAGAGATAGCAGTGTAGATATTTCCATGTTTGTACAGAGATCGGTGTAAATATTTCCATGTTTATACAGATCACGGTGTAGATATTTCCATGTTTATAGAGATAGCGGTGTAGATATTTCCAAGTTTATACAGATAGCGTTTTAGATATTTCCATGTATATACAGATGGCTGTGTAGATATTTCCATGTTTATACAGATGGCTTTGTAGATATTTCCATGTTTATACAGATGACTGTGTAGGTATTTCCATGTTTATACAGATGGCGGTGTAGATATTTCCATGTTTATATAGGTAGCTGTGTAGATATTTCCATGTTTATACAGATGGTATTGTAGGTATTTCCATGTTTATACAGATGGTGGTGTAGAGATTTCCATGTTTATTCAGATGACTGTGTAGATATTTCCATGTTTTTACAGATGGCAGTGTAGATATTTCAATGTTTATAGAGAAGGCGCTGTAGATATTTCCATGTTTATACAGATCGCGGTTTAGATACTTCCATGTTTATACAGATAGCGGTGTAGATATTTCCATGTTTTTACAGATATTGGTGTAGGTATTTCCATGTTTACACAGATTGCGGTGTAGATATTTCCATCTTTCTACAGATGGCATTGTAGATATTTCCATGTTTATACAGCTCGCGGTGCAGATATTTATATCTTTATACAGATGGCATTGCAGATATTTCCTTATTCACACTGATGGCGGTGTAGATGTTTCCATGTTTGTACAGATGGCAGAGTAGTTAGTTCCATGTTTATGGAGATGGCAGTGTAGATATTCTCATGTTTATAAAGATGGCGGTGTAGATATTTCCATATTTATAGAGATAGCGGCGTAGATATTTCCATCTTTCTACAGATGGCAGTGTAGATATTTCCATGTTTATAGAGCTGGCGGTGTAGATATATCCATATTTATGCAGATGTCTGTGTAGATATTTCCATGTGTATACTGATGGTATTGTAGGTATTTCCATCTTTATACAGATGGTGGTGTAGATATTTCCATGTTTATTCAGATGACTGTGTAGATATTTCCATGTTTTTACAAATGGCAGTGTAGATATTTCAATGTTTATAGAGATGGCGCTGTAGATATTTCCATGTTTATATAGATAACGGTGGAGATATTTCCATGTTTATACGGAGAGCTGTGGAGATATTTCCATGTTTATACACATACCGGTGAACATATTTCCAACTTTACAGAGACAGCGGTGTGGGTATTTCCATGTTTATACAGATAGCGGTGCAGATATTTCCATGTTTATACAGATGCCTCTGCAGATATTTCCATATTTATACAGAGCCTGTGTAGATATTTCTAAGTTTATACAGATGGCAGTGTAGATATTTCCATGTTCCTACACATGACTGTGTAGTTATTTCCATGTTTATACCGATGGCTTTGTAGATACTTCCATGTTTATAGAGATAGCGGTGCAGATATTTCCATGTTTATACAGATAGTGGTGTATATATTTCCATGTTTATACAGATCGTGGTGTAGATATTTCCATGTTTATACAGATACAGGTGTAGATATTTCCATGTTTATACAGACCACAGTGTAGATATTTTCATGTTTATAGAGATAGCAGTGTAGATATTTCCAGGTTTGTACAGAGAGCGGTGTAAATATTTCCATGTTTTTACAGATCACGGTGTAGATATTTCCATGTTTATAGAGATAGCGGTGTAGATATTTCCAAGTTTATACAGATAGCGTTTCTGATATTTCCATGTATATACAGATGGCTGTGTAGATATTTCCATGTTTATACAGATGGCTTTGTAGATATTTCCATGTTTATACAGATGACTGTGTAGGTATTTCCATGTTTATACAGATGGCGGTGTAGATATTTCCATGTTTATATAGATAGCTGTGTAGATATTTCCATGTTTATACAGATAGCGGTGTAGATATTTCAGTGTTTATACAGATCGCGGTGTAGATATTTCCATGTTTATACAGATCGCGGTGTAGATATTTCCATGTTTATACAGATAGCGGTGTAGATATTTACATGTTTTTACACATATCGGTGTAAGTATTTCCATGTTTACACCGATTGCGGTGTAGATATTTCCATCTTTCTACAGATGGCATTGTAGATATTTCCAAGTTTATACAGATGGCGTTGTAGATATTTCCATGTTTATATAGATGGTGGTGTAGATATTACCATCTTTATACAGATAGCGGTATAGATATTTCCATGTTTATACAGATCGTGGTGAAAATATTTCCATGTTTATACAGATCGCGGTGTAGATATTTCCATGTTTATACAGATCACGATGTAGATATTTCCATGTTTATACAGATAGCGGTGTAGATATTTTCATGTTTATACAGATAGCGGTGTAGATATTTCCATGTTTATAGAGATAGCGGTGTAGGTATTTCCATGTTTACAGACATAGCGGTGTAGATATTTCCATGTTTATATAGATGGCGTTGTAGGTATTTCCATGTTTATACCGATAGCGGTGTTGGTATTTCCACGTTTATACAGATAGCGATGTAGATATTTCCGTGTTTATACAGCTCGCGGTGCAGATATTTTTATCTTTATACAGATGGCATTGTAGATATTTCCTTATTCACAGAGATGGCGATGTAGATGTTTCCATGTTTATACAGATGGCGGAGTAGTTAGTTCCATGTTTATGGAGATTGCAGTGTAGATATTTTCATGTTTATAGAGATGGCGGTGTACATATTTCCATGTCTATAGAGATAGCAGTGTAGATATTTACATGTTTATACAGATGGTTGTGTAGATATTTCCATGTGTATACAGATGTCATTGTAGATATTTCCATGTTTATACATTTGACTGTGTAGTTACTTCCATGTTTTTACAAATGGCAGTGCAGATATTTCCATGTTTATAGAGATAGCGGTGTAGATATTTCCATGTTTGTACAGATGACGGTGTTGATATTTCCATCTATACACAGATGGCCGTGTAGATATTTCCATGTTTATGCAGATGGCGGCGTAGATATTTCCATGGACATGCAGATGGTGGTGTAGATATTTCCATGTTTATACAGATAGCGGTGTAGATATTTCCATGTTTACACAGATGGTGGTGTAGTTATTTCCGTGTTTATACAGATAGCGGTGTAGATATTTCCATGTTTATACAGATGGTGGTGTAGATATTTCCATGTTTATTCAGATGACTGTGTAGATATTTCCATGTTTTACAGATGGCGGTGTAGATATTTCAATGTTTATAGAGATGGCGCTGTAGATATTTCCATGTTTATACAGATCACGGTGTAGATATTTCCATGTTTATACAGATAGCGGTGTAGATATTTCCATGTTTTTACAGATATCGGTGTAGATATTTCCATGTTTACACAGATTGCGGTGTAGATATTTCCATCTTTCTACAGATGGCATTGTAGATATTTCCATGTTTATACAGATGGCGGTGTAGATATTTCCATGTTTATAGAGATGCTGGTGTAGATATTACCATGTTTATACAGAGAGCTGTGTAGATATTTCCATGTTTATACAGATCGTGGTGAAGATATTTCCATGTTTATACAGATCGCGGTGTAGATATTTCCATATTTATACAGATCGCGGTGTAGATATTTCCATGTTTATACAGATAGCGGTGTAGATATTTCCATGTTTATACAGATAGCGGTGTAGATATTTCCATGTTTATAGAGATAGCGGTGTAGGTATTTCCATGTTTATAGACACGGCGGTGTAGATATTTCCATGTTTATATAGATGGCGTTGTAGATATTTCCATGTTTATACTGATAGCGGTGTTGGTATTTCCACATTTATACAGATAGCAATGTAGATATTTCCATCTTTATACAGCTCGCGGTGCAGGTATTTATATCTTTATACAGATGGCATTGTAGATATTTCCTTATTCACACAGATGGCGTTGTAGACGTTTCCATGTTTATACAGATGGCGGAGTAGTTAATTCCATGTTTATGGAGATGGCAGTGTAGATATTTTCATGTTTATAGAGATGGCAGTGTAGGTATTTCCATGTTTATAGAGACAGCAGTGTAGATATTTACATGTTTATACAGATGGTAGTGTAGATATTTCCATGTGTATACAGATGGCATTGTAGATATTTCCATGTTTATACAGATGACTGTGTAGTTACTTCCATGTTTTTACAAATGGCAGTGCAGATATTTCCATGTTTATAGAGATAGCGGTGTAGATATTTCCATGTTTGTACAGATGGCGGTGTTGATATTTCCATCTATACACAGATGGCCGTGTAGATATTTCCATGTTTACACAGATGGCGGCGTAGATATTTCGAAGACATGCAGATGGTGGTGTAGATATTTCCATGTTTATACAGATAGCGGTGTAGATATTTCCATGTTTACACAGATGGTGGTGTAGATATTTCCGTGTTTATACAGATAGCGGTGTAGATATTTCCATGTTTATACAGATGGTGGTATAGATATTTCCATTTTTATTCAGATGACTGTGTAGATATTTCCATGTTTTACAGAAGGCGGTGTAGATATTTCAATGTTTATAGAGATGGCGCTGTAGATATTTCCATGTTTATACAGATCGCGGTGTAGATATTTCCATGTTTATACAGATAGCGGTGTAGATATTTCCATGTTTTTACAGATATCGGTGTAGATATTTCCATGTTTACACAGATTGCGGTGTAGATATTTCCATCTTTCTACGGATGGCATTGTAGATATTTCCATGTTTATACAGATGGCGGTGTAGATATTTCCATGTTTATATAGATGGTGGTGTAGATATTACCATTTTTATACAGATAGCGGTGTAGATATTTCCATGTTTATACAGATCGTGGTGAAGATATTTCCATGTTTATACAGATCACGGTGTAGATATTTCCATGTTTATACAGATCGCGGTGTATATATTTCCATGTTTATACAGATAGCGGTGTAGATATTTCCATGTTTATACAGATAGCGGTGTAGATATTTCCATGTTTATAGAGATAGCGGTGTAGGTATTTCCATGTTTATAGACATAGCGGTGTAGATATTTCCATGTTTATATAGATGGCGTTGTAGATATTTCCATGTTTATACCGATAGCGGTGTTGGTATTTCCACGTTTATACAGATAGCGATGTAGATATTTCCATCTTTATACAGCTCGCGGTGGAGATATTTATATCTTTATACAGATGGCATTGTAGATATTTCCTTATTCACACAGATGGCGGTGTAGATGTTTCCATGTTTATACAGATGGCGGAGTAGTTAGTTCCATGTTTATGGAGATGGCAGTGTAGATATTTTCATGTTATAGAGATGGCGGTGTAGGTATTTCCATGTTTATAGAGATAGCAGTGTAGATATGTACATGTTTATACAGATGGCTGTGTAGATATTTCCATGTGTATACAGATGGCATTGTAGATATTTCCATGTTTATACAGATGACTGTATAGGTATTTCCATGTTTTTACAGATGGCAGTGCAGATATTTCCATGTTTATAGAGATAGCGGTGTAGATATTTCCAAGTTTGTACAGATGGCGGTGTTGATATTTCCATCTATACACAGATGGCCGTGTAGATATTTCCATGTTTATACAGATGGCGGCGTAGATATTTCCATGGACATGCAGATGGCGGTGTAGATATTTCCATGTTTATACAGATAGCGGTGTAGATATCTCCATGTTTACACAGATGGTGGTGTAGATAATTCCGTGTTTATACACATGACGGAGTAGATACTTCCATCTTTATGGAGATGGCAGTGTAGATATTTTCATGTTTATACAGATGGCGGTGTAGATATTTCCACATTTATACAGATGTCTGTGTAGATATTTCCATGTGTATACAGATGGTATTGTAGGAATTTCCATGTTTATACAGATGGTGGTGTAGATATTTCCATGTTTATTCAGATGACTGTGTAGATATTTCCATGTTTTTACAGATGGCAGTGTAGATATTTCAATGTTTATAGAGATGGCGCTATAGATATTTCTATGTTTATACAGATAATGTTGGAGATATTTCCATGTTTATACAGAGAGCAGTGGAGATATCTCCATGTTTATACACATAGCGGTGTACATATTTCCATGTTTATAGAGACAGCAGTGTAGATATTTCCATGTTCCTACACATGACTGTGTAGGTATTTCCATGTTTATACAGATGGCTTTGTAGATTTTTCCATGTTTATAGAGATAGCGGTGCAGATATTTCCTTGTTTATACAGATAGCACTGTATATATTTCCATGTTTATACAGATCGTGGTGCAGATATTTCCATGTTTATACAGCTACTGGTGTAGATATTTCCATGTTTATACAGACCGCAGTGTAGATAATTCCATGTTTATAGAGATAGCAGTGTAGATATTTTCATGTTTGTACAGATGGCGGTGTTGATGTTTCCATCTATACACAGATTGCCGTGTAGGTATTTCCATGTGTATACAGATGGCATTGTAGATATTTCCATGTTTATACAGATGGCGGTGTAGATATTTCCATGTTTATAGAGATAGCGGTGTACATATTTTCATATTTATACAGATAACGGTGTAGAAATTTCCATGTTTATACAGATAGCGGTGTAAATATTTCCATGTTTTTACAGATCACGGTGTAGTTATTTCCATGTTTATAGAGATAGCGGTGTAGCTATTTCCATGTATATACAGATAGTGGTGTAGATATTTCCATGTTTATACAGACCGCGGTGTAGATATTTCCATGGTTATACAGATAGCGGTGCAGATATTTCCATGTTTGCACAGATGGCGGTGTTGATATTTCCATCTATACACAGATGACCGTGTAGATATTTCCATGGTTATACAGATGGCGGCACAGATATTTCCATGGATATGTAGATGGCGGTGTTGATATTTCCATGTTTATACAGATAGCGGTGTAGTTATTTCCATGTTTATATAGATAGCCGTGTAGATATTTCCATGTATATACACATGGCTGTGTAGATATTTCCATGTTTATACAGATGGCGGTGTAGATATTTCCATGTTTATACAGATAACTTTGTAAGTATTTCCATGTTTATACAGATGGCGGTGTAGATATTTCAATGTTTATAGAGATAGCTGTGGAGATATTTCCATGTTTATACAGATAGCGGTGTAGATATTTCCATGTTTATACTGATCGTGGTGTAGATATTTCCATGTTTATAGAGATGGCGGTGCAGATATTTCCATGTTCATAGAGATAGCGGTGTTGATTTTTCCTTGTTTATATAGATAGCGGTGTGGATATTATCATGTTTATACAGATAAGGGTGTAGATATTTCCATGTTTATAGAGATGGCGGTGTAGATATTTCCACGTTTATACAGATCACGGTATAGATATTTTCTTGTTTATAAAAA
The DNA here is from genome assembly GCF_029289425.2 of Pan paniscus. Taxonomy (NCBI): domain Eukaryota; kingdom Metazoa; phylum Chordata; class Mammalia; order Primates; family Hominidae; genus Pan; species Pan paniscus. The sequence continues at coordinate 74,093,375 of NC_073270.2, forward strand.
TAGCGGTGTAGTTATTTCCATGTTTATACTGATAGCGGTGTAGATATTTCCATGTATATACAGATGGCTGTGTAGATATTTCCATGTTTATAGAGATAGCTGTGTAGATATTTCCATGTTTATGCAGATAGCGGTGTAGATATTTCCATGTTTATACAGATCGTGGTGTAGTTATTTCCATGTTTATACAGATAGCGGTGTAGATATTTCCACGTATATACAGATGGCTCTGTAGATATTTCCCTGTTTATACACATGGCTGTGTTGATATTTCCATGTTTATACAGATGACTTTGTAGGTATTTCCATGTTTATACAGATGGCGGTGTAGATATTTCCATGTTTATGGAGATAGCTGTGTAGATATTTCCATGTTTATACAGATGGCGGCATAGATAATTCCATGGACATGCAGATGGCGGTGTAGATATTTCCATGTTTATACAGATAGCGGTGTAGATATTTCCATGTTTACACAGACGGTGGTGTAGATATTTCCGCGTTTATACACATGGCGGAGTAGATACTTCCATGTTTATGGAGATGGCAGTGTAGATATTTTCATGTTTATAGAGATGGCGGTGTAGATATTTCCATATTTATAGAGATAGCGGTGTACATATTTTCATCTTTCTACAGATGGCAGTGTAGATATTTCCATGTATATACAGATGGCCGTGTAGATATTTCCATATTTACACAGGTGTCTGTGTAGATATTTCCATGTGTATACAGATGGTATTGTAGGTATTTCCATGTTTATACAGATGAGGGTGTTGATATTTCCATGTTTATTCAGATGACTGTGTAGATATTTCCTTGTTTTTACAGATGGCAGTGTAGATATTTCAATGTTTATAGAGATGGCGCTGTAGATATTTCCATGTTTAAGCAGATAACGGTGGAGATATTTCCATGTTTATACACATAGCGTTGTACATATTTCCATGTTTATACAGACAGCGGTGTAGGTATTTCCATGTTTATACAGATAGCGGTGCAGATATTTCCATGTTTACTCAGATGTCTATGCAGATATTTCCATAATTATACAGAGGGCTGTGTAGATATTTCTATGTTTATACAGATGGCAGTGTAGATATTTCCATGTTCCTACACATGACTGTGTAGGTATTTCCATGTTTATACAGATGGCTTTGTAGATATTTCCATGTTTATAGAGATAGCGGTGCAGATATTTCAATGTTTATACAGATAGCGCTGTATATATTTCCATGTTTATACAGATCGTGGTGTAGATATTTCCATGTTTATACAGATACCGGTGTAGATATTTCCATGTTTATACAGACCGCAGTGTAGATAATTGCATGTTTATACAGATAGCAGTGTTGATATTTCCATGTTTGTACAGATGGCGGTGTTGATGTTTCCATCTATACACAGATTGCCGTGTAGGTATTTCCATGTGTATACAGATGGCATTGTAGTTATTTCCATGTTTATACAGATGGCGGTGTAGATATTTCCATGTTTATAAAGATAGCGGTGTAGATATTTCCATATTTATACAGATAACGGTGTTGAAATTTCCATGTTTATACAGATAGCGGTGTAAATATTTCCATGTTTATACAGATCACGGTGTAGATATTTCCATGTTTATAGAGATAGCGGTGTAGATATTTCCATGTTTATACAAATGGCGGTGTAGATATTTCCATGTTTATAGAGATAGCGGTATAGATATTTCCATATTTATACAGATAACGGTGTTGAAATTTCCATGTTTATACAGATAGCGGTGTAAATATTTCCATGTTTATACAGATCACGGTGTAGATATTTCCATGTTTATAGAGATAGCGGTGTAGATATTTCCATGTTTATACAGACCACGGTGTAGATATTTCCATGGTTATACAGATAGCGGTGCAGATATTTCCTGTTTGTACAGATGGCGGTGTTGATATTTCCATCTATACACAGATGACCGTGTAGATATTTCCATGTTTATACAGATGGCAGCGCAGATATTTCCATGGATATGTAGATGGCGGTGTAGATATTTCCATGTTTATACAGATAGCCGTGTTGTTATTTCCATGTTTATATAGATAGCGGTGTAGATATTTCCATGTATATACACATGGCTGTGTAGATATTTCCATGTTTATACAGATGGCGGTGTATATATTTCCATGTTTATACAGATAACTTTGTAAGTATTTCCATGTTTATACAGATCGCGGTGTAGATATTTCCATGTTTATACAGATAGCGGTGTAGATATTTCCATGTTTATACTGATCGTGGTGTAGATATTTCCATGTTGATAGAGATGGCGGTGCAGATATTTCCATGTTCATAGAGATAGCGGTGTTGATTTTTCCAAGTTTATAGAGATAGCGGTGTGGATATTTCCATGTTTATACAGATAGGGGTGTAGATATTTCCATGTTTAAAGAGATGGCTGTGTAGATATTTCCATGTTTATAGAGATCACGGTGTAGATATTTGCTAGTTTATAAAAATAGCGGTGTAGTTATTTCCATGTTTATACAGATCGCGGTGTAGATATTTCCATGTTTATACAGATATCAGTGTAGATATTTCCATGATTATACAGATAGCGGTGTAGATATTTCCATGTTTATACAGATGGCTGTGTACATATTTCCATGTTTATACAGATGACTTTGTAGTTATTTCCATGTTTATACAGATGGTGGTGTAGATATTTCCATGTTTATAGAGATAGCTGTGTAGATATTTCCATGTTTATACAGATCGCGGTGTAGATATTTCCATGTTTATACAGATCGCGGTGTAGATATTTCCATGTTTATACAGATAGCGGTGTAGATATTTCCATGTTTTTACAGATATCGGTGTAGTTATTTCCATGTTTACACAGATTGTCGTGTAGATATTTCCATCTTTCTACAGATGGCCTTGTAGAAGTTTCCATTTTTATATAGATGCCGGTGAAGATATTTCCATGTTTATATAGATGGTGGTGTAGATATTACCATGTTTATACAGATAGCGGTGTAGATATTTACAGGTATATACAGATCGTGGTGAAGATATTTCCATGTTTATACAGATCGCGGTGTAGATATTTGCATGTTTGTACAGATCGCGTTGTTGATATTTCCATGTTTATACAGATAGCGATGTAGATATTTCCATGTTTGTACAGATAGCGGTGTAGATATTTCCATGTTTATAGAGATAGCTTTGTAGGTATTTCCATGTTTATAGACATAGCGGTGTAGATATTTCCATGTTTATATAGACGGTGTTGTAGATATTTCCATGTTTATACCGATAGCGGTGTTGGTATTTCCATGTTTATACAGATAGCGATGAAGATATTTCCATGTTTATGCAGCTCGCGGTGCACATATTTGTATCTTTATAAAGATGGCATTGTAGATATTTCCTTGTTCACAGAGGTGGCGTTGTAGATGTTTCCATGTTTATAGAGATGGCGGAGAAGTTAGTTCCATATTTATGGAGATGACAGTGTAGATATTTTCATGTTTATAGAGATAGCAGTGTAGATATTTACATGTTTATACAGATGGCCGTGTAGATATTTCCATGTGAATACAGATGGCATTGTAGATATTTCCATGTTTATACAGATGTCTGTATAGGTATTTCCATGTTTTTCAGATGGCAGTGCAGATATTTCCATGTTTATAGAGATAGCGGTGTAGATATTTCCATGTTTGTACAGATGGCGGTGTTGATATTTCCATCCATACACAGATGGCCGTGTAGATATTTCCATGTTTATACAGATCGTGGTGTAGATATTTCCATGTTTATACAGATACCGGTGTAGATATTTCCATGTTTATACAGACTGCAGTGTAGATATTTCCATGTTTCTGGAGATAGCAGTGTAGATATTTACATGTTTATACAGATGGCTGTGTAGATATTTCCATGTGTATACAGATGGCATTGCAGATATTTCCATGTTTATACAGATGACTGTATAGGTATTTCCATGTTTTTACAGATGGCATTGCAGATATTTCCATGTTTATAGAGATAGTGGTGTAGATATTTCCATGTTTGTACAGATGGCGGTGTTGTTATTTCCATCTATACACAGATGGCCGTGTAGATATTTCCATGTTTATACAGATGGCGGCGTAGATATTTCCATGGACATGCAGATGGCCGTGTAGATATTTCCATGTTTATACAGATAGAGGTGTAGATATTTCCATGTTTACACAGATGGTGGTGTAGATATTTCCGTGTTTATACACATGTCGGAGTAGATACTTCCATCTTTATGGAGATGGCAGTGTAGATATATTGATGTTTATAGAGATGGCGGTGTAGATATTTCCATATTTATAGACATAGCGGTGTAGATATTTCCATTTTTCTACAGATGGCAGTGTAGATATTTCCATGTTTATAGAGATGGCGGTGTAGTTATTTCCATAGTAATACAGATGTCTGTGTAGATATTTCCATTTGTATACAGATGGTATTGTAGGTATTTCCATGTTTATACAGATGGTGGTGTAGATATTTCCATGTTTTTTCAGATGACTGTGTAGATATTTCCATGTTTTTACAGATGGCAGTGTAGATATTTCAATGTTTATAGAGAAGGCGCTGTAGATATTTCCATGTTTATACAGATCGCGGTGTAGATATTTCCATGTTTATACAGATAGCGGTGTAGATATTTCCATGTTTTTACAGATATTGGTGTAGATATTTCCATGTTTACACAGATTGCGGTGTAGATATTTCCATCTTTCTACAGATGGCATTGTAGATATTTCCATGTTTATACAGCTCGCGGTGCAGATATTTATATCTTTATACAGATGGCATTGTAGATATTTCCTTATTCACACTGATGGCGGTGTAGATGTTTCCATGTTTGTACAGATGGCGGAGTAGTTAGTTCCATGTTTATGGAGATGGCAGTGTAGCTATTCTCAGGTTTATAAAGATGGCGGTGTAGATATTTCCATATTTATAGAGATAGCGGCGTAGATATTTCCATCTTTCTACAGATGGCAGTGTAGATATTTCCATGTTTATAGAGCTTGCGGTGTAGATATATCCATATTTATACAGATGTCTGTGTAGGTATTTCCGTGTGTATACAGATGGTATTGTAGGTATTTCCATGTTTATAAAGATGGTGGTGTAGATATTTCCATGTTTATTCAGATGACTGTGTAGATATTTCCATGTTTTTACAGATGGTAGTGTAGATATTTCAATGTTTATAGAGATGGCGCTGTAGATATTTCCATGTTTATATAGATAACGGTGGAGATATTTCCATGTTTATACGGAGATCAGTGGAGATATTTCCATGTTTATACACATACCGGTGAACATATTTCCAAGTTTACAGAGACAGCGGTGTAGGTATTTCCATGTTTTTACAGATAGCGGTGCAGATATTTCCATGTTTATACTGATGCCTCTGCAGATATTTCCATATTTATACAGAGCCTGTGTAGATATTTCTAAGTTTATACAGATGGCAGTGTAGATATTTCCATGTTCCTACACATGACTGTGTAGTTATTTCCATGTTTATACCGATGGCTTTGTAGATACTTCCATGTTTATTGAGATAGCGGTGCAGATATTTCCAAGTTTATACAGATAGTGGTGTATATATTTCCATGTTTATACAGATCGTGGTGTAGATATTTCCATGTTTATACAGATACAGGTGTAGATATTTCCATGTTTATACAGACCACAGTGTAGATATTTTCATGTTTATAGAGATAGCAGTGTAGATATTTCCATGTTTGTACAGAGAGCGGTGTAAATATTTCCATGATTATACAGATCACGGTGTAGATATTTCCATGTTTATAGAGATAGCGGTGTAGATATTTCCAAGTTTATACAGATAGCGTTTTAGATATTTCCATGTATATACAGATGGCTGTGTAGATATTTCCATGTTTATACAGATGGCTTTGTAGATATTTCCATGTTTATACAGATGACTGTGTAGGTATTTCCATGTTTATACAGATGGCGGTGTAGATATTTCCATGTTTATATAGATAGCTGTGAAGATATTTCCCTGTTTATACAGATAGCGGTGTAGATATTTCAGTGTTTATACAGATCGCGGTGTAGATATTTCCATGTTTATACAGATCGCGGTGTAGATATTTCCATGTTTATACAGATAGCGGTGTAGATATTTACATGTTTTTACAGATATCGGTGTAGTTGTTTCCATGTTTACACCGATTGCGGTGTAGATATTTCCATCTTTCTACAGATGGCATTGTAGATATTTCCATGTTTATACAGATGGCGTTGTAGATATTTCCATGTTTATATAGATGTTGGTGTAGATATTACCATGTTTATACAGATAGCGGTAAAGATATTTCCATGTTTATACAGATCGTGGTGAAAATATTTCCATGTTTATACAGATCGCGGTGTAGATATTTCCATGTTTATACAGATCATGATGTAGATATTTCCATGTTTATACAGATAGCGGTGTAGATATTTCCATGTTTATACAGATAGCGGTGTAGATATTTCCATGTTTATAGAGATAGCGGTGTAGGTATTTCCATGTTTACAGACATAGCGGTGTAGATATTTCCATGTTTATAAAGATGGCGTTGTAGATATTTCCATGTTTATACCGATAGCGGTGTTGGTATTTCCACGTTTATACAGATAGCGATGTAGATATTTCCCGTGTTTATACAGCTCGCGGTGCAGATATTTATATCTTTATACAGATAGCATTGTAGATATTTCCTTATTCACAGAGATGGCGATGTAGATGTTTCCATGTTTATACAGATGGCGGAGTATTTAGTTCCATGTTTATGGAGATTGCAGTGTAGATATTTCCATGTTTATAGAGATAGCAGTGTAGATATTTACATGTTTATACAGATGGTTGTGTAGATATTTCCATGTGTATACAGATGGCATTGTAGATATTTCCATGTTTATACAGATGACTGTGTAGTTACTTCCATGTTTTTACAAATGGCAGTGCAGATATTTCCATGTTTATAGAGATAGCGGTGTAGATATTTCCATGTTTGTACAGATGGCGGTGTTGATATTTCCATCTATACACAGATGGCCTTGTAGATATTTCCATGTTTATACAGATGGCGGCGTAGATATTTCCAAGACATGCAGATGGTGGTGTAGATATTTCCATGTTTATACAGATAGCGGTGTAGATATTTCCATGTTTACACAGATGGTGGTGTAGATATTTCCGTGTTTATACAGATAGCGGTGTAGATATTTCCATGTTTATACAGATGGTGGTGTAGATATTTCCATGTTTATTCAGATGACTGTGTAGATATTTCCATGTTTTACAGATGGCGGTGTAGATATTTCAATGTTTATAGAGATGGCGCTGTAGATATTTCCATGTTTATACAGATCACGGTGTAGATATTTCCATGTTTATACAGATAGCGGTGTAGATATTTCCATGTTTTTACAGATATCGGTGTAGATATTTCCATGTTTACACAGATTGCGGTGTAGATATTTCCATCTTTCTACAGATGGCATTGTAGATATTTCCATGTTTATACAGATGGCGGTGTAGATATTTCCATGTTTATAGAGATGCTGGTGTAGATATTACCATGTTTATACAGAGAGCTGTGTAGATATTTCCATGTTTATACAGATCGTGGTGAAGATATTTCCATGTTTATACAGATCGCGGTGTAGATATTTCCATATTTATACAGATCGCGGTGTAGATATTTCCATGTTTATACAGATAGCGGTGTAGATATTTCCATGTTTATACAGATAGCGGTGTAGATATTTCCATGTTTATAGAGATAGCGGTGTAGGTATTTCCATGTTTATAGACACGGCGGTGTAGATATTTCCATGTTTATATAGATGGCGTTGTAGATATTTCCATGTTTATACTGATAGCGGTGTTGGTATTTCCACATTTATACAGATAGCAATGTAGATATTTCCATCTTTATACAGCTCGCGGTGCAGGTATTTATATCTTTATACAGATGGCATTGTAGATATTTCCTTATTCACACAGATGGCGTTGTAGACGTTTCCATGTTTATACAGATGGCGGAGTAGTTAATTCCATGTTTATGGAGATGGCAGTGTAGATATTTTCATGTTTATAGAGATGGCAGTGTAGGTATTTCCATGTTTATAGAGACAGCAGTGTAGATATTTACATGTTTATACAGATGGTAGTGTAGATATTTCCATGTGTATACAGATGGCATTGTAGATATTTCCATGTTTATACAGATGACTGTGTAGTTACTTCCATGTTTTTACAAATGGCAGTGCAGATATTTCCATGTTTATAGAGATAGCGGTGTAGATATTTCCATGTTTGTACAGATGGCGGTGTTGATATTTCCATCTATACACAGATGGCCGTGTAGATATTTCCATGTTTACACAGATGGCGGCGTAGATATTTCGAAGACATGCAGATGGTGGTGTAGATATTTCCATGTTTATACAGATAGCGGTGTAGATATTTCCATGTTTACACAGATGGTGGTGTAGATATTTCCGTGTTTATACAGATAGCGGTGTAGATATTTCCATGTTTATACAGATGGTGGTATAGATATTTCCATTTTTATTCAGATGACTGTGTAGATATTTCCATGTTTTACAGATGGCGGTGTAGATATTTCAATGTTTATAGAGATGGCGCTGTAGATATTTCCATGTTTATACAGATCGCGGTGTAGATATTTCCATGTTTATACAGATAGCGGTGTAGATATTTCCATGTTTTTACAGATATCGGTGTAGATATTTCCATGTTTACACAGATTGCGGTGTAGATATTTCCATCTTTCTACGGATGGCATTGTAGATATTTCCATGTTTATACAGATGGCGGTGTAGATATTTCCATGTTTATATAGATGGTGGTGTAGATATTACCATTTTTATACAGATAGCGGTGTAGATATTTCCATGTTTATACAGATCGTGGTGAAGATATTTCCATGTTTATACAGATCACGGTGTAGATATTTCCATGTTTATACAGATCGCGGTGTATATATTTCCATGTTTATACAGATAGCGGTGTAGATATTTCCATGTTTATACAGATAGCGGTGTAGATATTTCCATGTTTATAGAGATAGCGGTGTAGGTATTTCCATGTTTATAGACATAGCGGTGTAGATATTTCCATGTTTATATAGATGGCGTTGTAGATATTTCCATGTTTATACCGATAGCGGTGTTGGTATTTCCACGTTTATACAGATAGCGATGTAGATATTTCCATCTTTATACAGCTCGCGGTGGAGATATTTATATCTTTATACAGATGGCATTGTAGATATTTCCTTATTCACACAGATGGCGGTGTAGATGTTTCCATGTTTATACAGATGGCGGAGTAGTTAGTTCCATGTTTATGGAGATGGCAGTGTAGATATTTTCATGTTATAGAGATGGCGGTGTAGGTATTTCCATGTTTATAGAGATAGCAGTGTAGATATGTACATGTTTATACAGATGGCTGTGTAGATATTTCCATGTGTATACAGATGGCATTGTAGATATTTCCATGTTTATACAGATGACTGTATAGGTATTTCCATGTTTTTACAGATGGCAGTGCAGATATTTCCATGTTTATAGAGATAGCGGTGTAGATATTTCCAAGTTTGTACAGATGGCGGTGTTGATATTTCCATCTATACACAGATGGCCGTGTAGATATTTCCATGTTTATACAGATGGCGGCGTAGATATTTCCATGGACATGCAGATGGCGGTGTAGATATTTCCATGTTTATACAGATAGCGGTGTAGATATCTCCATGTTTACACAGATGGTGGTGTAGATAATTCCGTGTTTATACACATGACGGAGTAGATACTTCCATCTTTATGGAGATGGCAGTGTAGATATTTTCATGTTTATACAGATGGCGGTGTAGATATTTCCACATTTATACAGATGTCTGTGTAGATATTTCCATGTGTATACAGATGGTATTGTAGGAATTTCCATGTTTATACAGATGGTGGTGTAGATATTTCCATGTTTATTCAGATGACTGTGTAGATATTTCCATGTTTTTACAGATGGCAGTGTAGATATTTCAATGTTTATAGAGATGGCGCTATAGATATTTCTATGTTTATACAGATAATGTTGGAGATATTTCCATGTTTATACAGAGAGCAGTGGAGATATCTCCATGTTTATACACATAGCGGTGTACATATTTCCATGTTTATAGAGACAGCAGTGTAGATATTTCCATGTTCCTACACATGACTGTGTAGGTATTTCCATGTTTATACAGATGGCTTTGTAGATTTTTCCATGTTTATAGAGATAGCGGTGCAGATATTTCCTTGTTTATACAGATAGCACTGTATATATTTCCATGTTTATACAGATCGTGGTGCAGATATTTCCATGTTTATACAGCTACTGGTGTAGATATTTCCATGTTTATACAGACCGCAGTGTAGATAATTCCATGTTTATAGAGATAGCAGTGTAGATATTTTCATGTTTGTACAGATGGCGGTGTTGATGTTTCCATCTATACACAGATTGCCGTGTAGGTATTTCCATGTGTATACAGATGGCATTGTAGATATTTCCATGTTTATACAGATGGCGGTGTAGATATTTCCATGTTTATAGAGATAGCGGTGTACATATTTTCATATTTATACAGATAACGGTGTAGAAATTTCCATGTTTATACAGATAGCGGTGTAAATATTTCCATGTTTTTACAGATCACGGTGTAGTTATTTCCATGTTTATAGAGATAGCGGTGTAGCTATTTCCATGTATATACAGATAGTGGTGTAGATATTTCCATGTTTATACAGACCGCGGTGTAGATATTTCCATGGTTATACAGATAGCGGTGCAGATATTTCCATGTTTGCACAGATGGCGGTGTTGATATTTCCATCTATACACAGATGACCGTGTAGATATTTCCATGGTTATACAGATGGCGGCACAGATATTTCCATGGATATGTAGATGGCGGTGTTGATATTTCCATGTTTATACAGATAGCGGTGTAGTTATTTCCATGTTTATATAGATAGCCGTGTAGATATTTCCATGTATATACACATGGCTGTGTAGATATTTCCATGTTTATACAGATGGCGGTGTAGATATTTCCATGTTTATACAGATAACTTTGTAAGTATTTCCATGTTTATACAGATGGCGGTGTAGATATTTCAATGTTTATAGAGATAGCTGTGGAGATATTTCCATGTTTATACAGATAGCGGTGTAGATATTTCCATGTTTATACTGATCGTGGTGTAGATATTTCCATGTTTATAGAGATGGCGGTGCAGATATTTCCATGTTCATAGAGATAGCGGTGTTGATTTTTCCTTGTTTATATAGATAGCGGTGTGGATATTATCATGTTTATACAGATAAGGGTGTAGATATTTCCATGTTTATAGAGATGGCGGTGTAGATATTTCCACGTTTATACAGATCACGGTATAGATATTTTCTTGTTTATAAAAATAGCGGTGTAGTTATTTCCATGTTTATACTGATAGCGGTGTAGATATTTCCATGTATATACAGATGGCTGTGTAGATATTTCCATGTTTATAGAGATAGCTGTGTAGATATTTCCATGTTTATGCAGATAGCGGTGTAGATATTTCCATGTTTATACAGATCGTGGTGTAGTTATTTCCATGTTTATACAGATAGCGGTGTAGATATTTCCACGTATATACAGATGGCTCTGTAGATATTTCCGTGTTTATACACATGGCTGTGTTGATATTTCCATGTTTATACAGATGACTTTGTAGGTATTTCCATGTTTATACAGATGGCGGTGTAGATATTTCCATGTTTATGGAGATAGCTGTGTAGATATTTCCATGTTTATACAGATGGCGGCATAGATAATTCCATGGACATGCAGATGGCGGTGTAGATATTTCCATGTTTATACAGATAGCGGTGTAGATATTTCCATGTTTACACAGACGGTGGTGTAGATATTTCCGCGTTTATACACATGGCGGAGTAGATACTTCCATGTTTATGGAGATGGCAGTGTAGATATTTTCATGTTTATAGAGATGGCGGTGTAGATATTTCCATATTTATAGAGATAGCGGTGTACATATTTTCATCTTTCTACAGATGGCAGTGTAGATATTTCCATGTATATACAGATGGCCGTGTAGATATTTCCATATTTACACAGGTGTCTGTGTAGATATTTCCATGTGTATACAGATGGTATTGTAGGTATTTCCATGTTTATACAGATGAGGGTGTTGATATTTCCATGTTTATTCAGATGACTGTGTAGATATTTCCTTGTTTTTACAGATGGCAGTGTAGATATTTCAATGTTTATAGAGATGGCGCTGTAGATATTTCCATGTTTAAGCAGATAACGGTGGAGATATTTCCATGTTTATACACATAGCGTTGTACATATTTCCATGTTTATACAGACAGCGGTGTAGGTATTTCCATGTTTATACAGATAGCGGTGCAGATATTTCCATGTTTACTCAGATGTCTATGCAGATATTTCCATAATTATACAGAGGGCTGTGTAGATATTTCTATGTTTATACAGATGGCAGTGTAGATATTTCCATGTTCCTACACATGACTGTGTAGGTATTTCCATGTTTATACAGATGGCTTTGTAGATATTTCCATGTTTATAGAGATAGCGGTGCAGATATTTCAATGTTTATACAGATAGCGCTGTATATATTTCCATGTTTATACAGATCGTGGTGTAGATATTTCCATGTTTATACAGATACCGGTGTAGATATTTCCATGTTTATACAGACCGCAGTGTAGATAATTGCATGTTTATACAGATAGCAGTGTTGATATTTCCATGTTTGTACAGATGGCGGTGTTGATGTTTCCATCTATACACAGATTGCCGTGTAGGTATTTCCATGTGTATACAGATGGCATTGTAGTTATTTCCATGTTTATACAGATGGCGGTGTAGATATTTCCATGTTTATAAAGATAGCGGTGTAGATATTTCCATATTTATACAGATAACGGTGTTGAAATTTCCATGTTTATACAGATAGCGGTGTAAATATTTCCATGTTTATACAGATCACGGTGTAGATATTTCCATGTTTATAGAGATAGCGGTGTAGATATTTCCATGTTTATACAAATGGCGGTGTAGATATTTCCATGTTTATAGAGATAGCGGTATAGATATTTCCATATTTATACAGATAACGGTGTTGAAATTTCCATGTTTATACAGATAGCGGTGTAAATATTTCCATGTTTATACAGATCACGGTGTAGATATTTCCATGTTTATAGAGATAGCGGTGTAGATATTTCCATGTTTATACAGACCACGGTGTAGATATTTCCATGGTTATACAGATAGCGGTGCAGATATTTCCTGTTTGTACAGATGGCGGTGTTGATATTTCCATCTATACACAGATGACCGTGTAGATATTTCCATGTTTATACAGATGGCAGCGCAGATATTTCCATGGATATGTAGATGGCGGTGTAGATATTTCCATGTTTATACAGATAGCCGTGTTGTTATTTCCATGTTTATATAGATAGCGGTGTAGATATTTCCATGTATATACACATGGCTGTGTAGATATTTCCATGTTTATACAGATGGCGGTGTATATATTTCCATGTTTATACAGATAACTTTGTAAGTATTTCCATGTTTATACAGATCGCGGTGTAGATATTTCCATGTTTATACAGATAGCGGTGTAGATATTTCCATGTTTATACTGATCGTGGTGTAGATATTTCCATGTTGATAGAGATGGCGGTGCAGATATTTCCATGTTCATAGAGATAGCGGTGTTGATTTTTCCAAGTTTATAGAGATAGCGGTGTGGATATTTCCATGTTTATACAGATAGGGGTGTAGATATTTCCATGTTTAAAGAGATGGCTGTGTAGATATTTCCATGTTTATAGAGATCACGGTGTAGATATTTGCTAGTTTATAAAAATAGCGGTGTAGTTATTTCCATGTTTATACAGATCGCGGTGTAGATATTTCCATGTTTATACAGATATCAGTGTAGATATTTCCATGATTATACAGATAGCGGTGTAGATATTTCCATGTTTATACAGATGGCTGTGTACATATTTCCATGTTTATACAGATGACTTTGTAGTTATTTCCATGTTTATACAGATGGTGGTGTAGATATTTCCATGTTTATAGAGATAGCTGTGTAGATATTTCCATGTTTATACAGATCGCGGTGTAGATATTTCCATGTTTATACAGATCGCGGTGTAGATATTTCCATGTTTATACAGATAGCGGTGTAGATATTTCCATGTTTTTACAGATATCGGTGTAGTTATTTCCATGTTTACACAGATTGTCGTGTAGATATTTCCATCTTTCTACAGATGGCCTTGTAGAAGTTTCCATTTTTATATAGATGCCGGTGAAGATATTTCCATGTTTATATAGATGGTGGTGTAGATATTACCATGTTTATACAGATAGCGGTGTAGATATTTACAGGTATATACAGATCGTGGTGAAGATATTTCCATGTTTATACAGATCGCGGTGTAGATATTTGCATGTTTGTACAGATCGCGTTGTTGATATTTCCATGTTTATACAGATAGCGATGTAGATATTTCCATGTTTGTACAGATAGCGGTGTAGATATTTCCATGTTTATAGAGATAGCTTTGTAGGTATTTCCATGTTTATAGACATAGCGGTGTAGATATTTCCATGTTTATATAGACGGTGTTGTAGATATTTCCATGTTTATACCGATAGCGGTGTTGGTATTTCCATGTTTATACAGATAGCGATGAAGATATTTCCATGTTTATGCAGCTCGCGGTGCACATATTTGTATCTTTATAAAGATGGCATTGTAGATATTTCCTTGTTCACAGAGGTGGCGTTGTAGATGTTTCCATGTTTATAGAGATGGCGGAGAAGTTAGTTCCATATTTATGGAGATGACAGTGTAGATATTTTCATGTTTATAGAGATAGCAGTGTAGATATTTACATGTTTATACAGATGGCCGTGTAGATATTTCCATGTGAATACAGATGGCATTGTAGATATTTCCATGTTTATACAGATGTCTGTATAGGTATTTCCATGTTTTTCAGATGGCAGTGCAGATATTTCCATGTTTATAGAGATAGCGGTGTAGATATTTCCATGTTTGTACAGATGGCGGTGTTGATATTTCCATCCATACACAGATGGCCGTGTAGATATTTCCATGTTTATACAGATCGTGGTGTAGATATTTCCATGTTTATACAGATACCGGTGTAGATATTTCCATGTTTATACAGACTGCAGTGTAGATATTTCCATGTTTCTGGAGATAGCAGTGTAGATATTTACATGTTTATACAGATGGCTGTGTAGATATTTCCATGTGTATACAGATGGCATTGCAGATATTTCCATGTTTATACAGATGACTGTATAGGTATTTCCATGTTTTTACAGATGGCATTGCAGATATTTCCATGTTTATAGAGATAGTGGTGTAGATATTTCCATGTTTGTACAGATGGCGGTGTTGTTATTTCCATCTATACACAGATGGCCGTGTAGATATTTCCATGTTTATACAGATGGCGGCGTAGATATTTCCATGGACATGCAGATGGCCGTGTAGATATTTCCATGTTTATACAGATAGAGGTGTAGATATTTCCATGTTTACACAGATGGTGGTGTAGATATTTCCGTGTTTATACACATGTCGGAGTAGATACTTCCATCTTTATGGAGATGGCAGTGTAGATATATTGATGTTTATAGAGATGGCGGTGTAGATATTTCCATATTTATAGACATAGCGGTGTAGATATTTCCATTTTTCTACAGATGGCAGTGTAGATATTTCCATGTTTATAGAGATGGCGGTGTAGTTATTTCCATAGTAATACAGATGTCTGTGTAGATATTTCCATTTGTATACAGATGGTATTGTAGGTATTTCCATGTTTATACAGATGGTGGTGTAGATATTTCCATGTTTTTTCAGATGACTGTGTAGATATTTCCATGTTTTTACAGATGGCAGTGTAGATATTTCAATGTTTATAGAGAAGGCGCTGTAGATATTTCCATGTTTATACAGATCGCGGTGTAGATATTTCCATGTTTATACAGATAGCGGTGTAGATATTTCCATGTTTTTACAGATATTGGTGTAGATATTTCCATGTTTACACAGATTGCGGTGTAGATATTTCCATCTTTCTACAGATGGCATTGTAGATATTTCCATGTTTATACAGCTCGCGGTGCAGATATTTATATCTTTATACAGATGGCATTGTAGATATTTCCTTATTCACACTGATGGCGGTGTAGATGTTTCCATGTTTGTACAGATGGCGGAGTAGTTAGTTCCATGTTTATGGAGATGGCAGTGTAGCTATTCTCAGGTTTATAAAGATGGCGGTGTAGATATTTCCATATTTATAGAGATAGCGGCGTAGATATTTCCATCTTTCTACAGATGGCAGTGTAGATATTTCCATGTTTATAGAGCTTGCGGTGTAGATATATCCATATTTATACAGATGTCTGTGTAGGTATTTCCGTGTGTATACAGATGGTATTGTAGGTATTTCCATGTTTATAAAGATGGTGGTGTAGATATTTCCATGTTTATTCAGATGACTGTGTAGATATTTCCATGTTTTTACAGATGGTAGTGTAGATATTTCAATGTTTATAGAGATGGCGCTGTAGATATTTCCATGTTTATATAGATAACGGTGGAGATATTTCCATGTTTATACGGAGATCAGTGGAGATATTTCCATGTTTATACACATACCGGTGAACATATTTCCAAGTTTACAGAGACAGCGGTGTAGGTATTTCCATGTTTTTACAGATAGCGGTGCAGATATTTCCATGTTTATACTGATGCCTCTGCAGATATTTCCATATTTATACAGAGCCTGTGTAGATATTTCTAAGTTTATACAGATGGCAGTGTAGATATTTCCATGTTCCTACACATGACTGTGTAGTTATTTCCATGTTTATACCGATGGCTTTGTAGATACTTCCATGTTTATTGAGATAGCGGTGCAGATATTTCCAAGTTTATACAGATAGTGGTGTATATATTTCCATGTTTATACAGATCGTGGTGTAGATATTTCCATGTTTATACAGATACAGGTGTAGATATTTCCATGTTTATACAGACCACAGTGTAGATATTTTCATGTTTATAGAGATAGCAGTGTAGATATTTCCATGTTTGTACAGAGAGCGGTGTAAATATTTCCATGATTATACAGATCACGGTGTAGATATTTCCATGTTTATAGAGATAGCGGTGTAGATATTTCCAAGTTTATACAGATAGCGTTTTAGATATTTCCATGTATATACAGATGGCTGTGTAGATATTTCCATGTTTATACAGATGGCTTTGTAGATATTTCCATGTTTATACAGATGACTGTGTAGGTATTTCCATGTTTATACAGATGGCGGTGTAGATATTTCCATGTTTATATAGATAGCTGTGAAGATATTTCCCTGTTTATACAGATAGCGGTGTAGATATTTCAGTGTTTATACAGATCGCGGTGTAGATATTTCCATGTTTATACAGATCGCGGTGTAGATATTTCCATGTTTATACAGATAGCGGTGTAGATATTTACATGTTTTTACAGATATCGGTGTAGTTGTTTCCATGTTTACACCGATTGCGGTGTAGATATTTCCATCTTTCTACAGATGGCATTGTAGATATTTCCATGTTTATACAGATGGCGTTGTAGATATTTCCATGTTTATATAGATGTTGGTGTAGATATTACCATGTTTATACAGATAGCGGTAAAGATATTTCCATGTTTATACAGATCGTGGTGAAAATATTTCCATGTTTATACAGATCGCGGTGTAGATATTTCCATGTTTATACAGATCATGATGTAGATATTTCCATGTTTATACAGATAGCGGTGTAGATATTTCCATGTTTATACAGATAGCGGTGTAGATATTTCCATGTTTATAGAGATAGCGGTGTAGGTATTTCCATGTTTACAGACATAGCGGTGTAGATATTTCCATGTTTATAAAGATGGCGTTGTAGATATTTCCATGTTTATACCGATAGCGGTGTTGGTATTTCCACGTTTATACAGATAGCGATGTAGATATTTCCCGTGTTTATACAGCTCGCGGTGCAGATATTTATATCTTTATACAGATAGCATTGTAGATATTTCCTTATTCACAGAGATGGCGATGTAGATGTTTCCATGTTTATACAGATGGCGGAGTATTTAGTTCCATGTTTATGGAGATTGCAGTGTAGATATTTCCATGTTTATAGAGATAGCAGTGTAGATATTTACATGTTTATACAGATGGTTGTGTAGATATTTCCATGTGTATACAGATGGCATTGTAGATATTTCCATGTTTATACAGATGACTGTGTAGTTACTTCCATGTTTTTACAAATGGCAGTGCAGATATTTCCATGTTTATAGAGATAGCGGTGTAGATATTTCCATGTTTGTACAGATGGCGGTGTTGATATTTCCATCTATACACAGATGGCCTTGTAGATATTTCCATGTTTATACAGATGGCGGCGTAGATATTTCCAAGACATGCAGATGGTGGTGTAGATATTTCCATGTTTATACAGATAGCGGTGTAGATATTTCCATGTTTACACAGATGGTGGTGTAGATATTTCCGTGTTTATACAGATAGCGGTGTAGATATTTCCATGTGTATACAGATGGTGGTGTAGATATTTCCATTTTTCTTCAGATGACTGTGTAGATATTTCTATGTTTTACAGATGGTGGTGTAGATATTTCAATGTTTATAGAGATGGCGCTGTAGATATTTCCATGTTTATACAGATCGCGGTGTAGATATTTCCATGTTTATACAGATAGCGGTGTAGATATTTCCATGTTTTTACAGATATCCGTGTAGATATTTCCATGTTTACACAGATTGCGTTGTAGATATTTCCGTCTTTCTACAGATGGCATTGTAGATATTTCCATGTTTATACAGATCGTGGTGAAGATATTTCCATGTTTATACAGATCGCGGTGTAGATATTTCCATGTTTATACAGATAGTGGTGTAGATATTTCCATGTTTATACAGATCGTGGTGAAGATATTTCCATGTTTATACAGATCGCGGTGTAGATATTTCCATGTGTATACAGATCACGGTGTAGATATTTCCATGTTTATACAGATAGCGGTGTAGATATTTCCATGTTTATACAGATAGCGGTGTACATATTTCCATGTTTATAGAGATAGCGGTGTAGGTATTTCCATGTTTATAGACATAGCGGTGTAGATATTTCGATGTTTATATAGATGGCGTTGTAGATATTTCCATGTTTATACCGATAGCGGTGTTGGTATTTCCACGTTTATACAGATAGCGATGTAGATATTTCCATCTTTATACAGCTCGCGGTGCAGATATTTATATCTTTATACAGATGGCATTGTAGATATTTCCTTATTCACACAGATGGCGGTGTAGATGTTTCCATGTTTATACAGATGGCGGAGTCGTTAGTTCCATGTTTATGGAGATGGCAGTGTAGATATTTTCATGTTTATAGAGATGGCGGTGTAGGTATTTCCATGTTTATAGAGATAGCAGTGTAGATATTTACATGTTTATACAGATGGCTGTGTAGATATTTCCATGTGTATACAGATGGCATTGTAGATATTTCCATGTTTATACAGATGACTGTAAAGGTATTTCCATGTTTTTACAGATGGCAGTGCAGATATTTCCATGTTTATAGAGATAGCGGTGTAGATATTTCCATGTTTGTACAGATGGCGGTGTTGATATTTCCATCTATACACAGATGGCCGTGTAGATATTTCCATGTTTATACAGATGGCGGCATAGATATTTCCATGGACATGCAGATGGCGGTGTAGATATTTCCATGTTTATACAGATAGCGGTGTAGATATTTCCATGTTTACACAGATGGTGGTGTAGATAATTCCGTGTTTATACACATGACGGAGTAGATACTTCCATCTTTATGGAGATGGCAGTGTAGATATTTTCATGTTTATACAGATGGCGGTGTAGATATTTCCACATTTATACAGATGTCTGTGTAGATATATCCATGTGTATACAGATGGTATTGTAGGTATTTCCATGTTTATACAGATCGTGGTGTAGATATTTCCATGTTTATACAGATACCGGTGTAGATATTTGCATGTTTATACAGACCGCAGTGTAGATATTTCCATGTTTATTCAGATGACTGTGTAGATATTTCCATGTTTTTACAGACGGCAATGTAGATCTTTCAATGTTTATAGAGATGGCGCTATAGATATTTCTATGTTTTTACAGATAATGGTGGAGATATTTCCATGTTTATACAGACAGCAGTGGAGATATCTCCATGTTTATACACATAGCGGTGTACATATTTCCATGTTTATAGAGACAGCAGTGTAGGTATTTCCATGTTTATACAGATGCCTCTGCAGTTATCTCCATATTTATACAGAGGGCTGTGTAGATATTACTATGTTTATACAGATGGCAGTGTAGATATTTCCATGTTCCTACACATGACTGTGTAGTTATTTCCATGTTTATTCAGATGGCTTTGTAGATATTTCCAGGTTTATAGAGATAGCGGTGCAGATATTTCCATCTTTATACAGATAGTGCTGTATATATTTCCATGTTTATACAGATCGTGGTGTAGATATTTCCATGTTTATACAGATACCGGTGTAGATATTTCCATGTTTATACAGTCCGCAGTGTAGATATTTCCATGTTTACAGAGATAGCAGTGTAGATATTTCCATGTTTGTACAGATGGCGGTGTTGACGTTTCCATCTATACACAGATTGCCTTGTAGATATTTCCATGTGTATACAGATGGCATTGTAGATATTTCCATGTTTATACAAATGGTGGTGTAGATATTTCCATGTTTATACAGACCGCAGTGTAGATATTTCCATGTTTATAGATATAACAGTGGAGATATTTCCATGTTTATACAGAGAGCAGTGTAGATATTTCCATATTTATACAGATAACGGTGTAGAAGTTTCCATGTTTATACTGATAGCGGTGTAAATATTTCCATGTTTATACAGATCACGGTGTAGATATTTCCATGTTTATAGAGATAGCGGTGTAGATATTTCCATGTTTCTACAGATAGCGGTGTAGATATTTCCATGTTTATACAGCCCGCGGTGTAGATATTTCCATGTTTATACAGATAGCGGTGCAGATATTTCCATGTTTGCACAGATGTCGGTGTTGATATTTCCATCTATACACAGATGACCGTGTAGATATTTCCATGTTTATACAGATGGTGGCGCAGATATTTCCATGGATATGTAGATGGCGGTGTAGTTATTTCCATATTTATAGGGATGGCGGTGTAGATATTTCCATGTTTATACAGATCGCGGTGTATATATTTCCTAGTTTATACAAATAGCGGTGTAGCTATTTCCATGTTTATGCAAATAGCGTTGTAGGTATATCCATGTATATACAGATGGCTGTGTAGATATTTCCATGTGTATACAGATGGCATTGTAGATATTTCCATGTTTATACAGATGACTGTAAAGGTATTTCCATGTTTTTACAGATGGCAGTGCAGATATTTCCATGTTTATAGAGATAGCGGTGTAGATATTTCCATGTTTGTACAGATGGCGGTGTTGATATTTCCATCTATACACAGATGGCCGTGTAGATATTTCCATGTTTATACAGATGGCGGCATAGATATTTCCATGGACATGCAGATGGCGGTGTAGATATTTCCATGTTTATACAGATAGCGGTGTAGATATTTCCATGTTTACACAGATGGTGGTGTAGATAATTCCGTGTTTATACACATGACGGAGTAGATACTTCCATCTTTATGGAGATGGCAGTGTAGATATTTTCATGTTTATACAGATGGCGGTGTAGATATTTCCACATTTATACAGATGTCTGTGTAGATATATCCATGTGTATACAGATGGTATTGTAGGTATTTCCATGTTTATACAGATCGTGGTGTAGATATTTCCATGTTTATACAGATACCGGTGTAGATATTTCCATGTTTATACAGACCGCAGTGTAGATATTTCCATGTTTATTCAGATGACTGTGTAGATATTTCCATGTTTTTACAGACGGCAATGTAGATCTTTCAATGTTTTTAGAGATGGCGCTATAGATATTTCTATGTTTTTACAGATAATGGTGGAGATATTTCCATGTTTATACAGACAGCAGTGGAGATATCTCCATGTTTATACACATAGCGGTGTACATATTTCCATGTTTATAGAGACAGCAGTGTAGGTATTTCCATGTTTATACAGATGCCTCTGCAGTTATCTCCATATTTCTACAGAGGGCTGTGTAGATATTACTATGTTTATACAGATGGCAGTGTAGATATTTCCATGTTCCTACACATGACTGTGTAGTTATTTCCTTGTTTATTCAGATGGCTTTGTAGATATTTCCAGGTTTATAGAGATAGCGGTGCAGATATTTCCATCTTTATACAGATAGTGCTGTATATATTTCCATGTTTATACAGATCGTGGTGTAGATATTTCCATGTTTATACAGATACCGGTGTAGATATTTCCATGTTTATACAGACCGCAGTGTAGATATTTCCATGTTTACAGAGATAGCAGTGTAGATATTTCCATGTTTGTACAGATGGCGGTGTTGACGTTTCCATCTATACACAGATTGCCTTGTAGATATTTCCATGTGTATACAGATGGCATTGTAGATATTTCCATGTTTATACAAATGGTGGTGTAGATATTTCCATGTTTATACAGACCGCAGTGTAGATATTTCCATGTTTATAGATATAACAGTGGAGATATTTCCATGTTTATACAGAGAGCAGTGTAGATATTTCCATATTTATACAGATAACGGTGTAGAAGTTTCCATGTTTATACTGATAGCGGTGTAAATATTTCCATGTTTATACAGATCACGGTGTAGATATTTCCATGTTTATAGAGATAGCGGTGTAGATATTTCCATGTTTCTACAGATAGCGGTGTAGATATTTCCATGTTTATACAGCCCGCGGTGAGATATTTCCATGTTTATACAGATAGCGGTGCTGATATTTCCATGTTTGCACAGATGTCGGTGTTGATATTTCCATCTATACACAGATGACCGTGTAGATATTTCCATGTTTATACAGATGGTGGCGCAGATATTTCCATGGATATGTAGATGTCGGTGTAGTTATTTCCATATTTATAGGGATGGCGGTGTAGATATTTCCATGTTTATACAGATCGCGGTGTATATATTTCCTAGTTTATACAAATAGCGGTGTAGCTATTTCCATGTTTATGCAAATAGCGTTGTAGATATATCCATGTATATACAGATGGCTGTGTAGATATTTCCATGTTTATACAGATGGCTGTGTAGATATTTCCACGTTTATACAGGTGACTTTGTAGGCATTTCCATGTTTATACAGATGGCGGTGTCAATATTTCCAAGTTTATGAAGATAGCTGTGTAGATATTTCCATATTTATACAGATCGCGGTGTAGATATTTCCATGTTTATACAGATCGCGGTGTAGATATTTCCATGTTTACACAGATTGCGGTGGAGATAATTCCATCTTTCTACAGATGGCATTGTAGATATTTCCAGGTTTATACAGATGGCGGTTTAGTTATTTCCATGTTTATATAGATGGTGGTGTAGATATTATCATGTTTATAAAGATATCGGTGTAGATATTTCCATGTTTATACAGATCGTGGTGAAGATATTTCCATGTTTATACAGATCGCGGTGTAGATATTTCCATGTTTATACAGATCGCGGTGTAGATATTTCCATGTTTATACAGATAGCGGTGTAGATATTTCCATGTTTATACAGATAGCGGTGTAGATATTTCCATGTTTATAGACATAGCGGTGTAGGTATTTCCATGTTTATAGACATAGCGGTGTAGATATTTCCATGTTTATATTGATGGCGTTGTAGATATTTCCATGTTTATACCGATAGCGGTGTTGGTATTTCCATGTTTATACAGATAGCGATGTAGATATTTCCATGTTTATACTGCTCGCGGTGCAGATATTTATATCTTTATACAGATGGCATTGTAGATATTTTCTTATTCACACAGATGGCGGTGTAGATGTTTCCATGTTTATACAGATGGCGGAGTAGTTAGTTCCATGTTTATGGAGATGGCAGTGTAGATATTTTCATGTTTATTGAGATGGCGGTGTAGATATTTCCATGTTTATAGAGATAACAGTGTAGATATATGCATGTTTATACAGATGGCTGTGTAGATATTTCCATGTGTATACAGATGGCATTGTAGATATTTCCATGTTTATACAGATGACTGTATAGGTATTTCCATGTTTTTACAGATGGCAGTGCAGATATTTCCATGTTTATACAGATAGCGTTGTAGATATTTCCATGTTTACACAGATGGTGGTGTAGATATTTCCGTGTTTATACACATGAGGGAGTAGATACTTCCATCTTTATGGAGATGGCAGTGTAGGTATTTTCATGTTTATAGAGATGGCGGTGTAGATATTTCCATATTTATAGAGATAGCAGTGTAGATATTTCCATCTTTCTACAGATGGCAGTGTAGATATTTCCATGTTTATTCAGATGACTGTGTAGATATTTCCATGTTTTTACAGATGGCAGTGTAGATATTTCAATGTTTATAGAGATGGCGCTTTAGATATTGCCATGTTTAAACAGATAACGGTGGAGATATTTCCATCTTTATACACATACCGGCGTAGATATTTCCATGTTTATACAGACAGCGGTGTAGGTATTTCCATGTTTATACAGATAGCGGTGCAGATATTTCCATGTTTACACAGATGAGTATGCAGATATTTCCAAATTTATACAGTGGGCTGTGTTGATATTTCTATGTTTATACAGATGGCAGTGTAGATATTCCCATGTTCCTACACATGACTGTGTAGGTATTTCCATCTTTATACAGATGGCTTTGTAGATATTTCCATGTTTATAGAGATAGCGGTGCAGATATTTCCATGTTTATACAGATAGCGCTGTATATATTTCCATGTCTATACAGATCGTGGTGCAGATATTTCCATGTTTATACAGCTACTGGTGTAGATATTTCCATGTTTATACAGACCGCAGTGTAGATAATTCCATGTTTATAGAGATAGCTGTGTAGATATTTTCATGTTTGTACAGATGGCGGTGTTGATGTTTCCATCTATACACAGATTGCCGTGTAGGTATTTCCATGTGTATACAGAAGGCATTGTAGATATTTCCATGTTTATAGAGATGGCGGTGTAGATATTTCCATGTTTATAGAGATAGCGGTGTAGATATTTCCATATTTATACAGATAACGGTGTAGAAATTTCCATGTTTATACAGATAGCGGTGTAAATATTTCCATGTTTATACAGATCACGGTGTAGATATTTCCATGTTTATAGAGATAGCGGTGTAGCTATTTCCATGTTTATACATATAGTGGTGTAGATATTTCCATGGTTATACAGATAGCGGTGCAGATATTTCCATGTTTGTACAGATGGCGGTGTTGATATTTCCATCTATACACAGATGACCATGTAGATATTTCCATGTTTATACAGATGGCGGCACAGATATTTCCATGGATATGTAGATGGCGGTGCTGATATTTCCATGTTTATACAGATAGTGGTGTAGTTATTTCCATGTTTATATAGATAGCCGTGTAGATATTTCCATGTATATACACATGGCTGTGTAGATATTTCCATGTTTATACAGATGGCGGTGTAGATATTTCCATGTTTATTCAGATAACTTTGTAAGTATTTCCATGTTTATACAGATGGCGGTGTAGATATTTCATTGTTTATAGAGATAGCAGTGGAGATATTTCCATGTTTATACAGGTAGCGTTGTAGATATTTCCATGTTTATTCTGATCGTGGTGTAGATATTTCCATGTTTATAGAGATGGCGGTGCAGATATTTCCATGTTCATAGAGATAGCGCTGTTGATTTTTCCTTGTTTATAGAGATAGCGGTTTGGATATTTCCATGTTTATACAGATAGGGGTGTAGATATTTCCATGTTTATACAGATAGCGGTGTAGATATTTCCATGTTTATACAGATCGTGGTGTAGTTATTTCCATGTTTATACAGATAGCGGTGTAGATATTTCCACGTATATACAGATGGCTCTGTAGATATTTCCATGTTTATACAGATGGCTGTGTTGATATTTCCATGTTTATACAGATGACTTTGTAGGTATTTCCATGTTTATACAGATGGCGGTGTAGATATTTCCATGTTTATGGAGATAGCTGTGTATATATTTCCATGTTTATACAGATGGCGGCATACATAATTCCATGGATATGCAGATGGCGGTGTAGATATTTCCATGTTTATACAGATAGCGGTGTAGATATTTCCATGTTTACACAGATGGTGGTGTAGATATTTCCGCGTTTATACACATGGCGGAGTAGATACTTCCATGTTTATGGAGATGGCAGTGTAGATATTTTCATGTTTATAGAGATGGCGGTGTAGATATTTCCATATTTATAGAGATAGTGGTGTACATATTTTCATCTTTCTGCAGATGGCAGTGTAGATTTTTCCATGTTTATACAGATGGCCGTGTAGAAATTTCCATATTTACACAGGTGTCTGTGTAGATATTTCCATGTGTATACAGATGGTATTGTATGTATTTCCATGTTTATACAGATGAGGGTGTTGATATTTCCATGTTTATTCAGTTGACTGTGTAGATATTTCCATGTTTTTACAGATGGCAGTGTAGATATTTCAATATTTATAGAGATGGCGCTGTAGATATTTCCATGTTTAAACAGATAACGGTGGAGATATTTCCATGTTTATACAAATAGCGTTGTACATATTTCCATGTTTATACAGACAGCGGTGTAGGAATTTCCATGTTTATACATATAGCGGTGCAGATATTCCCATGTTTACACAGATGTCTATGCAGATATTTCCATAATTATACAGAGGGCTGTGTAGATATTTCTATGTTTATACAGATGGCAGTGTAGATATTTCCATGTTCCTACACATGACTGTGTAGGTATTTCCATGTTTATACAGATGGCTTTGTAGATATTTCCATGTTTATAGAGATAGCGGTGCAGATATTTCAATGTTTATACAGATAGCGCTGTATACATTTCCATGTTTATACAGATCGTGGTGTAGATATTTCCATGTTTATACAGATACCGGTGTATATATTTCCATGTTTATGCAGACCGCAGTGTAGATAATTGCATGTTTATAGAGATAGCAGTGTTGATATTTCCATGTTTGTACAGATGGCGGTGTTGATGTTTCCATCTATACACAGATTGCCGTGTAGTTATTTCCATGTTTATACAGATGGCGGTGTAGATATTTCCATGTTTATAAAGATAGCATTGGAGATATTTCCATATTTATACAGATAATGGTGTAGAAATTTCCATGTTTATACATATAGCTGTGTAAATATTTCCATGTTTATACAGATCACGGTGTAGATATTTCCATGTTTATAGAGATAGCGGTGTAG
Organism: Pan paniscus; assembly: GCF_029289425.2. Taxonomy (NCBI): domain Eukaryota; kingdom Metazoa; phylum Chordata; class Mammalia; order Primates; family Hominidae; genus Pan; species Pan paniscus. The sequence goes on from NC_073270.2 coordinate 74,121,150, forward strand.
ATATTTCCATGTTTATACAGATGGCGGTGTAGATATTTCCATGTTTGTAGAGATAGCGGTATAGATATTTCCATATTTATACAGATAACGGTGTTGAAATTTCCATGTTTATACAGATAGCGGTGTAAATATTTCCATGTTTATACAGATCACGGTGTAGATATTTCCATGTTTATAGAGATAGCGGTGTAGATATTTCCATGTTTATACAGACCGCGGTGTAGATATTTCCATGGTTATACAGATAGCGGTGCAGATATTTCCATGTTTGTACAGATGGCGGTGTTGATATTTCCATCTATACACAGATGACCGTGTAGATATTTCCATGTTTATACAGATAGCCGTGTTGTTATTTCCTTGTTTATATAGATAGCGGTGTAGATATTTCCATGTATATACACATAGCTGTGTAGATATTTCCATGTTTATTCAGATGGCGGTGTAGATATTTCCATGTTTATACAGATAACTTTGTAAGTATTTCCATGTTTATACAGATGGCGTTGTAGTTATTTCGATGTTTATAGAGACAGCAGTGGAAATATTTCCATGTTTATACAGATATCGTTGAAGATATTTCCATGTTTTTACAGATATCGGTGTAGATATTTCCATGTTTATACAGATGGCGGTGTAGATACAGCCATGTTTCTGAAGATGGCAGTGTAGATATTTTCATTTTTACATAGATGGCGGTGCAGATATTTCCATGTTTACAGAGATTGCGGTGTACATATTTCCATGTTTATAGTGAAAGTGGTGTACGTATTTCCATGTTTATAGAGATAGCGGTGTAGACATTTCCATATTTTTACAGGTAGCGGTGTAGGTATTTCCATGTTTATACAGATGGCGGTGTAGATATTCCCTTGTTTATACAGACAGCGGTGTAGATATTTCCATGTTTATACAGGTAGCGGTGTAGATATTTCCAAGTTTACAGAGATAGCGGTGTAGTTATTTCCATGTTTATACAGATGGCGGTGTAAATATTTCCATGTTTCCAAAGATTGCGGTGTAGATATTTCCTTGTTTATACAGATAGCGGTGTAGATATTTCCATGTTTATACAGATAGCGGTGTAGATATTTCCATGTTTATAGAGATAGCGGTGTAGATATTTCCATGTTTATACAGATGGCTGTGTAAATATTTCCATGTGTATATAGATGGCGGTGTAGATATTTCCATGTCTATACATATAGCGGTGTAGATATTTGCATGTTTACAGATATAGCGGTAAAGATATTTCCATCTTTGCACAGACTGTGGTGTAGACATTGCAAACTTTACAAAGATAGCGTTGTAGATATTTCCATGCTTACACAGATTGCGGTGTAGATATTTCATTGTTTACAGAGATAGCGGTGTAGGTATTTCCATGTTTTTAAAGACACCGGTGTAGGTATTTCCGTGTTTATAAAGATAGCCGTGTAGATATTTCCATGTTTATACAGATGGCTGTGTAGATATTTCCATGTTTGTACAGATGGCAGTGTAGATATTTCCATGTTTATACAGATGGTGCTGTAGATATTTCCATGTTTATACAGATGGCAGTGTAGATATATCCATGTTTATACAGATAGCTGTGTAGATATTTCCATGTTTAAAGAGATAGCGGTGTAGATATTTCCATCTTTGCACAGATTGGGGTGTAGGTATTGCCTAATTTACACAGATTGCGAGGTAGATATTTCCAAGTTTACACAGATAGCTGTGTAGTTATTTCCATGTTTACACAGATAGCATTGTAGATATTTCCATGTTTATGCAGATATCGGTGTAGATATTTCCATGTTTACAGAGATATCGGTGTAGGTATTTCCATCTTTGCATAGATTGCGGTGTAGGTATTGCCAAATTTACACAGATAGCGGTGTAGATATTTCCAAGTTTACACAGATAGCTGTGTAGATATTTCCATGTTTACAGAGATAGCATTGTACATATTTCCATGTTTATACAGATTGTGGTGTAGTTATTTCCATGTTGATACAGATAGCAGTGTAGATATTTCTATGTTTATACAGGTAGCGGTGTAGATATTTCCATCTTTATACAGATGGCAGTGTAGATATTTCCATGTTTATACAGATAGCGGTGTAGATACATCCATGTTTCTGAAGATGGCGGTTTAGATATTTTCATGTTTATAAAGATGGCGGTGTAGATATTTCCATGTATATAGAGATTGCATTGTAGATATTTCCATGTTTATAGAGAAAGCGGTGTAGGTATTTCCATGTTTAAAGAGATAGCGGTGTGGAGATTTCCATATTTATACAGATAGCCGTGTAGGTATTTCCATGTTTATACAGATGGCGGTGTAGATATTTCCTTGTTTATACAGACAGCGGTGTAGATATTTCCATGTTTATACAGGTAGCGGTGTATATATTTCCAAGTTTACAGAGATAGCGGTGTAGTTATTTCCATCTTTGCACAGATTGCCGTGTAGATAATTCCATGTTTACGCAGATAGCTGTGTAGATATTTCCAAGTTTACACAGATAGCTGTGTAGGTATTTCCATGTTTACACACAGACCGTGGTAGATATTTCCATGTTTATACAGATTGCGGTTTAGATATGTCCATGATTATACAGATAGCGGTGTAGATATTTTCATGTTTATACAGATAGCGGTGTAGATATTTCCATGTTTATACAGAAAGCGGTGTAGATATTTCCATGATTATACAGATAGCGGTGGAGATATTTCCCAGTTTATACAGATAGCGATGTAGATAATTCCATGTTTATACAGATAACGGTGTAGATATTTCCATGTTTATAGAGATAGCCCTGTAGATACTTCCATGTTTATACAGATGGCTGTGTAGATATTTCCATGTTTGTACAGATGGCAGTGTAGATATTTCCATGTATATAAAGATGGCGCTGTAGATATTTCCATGTTTATACAGATGGCAGTGTAGATATTTCCATGTTTATACAGATGGCTGTGTAGATATTTCCATGTTTACAGAGATAGCGGTGAAGATATTTCCATCTTTGCACAGATTACGGTGTAGGTATTGCCAAATTTACACAGATTGCGATATAGATATTTCCAAGTTTACACAGATAGCTGTGTAGTTATTTCCATGTTTACACAGATAGCATTGTAGATATTTCCATGTTTATACAGATTGCGGTGTAGTTATTTCCATGTTGATACAGATAGTGGTGTAGATATTTCCATGTTTATACAGGTAGCGGTGTAGAAATTCCCATGTTTATATAGATCGCTTTGTAGACATTTCCATCTTTCTACAGATATCAGTGTAGATATTTCCAAGTTTATACAGATGGCAGTGTAGATATTTCCATGTTTATACAGATGTGTGTGTACATATTTCCATGTATATGCAGATGGCGGTGTAGATATTTCCATGTTTATAGGGATGGCGGTGTAGTTATTTCCATGTTTATAGAGATAGCGGTGTAAATATTTCCATGCTTATAGAGATGGTGGTGTAAGTATTTTCATGTTTATAGAGATAGCGGTGTAGATATTTCCATGTTTATACAGATAACGGTGTTGGTATTTCCATGTTTATAGGGATAGCAGTGTAGATATTTGAATGTTTATACAGCTCGTGGTGTAGATATTTCCATATTTATACAGATGGCAGTGTAGATATTTCCATGTTTATACAGATAGCGGTGTAGATATTTACATGTCTATAGAGGTAGCGGTGTAAGTATTTCCATATTTATACAGATTGCGGTGTAGATATTTCCATCTTTATACAGATGGCGGTGTAGATATTTCCATGTTTATACGGATAGAAGTGAAGATATTTCCAAGTTTATACAGATAGTGGTGTAGATATTTCCAAGTTCATACAGATGGCGGTGTAGATACATCCATGTTTCTGAAGATGGCGGTGTAGATATTTTCATGTTTATAGAGATGGCGGTGTAGATATTTCCATGTATATAGAGATTGCAGTGTAGATATTTCCATGTTTATAGAGAAAGCGGTGTAGGTATTTCCATGTTTATAGAGATAGCGGTGTAGATATTTCCATATTTATACAGATAGCGGTGTTGGTATTTCCATGTTGATACAGATTGCGGTGTAGATATTTCCATGTTTCTACAGATGGTGGTGTAGATATTTCCTTGTTTATACAGACAGCGGTGTAGATATTTCCATGTTTATACAGGTAGCGGTGTAGATATTTCCATGTTTATAGAGATAGCAGTGTAGATAATTCCATGTTTATACAGATGGCTTCGTAGATATTTCCATGTGTGTACAGATGGAGGTGTAGATATTTCCATGTTTATTCAGATGGCGCTGTAGATATTTCCAAGTTTATAGAAATGGCAGTGTAGATATTTCCATGTTTCCACAGATATCGGTGTAGATATTTCCATGTTTACAGAGATAGCGGTGTAGATATTTCCATCTTTGCACAGATTGCGGTGTAGGTATTGCCAAATTTACACAGATAGCGGTGTAGATATTTCCAAGTTTACACAGATAGCTGTGTAGATATTTCCATGTTTACAGAGATATCATTGTAGATATTTCCGTGTTTATACAGATTGCGGTGTAGTTATTTCCATGTTGATACAGATAGCGGTGTAGATATTTCCATGTTTATACAGGTAGCGGTGTAGAAATTCCCATGTTTATAAAGATCGCTTTGTAGATATTTCCATTTTTCTACAGATGTCAGTGTAGATATTTCCAAGTTTATACAGATGGCAGTGTAGATATTTCCATGTTTATACAGATGTCTTTGTGGATATGTCCATGTTTATTCAGATGGCGGTGAAGATATTTCCATGTTTATAGAGATGGCGGTGTAGTTATTTCTATGTTTATAGAGATAGCGTTGTAAATATCTCCATGTTTATAGAGATGGTGGTGTAACTATTTTCATGTTTATAGAGATAGCGGTTTAGATATTTCCATATTTATACAGATTGCGGTGTAGATATTTCCATCTTTATACAGATGGCGGTGTAGATATTTCCATGTTTATACAGATGGCAGTGAAGATATTTCCATGTATATACAGATAGTGGTGTAGATATTTCCATGTTTACACAGATGGCGGTGAGGATACACCCATGTATCTGAAGATGGCGGTGTAGATATTTTCATGTTTATAGGGATGGAGGTGTAGATATTTCCATGTATATAGAGATAGCAGTGTAGATATTTTCATGTATATAGAGAAAGCGGTGTAGGTATTTCCATGTTTATACAGATGGCAGTGTAGATATTTCCATGTTTATGCAGATATCGGTGTAGATATTTCCATGTTTACAGAGATAGCGGTGTAGGTATTTCCATCTTTGCATAGATTGCGGTGTAGGTATTGCCAAATTTACACAGATAGCTGTGTAGATATTTCCATGTTTACAGAGATAGCATTGTACATATTTCCATGTTTATAAAGATTGTGGTGTAGTTATTTGCATGTTGATACAGATAGCGGTGTAGTTATTTCTATTTTTATACAGGTAGCGGTGTAGAAATTCCCATGTTGATACAGATCGCTTTGTAGACATTTCGATCTTTCTACAGATGTCGGTGTAGATATTTCAAAGTTTATACAGACGGCAGTGTAGATATTTCCATGTTTATACAGATGTCTGTGTAGATCTTTCCATGTTTATGCAGATGGCGTTGTAGATATTTCCATGTTTATAGAGATGGCGGTGTAGTTATTTCTATGTTAATAGAGATAGCGGTGTAAATATCTCCATGTTTATAGAGATGATGGTGTAAGTATTTTCATGTTTATAGAGATAGCGGTGTTGTTATTTCCATGTTTATACAGATAGCGATGTTGGTATTTCCATCTTTATACAGATAGCGGTGTAGATATTTCCATGTTTATACAGCTCGCGGTGTAGATATTTCCATCTTTATAGAGACGGCAGTGTAGACATTTCCATGTTTATACAGATAGCGGTGTAGATACATCCATGTTTCTGAAGATGGCGGTTTAGATATTTTCATGTTTATAAAGATGGCGGTGTAGATATTTCCATGTATATACAGATTGCAGTGTAGATATTTCCATGTTTATAGAGAAAGCGGTGTAGGTATTTCCATGTATATAGAGATAGCGGTGTGGAGATTTCCATATTTATACAGATAGCGGTGTAGGTATTTCCATGTTTATACAGATGGTGGTGTAGATATTTCCTTGTTTATACAGATAGCGGTGTAGATATTTCCATGTTTATACAGATATCGGTGTAGATATTTAAAGGTGTATACAGAGAGCGGTGTAGATATTTCCACGTTTTACAGATAGTGGTGTAGATATTTCCATCTTTATACAGATAGCGGTGTAGATATTTCCAACTATATACAGATGGCGGTGTAGATATTTCCATGTTTATACAGATGGCAGTGTAGATATTTCCATTTTTACACAGATATCGGTGTAGATATTTCCATGTTTACAGAGATATCGGTGTAGATATTTCCATCTTTGCACAGATTGCGGTGTAGGTATTGCCAAATTTACACAGATAGCGGTGTAGATATTTCCAAGTTTACACAGATAGCTGTGTAGATATTTTCATTTTTACAGAGATAGCATTGTAGATATCTCCGTGTTTATACATATGTCAGTGTAGATATTTCCATGTTTATGCAGATAGCGGTGTATATATTTCCGTGTTTATAGAGATGGCGGTCTATTTAATTCTAAGTTTATAGAGATAGCGGTGTAAATATTTCCATGTTTATAGAGATGGTGGTGTAAGTAGTTTCATGTTTATAGAGATAGTGGTGTAGATATTTCCATGTTTATACAGATAGCGGTGTTGTTATTCCCATGTTTATACAGATGGCGGTGTAGATATTTGCATGTTTATACAGCTCGCGGTGTAGATATTTCCATCTTTATACACATGGCAGTGTAGATATTTCCATGTTTATGCAGATAGCTCTGTAGATATTTCCATGTCTATAGAGATAGCGGTGTAGATATTTCCATATTTATACAGATTGCGGTGTAGATATTTCCATCTTTATACAGATAGCGGTGTAGATATTTCCATGTTTATACAGATAGCGGTGCAGATATTTCCATGTTTACAGAAATCGCCGTGTAGATATTTCTATGTTTACACAGATAGATTTGCAGATATTTCCATGTTTATAAAGGTAGCGGTGCAGATATTTCCATCTTTATACAGATAGCGGTGTGGGTATATCCATGTTTATACAGATAGTGGTGTGGGTATTTCCATGTTTATACAGATAGCGGTATAGATATTTCCATGTTTATAGAGATGACTGTCTATATATTTCCATGTTTATACAGCTTTCCGTGTAGATATTTCCATGTTTATACAGATAGCGTTGTAGATATTTCCATGTTCATACAGATAGCTGTGTAGATATTTCCATGTTTATACAGACAGCAATGTAGATATTTCTATGTTTATAGAGATAGCGGTGTAGATATTTTCATGTTCATACAAACAACAGTGTAGTTATTTTCATGTTTATGGAGATAGCGGTGTAGATATTTCCATTTTTATAGACATAGCGGTGTAAATATTTCCAAGTTTTTATAGATAGCGGTGTAAATATTTCCATGATTATACAGATAGCGGTGTAAATATTTTCATGTTTATAGACATAGCGGTGTAGATATTTCCATGTTTTTAGAGATAGCTGTGTAAATAATTCCATGTTTATTCAGATAGCCGTGTAAATGTTTACACGTTTATAGGGAAAGCGGTGTAGATATTCCCACGTTTATACAGATAGCGGTGTAGATATTTCCCCGTTTATAGAGATAGCGGTGTAGATATTTCCACGTTTATACAGATAGCGGTGAAGATATTTCCACTTTTATACCGATTGCGGTGTAGAAATTTCCAAGTTTATACACATAGCGGTGCAGATATTTCCACGTTTATACACATACCGGTGTAGATATTTCCAGGTCTATACAGATAGCGGTGTAGGTATTTCCAGGTTTATAGAGACAGCGGTGTAGGTATTTCCATGTTTCTACAGATAGCGGTGTACATATTTCCATGTTTATAGAGACAGCTGTGTAGTTATTTCCATGTTTATACAGAAAGCGGTGTAGATATTTCCATGTTTATACAGTCAGTTGTGTAGATATTTCCATGTTTAAACAGATAGCCGTGTATATATTTCCATGTTTATACAGACAGCGGTGTAGATATTTCCATGTTTTACAGATAGTGGTGTAGATATTTCCATGTTTATAAAGATAGCGATGTAGATATTTCCATGTTTATAGAGATAGCTTTGTAAATATTTCCATGTTTATACACATAGCGGTGTAAGGATTTCCATGTTTATAGAGATAGCGGTGTAGATGTTTCCATGTTTATACAGATAGCAGTGTAGGTATTTCCACATTTATACTTATAGCGGTGTAGATATTTCCAGGTTTATAGAGTTAGCGGTGTAGATGTTCCCACGTTTATAGAGATAGCGGTGTAGATATTTCCATGTTTTTAGAGATAGCGGTGTATATATTTCCACGTTTATAGAGATAGCGTTGTAGATATTTCCATGTTTCTAGAGACAGCGGTGTAGATATTTCCATGTTCATAGAGATAGCGGTGTAGATATTTCCATGTTTATAGAGACAGTGATGTAGATATTTGCGTGTTTATAGAGATAGCATTGTAGATATTTCCATGTTTATAGAGACAGTGGTGTAGATATTTCCATGTTTATACAGATAGAGGTGTAGATATTTCCATGTTTATAGAGACAGCAGTGTAGATATTTCCATGATTATACAGATAGCGGTGTAGGTATTTCCATGTTTATAGAGATAGCGGTGTAGATATTTCCATGTTTATAGAGATAGCGGTGTGGATATTTCCATGTTTATAGAGATGCCGGTGTAAATAGTTCCATGTTTGTACAGATAGCGTTGTAAATGTTTACACATTTACAGAGATAGCGGTGTAGATATTTCCAAGTTTACAGAGATTTTATGAAAAGTATTTTTATGAAGACCAAACAAGTCATTGGGTTACCTACCTTATGTCATTTTTTACATTGAGAGTGTTAAAAATACCCCTACCCTAACCAAAACCCTGACATATAGAGCCAGGAAAGGCCATGCAATAAAGGATTCTTGGGCTTGTATGCCTGATAACAAAAACTTATCACAGAAGACTGCAAAAAACGCAATCTTGCACAAAGCCTATTGCAACTTTGCACACAACAATGCTTTTGAAGGATATTTGCCCAACAACTGCCTGTCCAACCTGTGCCTGGCATCACCTTTGTTATTGATCTTTGTAGCCAAGGATAGTCATTTCCAAATGATCATATAATCTTCCTCATTTTTTCTTTTGTCTTCCTTTACCTCCGTGAATATGCAGATAGTTTACTCTGGCTTGCCTGTTTCTATTGCAAGGCTCTGTTTCCAAACGAATATCTTTTTCTTGTGGAGAGCCTCTCTCTCTTTGTTATTTAGGTTGATAAGAGAAATGTGAACATTTGAGAGCTCAGGTAAAAGGCCTTAGTCTACAGTGAAACTTTTTTGCACCCTTAGATGCTTACTTCCACTACAACTTGCAGGTGGGCCTTGAAAAGTTCTTGGAATAAGTTTGAGCTTTGGTCTTCTCCGATTCATTTAGCATAGATTCTCAAAATGTGGTCCCTGGACCCACAGCATCAGCATCACCTGGAGATTGTTAGAAATGCAAATCATCGGGCCTCATTCCAGACCCTCAGCTGGAAACTCTAGGGGCATGGCCAGACCCTCTGTAGCTGAACAAGCCATCCAGGTGGTTTTGATGCAGCTAAAGTTTTGGAACAACTAATGTAGCCCCATTTGGAAAACTTGGCTCTACAGGCCTCCCTAGCTGGTAAGCTGCTAGCATTTTTTGTTTGTTTGTTTCTTTGTTTTGATACATGGTCTTGCTCTGTTGACCAGACCGTGACCTCCTGGGTTCAAGCGAGGACTCAGCCTCCTGAGTAGCCGGGACTACAGGTATGTGCCACCACCATGCCCAACTACTTTTTGTATTTTTTTTTTTGTAGGGATGGGGTTTTAGCCCAGGCTAGTCTCAAACTCCTGGACTCAAGCAATCTGCCCACTTTGGCCTCACGAAGTGCTGGGATTATAGGCATGGGCCACCACTCCTGGCCCAAAGTTCATATTTTAACTACTAACCTAAATTATTTTAGAAACAAAATTCTCCTTGGACTCAAACCAGGTCAGAGTGACATGATCATGTGCCTGTTTTGTGCAGGGTGAAGTGAGATTATTATCTAGGAAATAGCTGAAATGTCCTGAGGGTGACAAAGAGGAGCTGTGTTTTCAGCCAAATATCAGAACCAGGGCCACTGCCTGCCGCTGAACCCCAGCGGGGACCCCTACTTTGTGTTTATCTGTGGTGGCTACGCTTGCCCACCTGGGTGGGAACCCCGAGAATGACTCCAGACTTTTCCAGGGACTGCATGCCAGGGTATTTTTACAATTTATGTGTAGACTTTGTTCGGGTGGAAAAGTTATTTTATGAAGACGAAACAAGCAATTGGGGTACCTACCTTATGGCATTTTTTACATTGAGAGTGTTAAAAATACCCCTCCCCTAACCAAAACCCTGACAAATAGAGCCAGGGAAAGCCATGCAATAAAGGATTCTTGGGCTTGTATGCCTGATAACAAAAACTTATCACAGAAGACTGCAAAAAACACAATCTTGCACAAAGCCCATTGCAACTTTGCACACAACAATGCTTCTGAAGGATATTTGCCCAACAACTGCCTGTCCAACCTGTGCCTGGCATCACCTTTGTTATTGATCTTTGTAGCCAAGGATAGTCATTTCCAAATGATCATATAATCTTCCTCATTTTTTCTTTTGTCTTCCTTTACCTCCGTGAATATGCAGATAGTTTACTCTGGCTTGCCTGTTTCTATTGCAAGGCTCTGTTTCCAAACGAATATCTTTTTCTTGTGGAGAGCCTCTCTCTGTTTGTTATTTAGGTTGATAAGAGAAATGTGAACATTTGAGAGCTCAGGTAAAAGGCCTTAGTCTACAGTGAAACTTTTTTGCACCCTTAGATGCTTACTTCCACTACAACTTGCAGGTGGGCCTTGAAAAGTTCTTGGAATAAGTTTGAGCTTTGGTCTTCTCCGATTCATTTAGCATAGATTCTCAAAATGTGGTCCCTGGACCCACAGCATCAGCATCACCTGGAGATTGTTAGAAATGCAAATCATCGGGCCTCATTCCAGACCCTCAGCTGGAAACTCTAGGGGCATGGCCAGACCCTCTGTAGCTGAACAAGCCATCCAGGTGGTTTTGATGCAGCTAAAGTTTTGGAACAACTAATGTAGCCCCATTTGGAAAACTTGCCTCTACAGGCCTCCCTAGCTGGTAAGCTGCTAGCATTTTTTGTTTGTTTGTTTCTTTGTTTTGATACATGGTCTTGCTCTGTTGACCAGACCGTGACCTCCTGGGTTCAACTGAGGACTCAGCCTCCTGAGTAGCCGGGACTACAGGTATGTGCCCCCACCATGCCCAACTACTTTTTGTATTTTTTTTTTTGTAGGGATGGGGTTTAAGCCCAGGCTAGTCTCAAACTCCTGGACTCAAGCAATCTGCCCACTTTGGCCTCACGAAGTGCTGGGATTATAGGCATGAGCCACTGTGCCCGGCCCTGCCAGCTTTGTATAAGCTGAGGAGTTTTTAAAAATACCTAGACTCAGGGCAAACCCCAGACACTTAAGTCAGATTCTCTGGGAGGTGAAGCCCAGGCACTGGTATTTTTAAAGTCTCTACAGATGGTTCTAATGTGCTGCTAAGTTAGAGAACCGCTGATCTAGACCAGGCCTTTTCAAACTTAATGTGCACGTGAATTACCTGGACCTTGTTAAAATGCAGATTCAGTCTGCATAGGCCTGGGGTGGAGCCTGAGCTTCTGCATTTTTAACAAGTCTCTAGAGGATGCTGCTGCATCTGGGCTGCTAACTACACTTGGAGATAGGAGGTTCTGGAGAGCAGAGGAAAGAGCATGAACCATAACCTAGGGGCTGGTAGTCCTGACTTCCGAGCCAAGGTTTGCCTTTATGTGGCTGGCAACTTGCTTGGACTCCTACCTCAATTCTTTGGGCCCAAGGTTTGTCCTGCCTCAGAAGGATGTCAAGAAAATTGAGTGAGTAATGCAGAATTGTTTCTTAAAGTGTGTGCAGATGCTCCATGAATTTAGAGAGTATGTGGATGCACATTAGTAAATTTTAATAGTTGTGACCATCTTGTTATGCGTACTTAGAACAAGTAATAATGGCTTTTGATGTATAGTAGTAAGAAAGCTTCCTTTTAAAAGGCATGTATTTAAGTTTCAAAAGTGGGTCTATTTAAAAATATATGAAATAAATAATAGAGGTAATTGACAGATCAAAATTAGGGAGGCAGGATGAGAATGACTCAAGTTTGGGAAATGCTGAGAAAGCAGATGCCCAAGGGCTAAGAAAACTTAAAAAAATAGGTAGCACTTGATTTTGATTGGCTGAATGAGATGATGTGTTTGATTATTTATGGGGTTGGCATTTGGCAACATGCACTGGGTGGCTGGGATCACTGTTTATTAAAAAATATTTGAGTCTCCACTTTGCACTAGATACTCTTTTAGTCTCTTGGAAAAGGGATTGGGGGGCAGGCAGGATAAAAACAAATCATTTATGCCCACAAGAAAATTGCAGGAAGATAAAAGTCATGAAATAAACTCTATGCTTCTAATTTAATATTTTTTGTAGATTATGAGAAAAAAGTTTTGCTCACTATCAGCTAGGAAAGCTGTCTTAGCACAACCATTCATTCTTGCACAAATCAAAATCAAGACGAGCCAGATTTAATTTTTTTCACAGATTATGAGAAAAAAGTTCTAATTTAATTTTTTTATAGATTATGAGAAAAAAGTTTCGCTCTCTATCAGCTAGGAAAGCTGTCTTAGCACAACCATTCATTCTTGCACAAATCAAAATCAAGATGAGCCAGAAGGCTCCATTCTGACAGCTTCTAATGGAGAAGCTACATTTACTGGACATGGGGAAAGTTGCTGGGCTCTAAGGACTGTGCATTTCTTGAACTAGATAAATGGTCTTGGTGTAGCATAATACCAAAACTTCTTGTCGCAGCCTGTAAGGACAGAACTCAATCAGCCTGAAAAGGAAGTCAGTGACTCCGACTCAACACAGGAATGTTCTGTGATTCCTAAAGAAGGATGTAGGAGTGTGGCACAATTCAACCACACTCTGTGGCCCTGTGCCTCTGCCTTGACATGAGTGGGATTTCCCAGCTGGTCATTTTCTTCTTCTCTAAGACATTGGGAACAAATTACTTGACCTCCTCTGGGCTTCAGTACTCCCACTCATCAAATTAGAGGACTGGGCAGTCGCTAGGCTCTCTTTAGGCATCATATTTTAGTTCCTGTGATTTTAAATTTGAGAAGGGGTGTCTAAGGGAGAATACATAGGGGAGGGGTAAAGGCTTATTAAAAGTGTAGTTAGACACTGAATTTTTAAGAATTGCATTTTGTAATAATACCTTTACCTAATCAGGACTGACAATCTTACCTGATTACAGCACATGGAGGAATGGCTGCATTCAAAAATAAAAATGAAATAAAACAAGACCTTATTTGAACTTAGCAATAATGCTGATTCCTCTTTTTGATTTGAGGAGGTTATAGCTGTTGTAAATGCTTGAATTGGGTCTGCCCAGGCAAAACGGAGTCAAGAGTCCATGTCGGATGAATTTTAACAATGTAGACAATAGAAAGGGTTGCTTAAACTGACCCTCTTTTACCAAAACACATTTACAAATGAAAGAACAACACTTCCATTTTTTAAAAACATTTTTTGAGATGAAGTCTTCCTTTGTCACCCAGAGTGGAGTGCAGTGGTGCGATCTTGGCTCACTGCAAACTTTGCCTCCCGGGTTCAAGTGATTCTCCTGCCTCATCCTCCCGAGTAGCTGGGACTACAGGCACCCACCACCATTCCTAGCTAATTTTTGTATTTTTAGTAGAGACAGGGTTTCACCATGTTGGCCAGGCTGGTCTCGAACTCCTGACCCCAGGTGATCCGCCGACCTCGGCCTCTGAAAGTGCTGGGATTACAGGCGTGAGCCAACACGCGTGGCCAAAAAATTTCCATTTTTAATTGCAGGGTCTGGGGAATTAAAATGCATCCGTAATTTCTTGCATCTCTCCGCTCGGGCTTGCATGAATGCAGAGGGATGGGGAGGACTTCTTGAGGCAAGCATCCCCCTCTTGTCGCCTGCCATCTAGAGAGAGAGGGCTGTGATTTATCTCACTTTAATCAGGAAGGACCCGATGTGTGGATGGAGAGGTCTGACGGCTTTGTTGCTCCATGTGGGAAAGAAACGGACAGAGTGAATTTGTGTATGATCCCTAAGGAGAAAGCATCTTTGTGCTCTATTTCTTTTTGACCTGGAGCCCCTGAAAGCAAGCTAGTTACAAGTTGAAATAGGCCGTTTCTAAAGTGTGATTTTGTTTGTGTATGTGCCTTGATTACAAAGGGGAAAAAAACCCGCTTAATTTACATACACCACATGTAGTGCAGGATCCCCTGGGCTGTCTTTTCAGGTATCAGGGAACTTTGATGAAAGTTGCTTGTCTCATCTAGGAGTCATTTCATATTGTTTAGCAGAGCCTGGTATTAACATTTCCTTCCAACTGTTTACTGGAATCTGTGTGTTCCCTTCAAGTGATGCATACTAGGTGCACAGGCTTCCTGCCACTGTCATCCTAATCTTTCCGTGCAGACAGGAGCAGAGGGGAGAGCGCTGAGCCAGGCCCCAGCTTGCCTTTCTTTCCTGACACAGCCCGGCTCCACTGCACTTCTCAGCTCTTGCTCTAGGTGGTGCTGTTTGACCATTTTCTTCATGTGACCCTCCACTCGGTAATATAAATTCATTCGGAGGATGACCTGATATCAAAAAAAATTCCTTTTGATTAGTAGAATCAACTTGTTTCTTCACACGATACTCTTCCCACTGAGACACATGGAGACAATTCTGACTCCAGGTTTGCAACCTTGAGATTTCTCTCAGATGCAATAAAAAAAAACAAAAAAGCATTTTGAGTGGCACAGTGATGCCTAGTGCATGATCATGTTTGTCTGCTCAAACATTAAAGGGAAACTTGTGGGTTTGAGGATGCCCAGCAGCACGACAGCTGCCAATGTAAATGAGCCGTATAGAGAGAGAGGGGGCGGGAGGGGACTACAAACTTCAGAATATGAGCTGATCGTTTATAAGTTAAAAAAAAAAAAAAAAGTCAAAAGGGAGCCCAGGATGGTGCAAGAAAGAGGAGAAAGGAAGATTTTCCTTGCAGCTAATCAGGAGAGTTCATAAGGGCTGATTACATGAGTGGAAGCCTTAAGTTCTTTTTTTAAAAAAATGTGAAAATTTCATGTATGTATGTATGTATGTATGTATGTATAGCTTCGTGTATTACCATTATTATTGCAATCAGCAAATGGATTTACTTCCTTTATCTCATGGGCTCCTTCCCACTCACTTCTGGCAGCACATTTTCCTTTCTCCTTCATCCCAGAACACCAAAGAACAGATGCGCTTCCTAACCCTGGCTCCAGGGGACTTTATACAATGTAAACAGTGCACCTCTAACATGGTTCACTGCTTAGAGAACGTGTGTCCCATTTTAAAACTGTGACTCCTTTATATTTTGCAGTGCTTATTTTAATAAGAGACATTGGACTTGTGACTTATTTTTCATGGAGGAGTGAGCTTAACGGTTGAAAGTAATCGATAAACTTGTTTTTCCTCTGATGCCATCAGCCAAGATCCTATGGCAATAGTAAGAGGATGACACTGGGCTGGCACCCCCTCCATAACATATTTGGACCATGTTTTCCCCCCAGAATGCACATGCAATAGCTTTGGTTTGGTAAGAGAGAGATGGTGTACTTGGTTTCCTTCTGTCACACTTTTGGTGAAATGAATTAGACTTTTAAATCAGGAAATTCAGCGAGATGAGTTAGATTTTTACACAAGAGCAGTGGAGGACTTCCAGCTGGTTGGGGGAATGATACGGAAATATCTTGCTAAATCAGGGTCTGGTGGAATGCTGCTCCCCTGGCAGGCTCCTCTTCACAGGGAGCAATCTGTGGGTTGCGTATAGAACAGAGCGAGAAGGAGGCATAGCATGGTCTTGCTCAGGGGAAGACCGGTGTTCAGATGTTTGTCATTAGGAAGTGGGTGTGGGCTTTTTCAAGTTAAACTGAAGCAGCAGTTCTATTAGGAAGAGCCTCCCAGATCAGCATCTTCTGTTTCTGGATACTCTCCCTTTGAAAAGCCAGATTTCAGCAAAAAGCTTTGCTAATGGTGAAATTGCACAACTGAAACCCTATGGGAGCAATGGGAAAGATGGAGAAAGAGGTGGTTATATCATGTACTTCAACAGTTTATTTAGAGGCTGTTGACGTTAGAATAACAAGCCAAGACAAACAAAAATACTCATTTTGGATGAAAATATTGTCTTTTCATGTTATTATAGATAGCTGAGTCCTAAGACTTCTACAGAAACACATTTTCCTAATGAGTGGCTGATTTTTCTGGTTGTGCAAGTAATATCCAAATTATTGTACAAATTTTTGGCTCAGGAGCAAACATTGTATTGTATATTGAGCTAATCACTTGCCCTTTCTAAGGTAAGCCCTTACCTCTGCTTTCCCTTCATCTTGTCATTTCTGTTTGTTGGGTACAGGTTTCCTGTTGGTTCTTTCTGTTGGCTCTGATGTAACATGAATGAAGTTCTTAACATCCTTTCAGACATAAACACAACTTAGCTCATTGTTTCTGAGTTCATATAGAGGTTTCCTTGCCCCTGAGACTTTCGTGTCAGACAGCTGGATGTTGCTGTGTTCAAGGCTCTATATGTTGATTTTGTATCCTACAACTTTACTGATATCACCTATCAGTTCAGTTCTAACAGTTTTCAAATTTTATTTATTTGTTTTTGTTTTTTAAATATTGCATGTTTCATTTTAGAGTCAGGAGCGTAGATGTACAGGTTTCTTAAACAGGTATATTGCATGGTGCTGAGGTTTGGGCTTCTAATGATCCCAAGACCCAAGCAGTGAGCATAGTAATCGATAGGTAGTTTTTCAACCCTTGCTCCCACCATCCTTCCCTCCCACCTTTGGAGTCCCCCAGTGTCTATTGTTCCCTTCTTTGTGTTGAGTTCTAACCTTTTTTTAGTGAAGTTTGTAGGGTTTTCTATATATAACAAGATCATGCCGTCAGTAGAGACAGTTTCACTTCTTCCTTTCCTATTAAGATGCCTTTTATTTCTTTCTTTTGCCTAATTACCCTGAGAAGTGGTGTCTGTGGGCATCCTTGTCTTGTTCCTGATGGTAGAGGAAAAGTTTCAACTTTTCACCATTGATCATGGTGTTAGCTATGGGTTTGTCATATATGGCCTTTATTTTGTTGGGATACAGTCCCTCAATACGTGATCTGTTGGGTGTTTTTTTTTTCACCATGAAAGGGTTTCGAATTTTGTCAAAAGCTTTTTCTATATCTATTGTGATGGTCATATAGATTCTATCCTTTATTTTTCTAATATGGTATATTATATGTATTGATTTGCTTATGTTGAACCATGACATGATCATGGTGAATGATTCTTTCAATGTGCTATTGAATTTGGTTTGCTAGGATTTTGTTGAGGATTTTTGCATCTATGTAGATCAAGGATATTGGCCTGTCATTTTCCTTTCTTGTAGTGTTCTTGTCTGGCTTTGGAATCAGGGTAATGCTGGCCCTGTAAGATGAGTTTGGAAGTATTCCCTCCACTTCAGCTTTTTGGAAGAGTTTGAGAAGGACTGGTATTAGTTCTTCTTAAAATATTTGGTAGAATTAATCTGGGAAGCCATCTGGTTTTGGGTTTTTCATTGATAGGAGACATTTTCTTACTGATTCAACCTCCTTGCTTGCTATTAGTCTGTTCAGATTTTTAAATTTCTTCATGAGTCAATCTTGGTAGGTTTTATGTGTCTGGGAATTTATCCATTTCTTCTAGATGATCCAATTAGTTAGTGTGTAATTATACCTAGCAGTTTCTTAGGATCCTTTGTATTTCTGTGATATTGGCTATGATGTTTCATCTTTCATTTCTGATTTTATGCTCTATTGAAAACATGAGGCATAGCAGGTAGGGGGCACTGGTCAGGACTTGGGGTATAAACTGGCAGATGTTAAGGTGGGTGATTCTGGTTAACTCAGAAACTCCGAAGTCCCGTGTGGAAGAATTAACTGCCTGTACTCACCTAGTAATGTATATCCTTGGTCAAAAAAGATCCAGCTGAGAATGTTGGATGAAGGGACCAAATCAATATTCATCATTATATTGAAAACAAGTCAGATTGGCTGTGGTCTTTTGACAGCAGGTCAGTGGCTAAGTCTATTTGAACAAAGTTAGGGCAGGTTCAAGGGAGAATCCTGAGATCGGTATTCTTTGTTCCATACAAACTTGCCTTTCAGTTTCTTCTCCCCATGCCTCCAGGATGTCCCTGCACAGCCCGTAGGGCCCCCTCCTTCAGTACCTTGCCTTACGAAGGGGAGAAAATGAGTTTTCCAATGTTAGCATATATTTAGCCTTCCAAAATTTTCTATTTCTATTTTAGGGGAGCTCTAGGAAAACAGCAGATTACTCTAAATCCCCAGGTAAAAATCTGAAATGGTGGAATTTCATATGACCAGGAGACATATTTTGGGGCAAGTGGGCTTTTCACAATCACTTGGACATGAAGGCATCTGCTTCTTCTATGCCTAAAATAGTCCTTCAATTTAGTAGTTTAATTCCTCTTCCACTTTTTCAAATTTCAAGACAATACATGTAGTGACTGAACAATTTGGATCCAAGTTTCACTATTTAACTGCCAGTGTGACCTTGGGCGAGTCACTTAATCTTTTCAAGGCTCAATTTCATCATGTAAAGTAGAAGTACAAACAATCCCTGACTTAGAATATTTTGACTTACGATTTTTCAACTTTAAGATAGTTTGAAAGCAATACACATTCAGCAGAAGCTGTACTTTGAGTACTCATACAACCATTCTGTTTTCCACTTTCAGTACAGTATTCATTATATTACATGAGATATTCAAAGCCCACTTTATTATAAAATGGGCTTTCTGTTAGATGATTTTGCCTAACTGTAGGTTAATGTGAGTGTTTAAGGTAGGCCGAGCTAAGCTATGATGTTTAGTAGGTTAAGTGTATTAAATGCATTTTCAGCTTACAATATTTTCATAAGTTTATTGGAATATAACCCTATTGTAAATTGAGGGGTATTTGTAATAATGATATCTCTTCAAGGAGACTTTGTGAGCCTCTCATAGGAAAATGCATACACAGATGCATATAAATATATAGTCTTTCTTTTCCATACATATGGTATTCTTTAAGGATATTCAAAAATCTGGAAAAAGTTGCCTCCAGGGAGATAAATGATAGTGGGTTGGGAAACTTTTAACTGTATACGCTTTTGTACCTTTTGCATTTTGAATCAGATGAATGTATAATCTACATAAAATATTAAGATTAAAACATCACCAAATAACTTATCAGGAGTTTGGTGAACATAAGGGAAGGCCACCTATGGTGGCTGTATTTTATTCAGTGTTGGTCACTGTTGGGCACTTCATAGAGCTTATTTCATTTCATCCTCACAAGCGCCGTAGGAGGAAGGGGCCCCAGAGGGATTCATGGTTAGAATAGCAGAGTAGGAGCATTTGGCAGCTATATTCTGTGTAGGTGATAACTTTAAAGATATTTTTGTTATAAAATGTTTCAAACATACAAAAAATATAGAGAAGCAGTTTTCTATAGTTATTAAATATTGTTAATGGGTAGTCACAGAAATTATCATCCAAAGTGGGATATTCTTGAGAGAAAAAGGAGGTTCTATTTATAATTATGGTGGGATAACAAACTTAAGATGAACAGCTCTGGACAAACTGGGTTGTATGGTCCCTGGAAAACAAGGATTACTGTAAATGTGAGTCCCGCCTTGTGCTTCTCTCTGTCCCACCAAGAAAATATTATCTTGATACAGATGTTCATTGTGTCAAGGCAACCATGGCAACCATGATCTAGATACACTGTTCAAGTTTTATGCTGATCCTACCTAGGTATGTCTCAGGAACTTTCCAGAGTTTCCTTTGAGTGCTTCTAAATTTTGCATAAATGGTATGTTGTCCCTTGTCTCTTTTTAAAACCAATAAGCCATTTTCCCTTCTTTTCCTGGAAAATTAAAGGAACAAAGACCAGGAAATAACAACGTATTAGCTAAGGTTCTGTTGATTGAAAGCAACAGAACCTAATTCTGGCTAGCTTAAACCATGCTAGGATTTAATGAAGAATACTGCAGAATCTTAGATATCTTATGACTGGGAAAGAGGAGGTTCAGGCAGTTCCTGGGATGTCAGCAACAGGTAGCTGTCAATTAACTGCCCCCACACCACCCACTGCTGCCGTCATCAATATAGCACACCACGATGGCTCCCAGCCTCTGTACGTCTGGGTTCCAGTGTTCAAATTCTAGAGACAGCAAGAGAAATCCCATTGAGTCAGGGATCCTTCCCTGGGTCACACTCCCTGCATATGGTCAGAAATGCAGGATTATGTACTAAAGACACAGCTAAAGAGGACCCACTTCACTGTTTTGGGACCATTTGCAGGGGAGGCAAAATTATGAGCTACTCACTTAAAGAGGTGATAACCATAAGTTTGCGGGAAAAAAAAAATTGGAGAAGAGAAGGATAACACTATCCTACGGTTTCTTCTGAAAATGGACGAAGGGAACAGCATTTCCATTTGGAAATTCTCTCCTGGCATTTCAATATTTATGGATTCTGAATTCTGAGAAAAATCAGTTGAGAAATTAGGAAAATGGGAAGGAACATTCTAATTTTCCTGTGAAAATTACAGCTTAATAGTCAGTATAGAGAACTTACTGGCTTGAAGAAATGCACTGACTTCAAGTCAAGCAAGATGAGGAAGCACTGACATGTGGAGATGAAAGTTAAGGTGAACAGGACAGGAGCAGTAAAGGAGCCTCAGTCAGACTTTCTTGTATCTGTTGCTGTGTTACAAGTGTGTGTTCATGGCCTTGTCCACTGCTAACAGTGAACCATTTCTGCAAATAAATATTAATGTGTTCATAGGCATAGTATATGTTTTACAAATCCTATGAGAGGTTTTCTAAGCAATGCCAAGTTTTAGAAATAAAATATGCCCTTAAATCGGCCATTTTGACAGTTGCTTCTTTCTAGTGCTATTCATCTTGCCAGGAGATCAGAATGTTATGTTATTTAAATAGTATTGGAGGGGATGATTGATGCCTTGTTTAACAATGTCATGTAAACAACGATTAAAGCATTAAGTATTTGTGGTGTTACCTTTCAATCTTTAAAGGACTTTTCTTTAGCATTTATTTTGTGATAATATTCATTTCTTTTTAATGTTTTCTCTATTAATGCTATTGGATTTTATAATCTTGTTACAATATGTTGGCTCCTAATAATAAGAAATCATCATTTGTTATCATATCTTTTAAAAACAGAAGACTACTAAAACTTTTCATATAATCCTGTTACAGAAAAAAACGACTATTTGCTTGTTATTATAGTCACTTATTATTTTTCAAAAACTTGTAAGTGAAGTGTTATGAAAATCATATGAATTTGGGAATTCCCAAGCATTCTCAGAAATTCTATTTCCTTGTTCCCAAATCCCAATGATTAATATCTGCCAGGAGTCGGAAAACAGTGAAAGGAAGTAACATCCTATGTTGGATACCTGGTAGGGTTAGTGAAGAAACGTTATTGCTGAGCTCTGTGTTACGCTCACGAATGATGCCATTGAGGAAGTCACGCTTGTTGAAAGGAACGCAGATACACAAAGAGTTTTGCTGCTGTCTGTTGGATAAGAACCCCCTGGTCGATTTCAGCTCCTACTGCAAGTTACAAAAATCAATCCAATGATAAATGAAAAGTGCCCAGTGTGCTGGGAAATAACTTATTTTTTGGCTTCAGAGGAAATTTTAGAAACAGTGCCAAGTGAAACGTAAAAACAAACTACGAAGACGTTCATGAATTTCCCTCTGAAGCTGACAGCCGTATTTTAGCAGATGGAACTCCTACTATTAGCCCAACTCTTGGGTTGAAACAGTGTGTCCAGGAAACCCTATGTTAAAATGCAATGTGTTGGGGATATTGTTCCTCTATTTGCTTGAGTTAATTTTCAAATTAGTGTACTCTTGCTTAGCTGTGCTCTGAGGGAATGAACAAAAGATTGGTAAACTCTGATGGAGAACACTGGTCAGGCAGGGCACATAGAATCCCTGGGGATGGTGGTTCCTGGAAAATGGGGGAGGAGGCCCTGAGCCAGGCTTGGGCTGGGCTGGAGGAACATGAAGATGCGATCTACTCACAACCCCCAAAACTGAGGGGTCCTGGTAACACATTATTTCACCCTCAGCCATGCAAATTTATTATTTTTATGGATAAAATAGCTTTAAAAAACTAATTTACATTGAAATGTTAAAATATTTATATAGAGATTAGAAATATTTATGTAGAGATTATTGGGAATCCCCTCCTAAAGCCCAAACATTAAAACTACCAAAAAAAGAAATTCCGTGTAGGCTAAGATTGCAAATGACTGATGGAATGTAATTTAAATTAAACATGGAAAATATATTTCCTCTTTAATAAAGATCTAAATTCTATTCTTTTTAGGAGCCTTCAGAAATGAAATTCAACTATTAAAAAAAGTATAGAGAAGCCTTTAGAAAAGAAACTTTTCTTTTGCTGTATTATATATTAAAGAACTTTGATGAGAATAGTTCTAAAGTGTTTAATACTCGATTCCACTGATGTTTCTAGGTATTGTGGGGAACACCTAGAAATTAAATCTTCATCTTTGGCAGATCAGAGGCCTATTATTTTTAGGTAAAACAATTAAAATCTGCTTTTAATAAATCACAAATTTTGCAAGTTAGCCATTAATAGTAAGTGCTTTTCAAAGTTTGGCCCAATACATGAAAAAGCCAGAAAAACATACCTGCATTAGTTTTGCCCATCACCTTCTTATGCTGGCCTCAGGAGATTTATTAACAGCATTCAATATTTTAGGTAGGCTGGATGTGGTGGCTCATGCATGTAATCCCAGCACTTTGGGAGGCTGAGGTGGGAGGATGGCTTGAGACCAGGAGTTCAAGACCAGCCTGGTCAACCTAGTGAGCCCCTCGGTCTCTCTGAAAAGAAAAAAAAATTAGGTATCCTGCGGCTACCTCCAAAAACAAACTCCAGAGGAACTGAATTTTTTTTTTATTTCATGTGTTGGGATAATGGCTTCTTTTGCAGTTACTTACGAAGAATTTAAGGGTCAGTAAAAATATTTTTTCATCCTTAATAACATGAATTCTCTAATTTGTGTGTGATATAATGCTAGATATTGTGCCAAAAGTGTTACATAGACATAATCCATGCCCATTTTCAAAGATAATACTAATATAGAGAATAAGAATCATTATTATTGTAGTAATTATTATTTTAGTAATAGTAGTAATAATCAAAACAATTACATCAAACACTTATTAAACCCTTATTATGTGATAGGTACTGTGTAAGCAATTTCCACATATTAGCTCCTTAAATGTGATCACTAACCCCATGAGGTAGGTAGCATTATGTCCATTTTATAGATGCAGAAACTGAGCTTTGAAGAGGGAAAGCAACTTGCCCAAGGCCACGCAGGCAGTAATTGATAAGGGTGGGGAGCGAGAAGTTGAAGTCTGAGATGTAAGTTCACAGACACGAGTACACAAACACGTACAAGATACTCGTATGACATGTGGGGTTGCTTGAAATATGGAATTGACTTTCCCCAGCACAAGAAAGTGTTTGGAGAGATTTCAAAGGGATCTAACACTTCCTCAGAGGACTGCCCTACGACATTTTTCCGTGTGCTTTTCTGCCTCTTGTCCTATACTTTTGGCATTTCTTCTGCTCTTAGAGGCAATGAGTCAACAGCATATTTTTAGCACCTCCTGTGTGCATAGAAGTGGCCCCTGACTCAATGGGAGTGTATAACTACCATGGGCCAAATCAGTGTGCTTTCCTGTTAGCCAGGGGATTATAGAAGGACACGCTCCCCTGATTCCAACAGAACTTGCTGCCACTCTGATGTCTTCATTGTAAGGCCTCTAAATGAATGTTCAAGAAATTCATGTTAAAGGCACGTGTCATATGTGTAACTTGTAAACATTTGTGTACTTGTCTCTGTGTCCTTACACCTCAGGCTTCAACTCTTGTTTTTACCTTTATCAATGACTACCTGTGTGCTGTGTGGCTTTGGACCAATTGCTCACCCCCTCTAAAGCTCAGTTTCTGCATCTGTAAAATGGATATAATGCCATATATACATAGATATAGATATACATACACCAATATATATACACACATATATATGTGTGTATACATATATATACACACATATATATGTGTGTATATACATACATATATATGTGTGTATATACATATATATATAATATACAAACTGAAATATATAGTTATATAAATATTTCAGTTTAAGTTTCAAAAATCACTGGAGGGTATTTTTATAATACCCTTCAGCAATTTTACCTGCTGCCTTTGCACATTCTGGTGAATTTCTAAATGGAAGTCTGATAGAGATTAATCTTTTAATGCATCATAAATAAAAAAGAAAATCACAGAATGATGTAGCTGGAGAGGACCCTGGGGATCTAGTGTTTCATGAAAGATTAATGTCCTTGATCTGTTTGTAAGTGTTTTGGAAAAATCTTCCATGGTCAAATAAAACTTGGCAATGTTGGATTAAAGTTAAATAGGTTTTTTTTTTCCTGCAGAACTTCATAGTCTTTAATATGCTAATATGTTTTGTGAATCTACAAGGAATGAAGTGTTTCAATGCTTATTTTACCCAGATTCTCATTTTGGGACAGGCTGGTCAAGCTGAGTCAGATAGTATATTCTCTAGATGGAGATGATGGCTGATTCCTTTTGGAGAGCAAGAGAGTCCCCAGGGGAAGCAAGGGTATATCAGTTGCTCCATTTCATGCCAAGGATCCTCAGTCTTTAGAGGCTCAGAGAAGGCTGAAAGGCTACTCTAGGCTATCAGGGCTACCATTCATTGTGACCCATGCTACAGAGAAGCTTTGAGCTCAGTGCAAAGGAGTGACCAGCCCTTGAGAATCAGGAAAATTTATTTATTCCTGACCTAGTCCACTGAGGACATACAAGGAATGGGGCAGGGGAGTGTCACCAGCTATGGTTACAAGCTAGTCTGATTCTCTTTCATTAAGAAAACTGGTCCCTGTGAGTTTAGATTGGGAAGCACCAGGTTAAAAAAAAATTTAGGCCAGGAGTGGTGGCCACTGTACACCAGCCTGGGTGACAGAGTGAGAATCTGTCTTAAAAAAAAAAAAAAAAAAGTTAAGTGATGTCTTCTGTTGAGGACCTCTCAGAACTTTTAATATGAAAGTGTGCATTGTGAAGAATGGGAGTAGAGTGTACAGGAGTTTTAAAAGCTACTTGGTCATGAAACTCTTGCTTTGTGCAGGATTCGAGGGGCACTAACATTCTGAGGAAAATATTTTGGGAAACATTGATCTAATCCAAACTTCTCATTTTACCAGCAAACAACTGTGGGGCCCTCTAAGTTTCCTTTCTCCATCATTGTGACAAATTCATTGGAATTAATTCAATTAAACCTGGGGTCAGCTTTGAAGAGATTTATTTAGCAGGTAAATCTGTTTTGTACATTTTGAGGGAGTTCTGAGTTTCCATAGTCAAAAACCACAGATCAATTTAACCAACCTTTATGGAATATCACCTATGGCCCAAAGACCCTTTAGCTACAGTGACGGTCTACAAAAATATAAACTGTAATTCTTGCAATACAGGAGATTAGTAATAATGGTAAATATAATGATGATGACACCATGAATAGCTAACATTTATTGAATGCCTTTCTATTAGTCAGGCACTTTACTAAGTATTTTAATCCTCCCAACAATTTATGAGGTAGGGATTATAATAATTCCCATCTTATAGTGAGGACACTGAGGTTAGGAAATTATCCTAGCCTAAATGTTAAGTATAAGCATGAATAGAAAGGTGTTATTAGCCTATAAGACATTCCTTTATGAGTGATACAAAGTCCTATGTAAATTCAGAGAAAAGAAAAGTGGTTTTAGAAATCCTTGATCAGTGAGTGTGAAGCATGTGGTGGCCCGGTTACTGTTTGGTTGCCCATCTGTCCTCCCTCTGGGATCAGCACCCCCTTACTTTGGAAGAATTGTTTTCCTTTTCACTGTAAGGTTCTTTCTGGCTATGCGATGGGGCACATTGCCTCAAACTAGCCCTGTTCCAGTCTTTGAGAACCTTGAAATTGGAACCAAGGGAAGAGGATTGCCTCTTGAATGGTAATTCTCTAAAATCTAGTCTGAGGTGCTGGTGCCTAATCCCTGGGTCTGTGGAAGGAGCTGGGCTGTGAGAGGGGAGAATGATGTTGATGTCAAGAGAGAGGCAGGTGCTAGGAGCAGAGAAATGGAGGCCTGGAGGGTTTCTGGGCTTCTCTGAGGCTTAGGGTTTGGATCATTTTCTTCGTTACTGGAACAAAGGATTTACCATACCTGCTCTTCTGGGAATGAAACTGTCCTGCTTTGCAAAATAAAGTGTCATTAGAAAGAGATCTTAAAAACCCCACACCATAGACAGGTGCACAGATCCGTAGAAGTGTTAAAGTTCTGTCTGTTGGATGCTAAGCCAAGACTCTTAAGTATGTTCTAAAGAGAAACTGGTGTGTGTAGGCTGTGCACTCCCAGGGAGATAAAAAGTTAGGAACTTTATGGGTTGGGCTTGGTGGCTCCCACCTGTAATCCCAGCACTGTGGGAGGCTAAAGTGGGCAGATTGATTGAGCTGAGGAGTTCGAGACCAGCCTAGGCAACATGGTGAAACCCCATGTCTACAAAAACTACAAAAATTAGCTGGGCGTGGTGGCATGTACCTGTAGGCGGGAGGATCGCTTGAGCCCAAGAGGGAGAGGGTGCAGTGAGCCATGATTGTGCCACTGCACTCCACCTGGGTGACAGGAACTTTATGGGGAATGGGATCTTGGAGACTGAGTAGAGACTAGAGGAAAAAAAAAAAAAACTACCTCCCCAACTGGCCACACTATTCTTTTAAAAATGTTAATTGACAAATTAAAATTGTATGTATTTACGGAGGTATAATGTGATGTTATGATATATGTATACATTGTGGAATAATTAAATCCAGAGAATTAATAGATTCATCACCTCAAAACCTATCTTTTTTGTGGTGAGAACATTTGAAATTTATTGTCTTAGCAATTTTGAAATACACAATACTTCATTGTAAACTACAGTCACCATGCTGTGCTGTAGATCTCAACAAAATGTATTCTTCCTGTCTCAACTAAAACATTGTACTCTTTGACAACATTTTCCCATTCCTCTCACCCCCTCCAAAAACACCCATTCTTTATGTTGAAGAGAATGGCTAAAAAGTCCCAGCAGGTTTCAACTGACGGCTTCAGTGGTTGTCCCATCACACTTCAATGTTATTAATAGAAAGGGGAGGGGCAATACATAATTTGGACAGGCGGAAAGTACCACTGTAACCACTTTCCTGACTTCACAGAAAAAGTCCTCTTGTTTTCATCTGTAAAATGGGAACCGCGTGAATACCATTCTTCTTTTCTTCAGCCTCCAAAGAAAAAACAGATGCAAAGCCTTTTATCAATTGCAAAACAGTATACAATGTGTGTTATTACTCACAGTTGTCTTACTGTGACCAAACACTTTATAAGCCTGTGGCAAGTCAGCCTTACTCTGAGGAAGTGGACAATATTTGGGGAAGGAGAAGCAGCAGGATCTTTCAGGACAGTAGCCTTGGTGGGTCCAAAAATTCCTTGAGCGAAATGGGAGACAAAACTTTCTTCCTGCTTTGGGGTTTATCCTGTTAGTCTTTTCTCTCTTCACTCCTATTTTCTATGGAGAATTTCCTGGTTTTGGAGTTTGGGTGCGTTTTATGGAGAGGAGGCAGAACATCTTTAGCTCCAGCAGAATGAAAGGATACATGCAAAGGAACCTAGCACAGTATGTGGTACCCAGTTCCCCTTTAACTTGGCTTTATTCATTCACTCCTGGTAGGGCATTAATAAGGGATTTAGCCCCCTCCTATTGAAAACGATTAATTCAGGGAAGAGTTCAGGCAGTGTGGACAGATACAGTGTAGGCCAAGCCTGTTTCTAAGGCAGGAGCTGGGTAGGGAGGGTGAGAAGGGCGAGAAGAATAGGGAAATATGTGTCGTCTGTGTTGCTGCTGTTGCAACCACCACAACAAACAAACAAGTGAAAAAAAAAAAAAAAGAATTGTCCATACCGGAAAGTGTGCTGTTTTGGAGGAGGCTGGGGAAAGTGTGGATGGCTCGAGTGGGTCCTGTTGGATTGAAGTCTGACAGTGGTGATTCCCTTCAACAAATGGTCGGGGTGGGAGGGTACACACACACATACAGACACACACACACACCCCACACGCAGCACCAAGCCTCCGATTTCAGCGCTGGCAGGAGATAACCATTCTTAGCTCGCCTTTCCAGGGTTATTTTTGGCTGAGGCTGTTCGCTGATGGCAAAAGGTTTCAGCCCACTCCCAAATCCCTCCCCATGCTTGTTCTAAAGAGAAACTGGTGCGTGTAGGCTGCGCACTCCCAGGGAGACAGGGAGACGGGCCTGGCGCCGGAGAGGAACCCGGACTCTGCCCAAAGTCTCGCCGCCCACCGGCTGTTTTCTGGCGGAGGGTGTGCCCCGGAGGGCGGCGATCGCGCGTGAAGGCTGGGGCAAGGCGCGGGTGCAGGCGTCACCGGGGTCGGGCTAGCAGGCCCTGGAATCAGGCTTTTGGGACACCCCGAAAGTGAGTCCAACTTGGGGAGAAACTGAGGACACCTCGGGCGGTCTGGCAGTGGAGAAGGTGGGCGGGAGAAAACTTTACAGGAAGGCAGAAGCAATCTCCGCCGAGGGAGTCAGCGAGCGGCCGCGTGGAGTGGAGGGGCGGGCGGTCCCCAGGCGGGCGGGCGCAGGGCGCAGGGTGCCGACCTGCCGGAGAGGGGGCCCGGGCGCGAGGCGGAGTCCCGGCACGCGGCCAGGCTGGTGGAGGCCCCTGGCAGGCTGCAGATTCCCTCCGGCCCCGGGAGCCACAGCAGGACCGGCCAGGAGGCACCACGGAGGGGAGCCCCATCCCGGTGCTGACAGTGCCCACCGTGCCCTACGAGGACTCGGGGCGGGCCGGCGGCGGGGTTCTGCGGCGACCTACCGGCCTCTTCGAGGGCCAGCGCAACTACCTGCCCAAATTCATCCAGAGCGTGCTATCGTCCATTGACCTGCGCGACCGTCGGGGCTGCACCACGGTGGTGGGCAGCGAAGGCAGGTACTTTAGCAGGACGGCCATCGAGATCGTGGGGCAGATGGCCGCGGCCAATGGGGTGAGTGTCCAGATGCCCCTCGCTTCCCGCCACGCTGCCGCCATGCCCTCTCCTAGCCCTTGCCCCCTGCTGCCTCCAGGCCCAGCTGGGAGGCCCCTGCCCGGCCCAGGCTTTGCTTCCTCACTCCCGTGTCCTCACCCTCCAGCGCCCCACTCCCACCGTGCTGGCAGCCTCCCCGGCGCACCCCGGACACTGGGTTCTATTAGTACCCACCGCCCCCAAAAGACTTGAGGGGTGTCCGTCGTTCCTGGAGCCACTCCGGGCGCCCTGGACTCTTCTCCAACTCTGCACACATCCCGCACCTGCTCATTTTTCTTTCGGACATTCTCTTACCCGGCCCTGTAGATTCCAAGGCAGCTCCCAGTTTTCCATATTGTTCCCAACGCGTTCACTGCCCACAGTCCCCACACAAACTTCTTTCCCAGGCTCACAACATAGTCCCTCTGCCCCGTGCCCTTTTTGCAATAATCTGCCAGTCCCCTAAGTCTTAGCTCTGCCTATTTAACAGTAGTGGTGTCTCAGAACACACACACACACACACACACACACACACACACACACACTATCCCTGACATATTTGGCAAGAGTAGGCCCTGAAGGTTTTTAATATTTTGGTTTTTTAACCCAGTGGAATTACTGAATGATTTATTTAATTAGGGTAGGGATGGAGTGGATCCATTTGTTTGATGCTAAACAGCCTGAGCTCGCAGTTCCCAGGGGGCATATCTCTAAATGGTCTGAAACGAGATTTGCAGTGGTTTTCTTAATGCAATTCCCAACTTCTCTCCAAATGCCTTTTGACATTTGACAACATTTCATGCCTCTTCCAATTTCGCTTTTCATCCTTGTTTTCTCTCCCTTCTCCAACGACCTCGGTAGTCTTCTGCAATCCAGATTCTCAGACTTCGGGTTTTTCTCCCTCTGCCCCTTTCCTCTCTGTCCTATAACTAGAAGCACCTTTTGGCATAGACCCGTATCCCAGTTTCCTCTTTCCCAGGTCCAGCAGCATCTCAAGGACATCTACAAGAGGGATACCTAACTTCAGGGGTCTCTGAATGATATGTGGGAAACATCGTCTAAAAAAGTAATTTTATCCTTATTCATGCAACCAGACCCACACTCATAGAACTTTTCTTTAAGGGGAGTGTCTTGCAGATGTATAAATGAGTGTTAACATCTTTAAAAGCGAAACTGCACAATTCCCTGGCATTTGAATTCCCTCCTTCCTTCCCAACCCTCTCCTTTTCATTTTCTCATTTATTATTAAAAACATTTTTAAAGGATCTCCATGCTTCATATTTATCTACTATAATTCCTCCTTCTCGGTGTTGCAGGGATGGGGAAAGAGGATTTTTTTTAAAAAACACAATAAAAAGCAATTGGGAGAAACAGGGCCAATGGTGTTGGTGTGGGTAGTGGAATTGTGATTTTTGACTCCAGTAGACAATGATGCTGGATATATGGGGTTTGATTTCTCTCTGGCTCCTCACTTGAGATTGATGAAGTTTGGCTAGAATCAGGGAGTTGAAGAGAGGTTGACAAATGGTCTTTCACTCTTCTCTGACAGGCTGTTCCTGTGGAGTGATGGAGAATAATGAGCCTTGGGAGAGCTATGGGAGCTCTCATACTCCTTCCCGAGCCAATTTTTTAGGGAGTGAGAGAAACATGGCCTGTCCAATACTTGTTGTGGGTCAAGATATTTTTGAAGCTACGGTTGTTGATTTGCATGGGAAAATTATTATGTCTTATTATTTCTTGTCCCACTTTACCATAAGGGCTCCTCAGCTTCTTACTTCAATGGGTCTTCCATGACACACACACTTTATTAACTCTAAGAGTGGAATTTATTTTAACAGATAATTAGCATAGGTCAATATATGCTGAAAATAGAGTCAAATTAAACCTACTAGCTGTTATAAAGGACAGATGACAAAATCCACATAGAAGCATCGACTCTTAAATAATCTGAAAGTACTACTTCTAAGAGGGGCGGGCATGGGTGAAGGGAAAGGTGGACATGTTTCAGAATTTCAAATGCCAACTTTAACCAATCGTTTCCTCATTTTGTTCACCTTCTTGGGGGCTTATGCTAAAGTGAAGTGAATAGCCATAAGGCTGGCTTCAGGAGAAAGGTGGTCTAAAAGAACTGGATAATTATAAGCAAAATTGGTCTCGAATGATTGAAAATTGATGAGAATGTGCTTGTCTCCTGATTTGGCATCCTGAGTTAGACTCAGGAATACTGAACATGGATCCCAAAGGCTTTGGTCTTTTTTGATATCCTATTGGATAATCATAAGCAGGCTAGAAAAATAGGAAACTAGAATTTATTCTCTTTGAACTGACAAATCTGACCAGTGGGCTGCATTCTCTATATCTGAAAAATCTTGGTTTTGATTGAAAAATTAATTTTACAAAGCAATTTTCTTTTTTTCAATTAAATTTCATTTTTTTTGACACAGGGTCTCACTTTGTTGCCCAGGCTGGAGTGCAATGGTACAGTCTTGGCTCACTGTAGCCTTGACCTCCCCAGATTCAGGTGATCTTCCCACCTCAGCCTCCTGAGTAGCTGGGGCTATAGGTGCACGCCACTATGCACAGCTGATTTTTGTGTTTTTACTACTCATAGGGTTTCTCTGTTGCCCAGTCTAGTCTCAAACTCCTGATCTCAAGAGATCTGCCTGCCTTGGCCTCCTAAAGTGTCATGAACCACCATGCCCAGCCTACAAAGCAATGTTCTAGGAAAAACTACAGTTACTCTTTGATTATGTAATTGCTCGAGAAGAAAAGCATGGCATTTCTAAAATGATGAACTATATTACTTATATTTTAATATCTCATAAAGTTTGAAATAGACATTTCAAACATAAACATGTATAAAAATTTTTATAAATTATAAAATCAAAAACATTTTACAATTATTTTATTATAAAATTATTATAGAATCAAAAACATTATAAATTTAAACAACTTTTTAAAAAACTTATTTTGGGATTTCCCATGGAGTGATGGAGAATAATGAGCCTTGGGAGAGCTATGGCAGCTCTCATACTCCTTCCTGGGCCAACTTTTTTAGGAAATGGGAGAAATATACCCTGTTCAATGTTTATTGTGGGTCAGGATATTTTTGAAGCTATAGTTGTTGATTTGCTTCAAACTTTAAAAAAATTATTATAAAATTATGGGATGTAAAAAAATTTATTATAAATCTTTGAAATTTTCAAACTTTCAGAAAAGCAGAGAGATGAGATTAATGGCACTCACAGGCAAGCATAGAACATAGATTGTAAACATTTTGCTATATTTGTGTCATGACTATTTTTTGCTTGTGTTTGAAAGTATATTAAAGAAAATGATATTTTACCCCTAAATTCTTTAGTACAGATTTCTAAAAAAATAAGAACATTTTCCTGTATAGTTACAAAATCATCTTTTCAAACAAAATAAAAAATGGCTTTTTTATATCATTTATTACCCAGTCCACATTCAGATTTCCTCAATTATTATGAAATGTCCTTTTATTTTTTGAGACAAAGTCTTGCTCTTTCACACAGCCTGAAGTGCAGTGAAACAATCATAGCTCATTGCAGCCTCAAACTCCTGGGCTCAAGTGATCTTCCTGCCTCAGCTTCCTGAGTAGCTAGGACTAGAGGTGCACACCACCATGCCCAGCTAATTTATTGTTTTTTGTAGAGATGGAGGTCTTACTACGTTGCCCAGGCTGGTCTCAAACTCCTGGCCTCAAGTGATCCTTCCAGCTTGGTCTCCCTGAAATATCTTTTGTGGCTGGTTTGTTCAAATTAGTTTCTTCTAATCAAGGGATACACATTCCATTTGATTATTTAGCTCAAGACTTTTTTAACCTGGAAAATACCCATACTCTTTGTTTATGTATTTATTTAGTGAAATTGACTTGTTGAAAAACTAGTCAGTTGTCCTGTAGAATATTTCCCCTTCTGGAATTTTCTGGTTGCTTTTTATGGTGTCATTTAACTTTTCACTCTGTTTTTTCCAGGTTAACTGGAAGTTAGTTCTAAAGGCTTTTAGGCCTGCTATAACAAAATACCAAAAACTGGATGACTTATAAAGAACAGAAATTTATTTCTCACAGTCCTAGAGGCTAGCAAGTTTAAAATCAAGGAGCATGTGGTTTTGATATCTGGTTAGGACCAACTTTCTGGTTCATAGATTGGCCTTCTTGCTGGGCCCTCACATAGTGGGAGAGACTAGCTAGCTCTCTGGGGCCTCTTTTATAAGGGCACTAATTCCAATCATGAAGCCTCTGTCCTTATGATCTAATGACCCCCTAAAGGCCCCACCTTTTAATACCAGCACCTTTGGGGTTAGGATGTCAACATATTAATTTGGGGAAGACATACACGTTCAGCCCATTGCAAGGTTTAGTTAGATTCAGGTTCAACTTCTTTTTTTAAAGACTATTTCATAGGCAATAATGTGTATTCACATCCCATCATTAGTGATGGTGAGATGATCGCAAGGTTAGGGTGATCACTGCCTATCTCCTCTGCTATATTCCCCCTTGGGTCAAGCCAGTAGTCTGTGACGTGAACTTTGTACCATGTGTATATTCAGTTATATTCTGTATCAATAGTTACTTGATTGTTTTAGCATTTATTAATGATCCTTGCTTGAGTTGATTATTTCATTAGGGGTTTCAAAATGGTGAATTTCTAATTCTCTAATTCTATCTACATGTTTTAGCTGGCATTTTTCTATAAGCAGACCATTTTCTTCACAACTGGGTTATTTGGCTACCCTGAAACATAGTTCCTTCCGGGAAGGCAGAACATATGTTTATTTCTGTCTTTTAAAAATTACTGGTGTTTGGAGTGAAGATTAGGTGAGCTAACTACCTCCACAGGTGACAAATGAATTTTGTTTTGTCTCACTTTTGCTTTTTTGAATATCACTGTGGCTGCTTGGATTTTTATATTTAATTTGAATGGATTAGGGAATAAATGAGAAGATAGGTTTTATCTGTTTCTGTAGTTTTTATGTGGCTGTGTGAACTTACTTTTAAAAATTCCCAGAAATATTTTAATTCCCCTTTAAAGATATAAACTATGTCATACTATAAAGCAAAAGAAAAACCAATCATGTGAAGAGTAAATAGTATCGTTTAAACGAATTGTGGTTAAGCTTAGTTTGTAACTAATTAGTTTTTTATTTTCTTTCTACTTTTATCTGCTTCAGAGCCTCTTCAGTGGTTTAGATCTTCTATGTGTCAAATTATTCTAATCTCTTAAAAAGTTTAAGAGCTAAAATACAACACAATGACTACAGGAATGCCCTTGTCCTTTTCTGGGTAGGTACACCTAAGGCAACTTCTTTTTATCTTCTTTGTTCTCTTCTTCTTTCTTATTCTTAAATCATCTTCAATATTGGACAGATGACAGCACTATGCCTGCCTCAAGATGTTTCTGACTTTTTCTTTTTCTTTTTTTTTTTTTTTTTTGAGATGGAGTCTTGCTCTGTCACCCAGGCTAGAGTGCAGTGGCACAATCTTGGCTCACTACAACTTCTGTCTCCTGGGTTCCAGTGATTCTCCCAACTCAGCCTCCTGAGTAGCTGTGGTTACAGGCATGCACCACCACGCCTAGCTAATTTTTTGTATTTTTACTAGAGACGGGGTTTCACCATGTCGGCCAGGCTGGTCTTGAACTCCTGACCTCAAGGGATCTGCCTGCCTTGGCCTCCCAAAGTGCTGGCATTACACGTGTGAGCCACTGCACCCGGCCGTTTCTGACTTTTTCTAGTCTTCTTTCTCTGGAGATGACATTATATAATAGCACTGTTCAATAGAAGTTTCTTTGATGATGGAACTGTTCTATAATCTGCATTGTCCCAGCCACTAGCCATATGTGACTACTGTAACACTTGAAATGTGGCTAGAGCAACTGAAGAACTGAATTTTGCATTTTACTGAATTTTAATTAATTAAAATAGAAATGCAAATAACCATAAGTGGTTAGTAGCTACCATACTGGACAGCAAAGATCTATAATTCAGCATTTAAAATCGATTTTGTTTTGTTTTCAAAAATGGAGTCAGACTGTTACAACCCAAAAGAACTGTAGGTTAAATTAAGGTAAATCCCCAAATACTACATACACATTTGGGAAATCCAAACCAGATTTTTTCATGTGATAACCACACCCTCTTTTGACTTTAGCCTTGGAGGTAATGGAGTATGGCAGAAAAAACCCTGTATCAGCAGCTGGAAGACTCACCTTCTTTTCCTAGCTCTGCCATATATTGACCAAAAGAGTCAAAGTCCATTCAGATGGTTGAAGGGCCTTGGAATTTTGTTTTTGGTTTTCACATACAAGTTGGAGGGCAGATGCGTTAGCCTCTTGAAATACCCAGAAACCACTTGTTTCCTCATCTAAAAATCAGGTATGACAGGATCATTTAATTATCCTGGAAATCAGATGAAGCACTGCATATGAAAGCACTTTGTAACATCGATAGCACTGGGAAATGTAAAGACCTTTTACTGAAATATAAAGGTGTATGGTCAACTGAATATATCTCAGATAGTTAGGATTTGACTGTATATATTGAATATAACCTGTAGTGGGCCCCTTGGTAAACAGCTTACAGTTTTGTTGCAAGTTTTAGCCAAGAGAAAATTTATTTGTTGACTAGTCATGCCCTTTATTGGCCACATGATGAGCAGCCAAGATATTAACACACAGTGCAACTTGCAGAATTCAAGAATGTCTCAGTGTCTTGTGAACTAGGAAGCTGAAATGCAGTGGTATGCAGAAGGCTGGCTCAGTAGGAGCCTTGGGAGTGTCCTCCAGATAGATGTTTGTGCAGGTTGTGTTTGATTCCAGTTGGCCATGAAAAGTTGGTTGCTCTAAAGAATGAGAATATACTTGGTTTTGCATTTACTAGAACTATCTGGGGAACAAATCTTGGGGTGGAAGAAAGAAGGGAGGGAGGGAAAGCTGTGCTTCAATACCTAGGGCTTCTTTCCTGGAATGGATCTGAGAATCTGGGATTGGGTGGCTAATATCTCATCTCTAGAAGGGAGAAAGAACTGGGTGGTGATGGCTTTGTATTTTCTATTGGAGTTCACTAGAGAATAGGTGAATGGAATGGGCTGCTATGATCCAGACATTAGGGAGGACAGGTTTGTGATACATTAGAAAACTTGAATGAGCCCTTCTATGATTCTCTCTTCCCTCTTTCTGCTTCCCGTTCTTAATCACCATCCACAGGTTGTGGAATTAGCAAATCTATTATGTGAGCAACAGCAAACTTACAGGAGCCCTTGGCTCCATCTATCTCCCTGTTTGTGTCAGTTCCTTCTGGATGCTTTTAGTCTGTGGTCTTCATTCACTCTTTTTATGGGGAAGTAAAAGGAGTGGGACAGATTATGAGAACAGCTGGGTCCTCCCAGTTGCTGGGGTGGTTATTTTAAGCTTTGTTTAATGTGTCCAGAGACCCAGATGGTATTTTTAACTAAGCTGCTTTATTAAATCTTGTGATAAAGCATAGTGATGTTTATTGAAAAGGCAGACACACATCAGCAACATTATGCGTGAAACTTGCTCTAAGAATTTTCTATAAAACATCTGTTCTCTTTGAGCCTTTTGTGAACTCTGGAAGTTTGCTAGTTTCTATACAGACTTGAGGACAAGAAGTTGGAACCCACTTTTGGAGATGTCCAAGCATAGGTATTGGAATCATTAATCCTAACCCTCTCAGTTTTAAGGCCCCGGATACCCTTCTGTTAGACAACAGTAACATGAGCAAGCACTGTAATAACCTTTAAACAAGATTATTTGGAAATAATGGACAAGAAAAATTAGTATAAATTGTTTGGGGATTTTAAAATTAAAGATAAAAAGCTAGGGCTTCAATGACCTGTGCCAGCCTATAGCCTTAAGAGTCAATTTGCAAACACTCAAGATTTGGCCAATATGCCTCTACTACTTCTACTTAACACAGTCAAAGGGAAATTTTTAGATTCTATCATCTGATTTGACTCTCTTAGTTACGAATAAGAGGATATCTAGAATATATATGTGACTTGTTAAAATGAAAATCCACCTTCTCTGAGTCTTCAAATATCTTTCATATCTTACATTTTTTAGTCACATCAACTTTTGAAGTCATGTCCGTAGTTGTATGAAAAGAAAAATTTCAGGAACATTCAACCTCAAAAGTTCTTTTTCTTAGTCTGAAGTCGTAGAAGCATTTGACTTTTACTTTCTCTTTTTAAGTTGGTACTAGTAGGTATTTTGTATAAATATAATATTTAATTATTGCCTTTGTATTCTTTTTCTCTAGTAAACATCCTGGTTTTTAGCTATCAATATGTAGTTTTACATTTAGGGATTTCTAATGGAAAGAGAAAGGAATCTGAAATCAGAGGACGAGAGTTTATTCTACTTGACCAAACACATACACAATACTGGAAGGAGAGTTTTACAACAAATATTTAATATCTGTGACATGTAAAACGTTTTTTGAAATCAAGAAAATTCAAACAATTCAATACAAATATCATCAATAATAACACATGAACAGGTGGCCAACCTTATTAATAACCAGAGAAATATAAATTAAAACAATCCATCAACTTGTAAAAAAGATGAAATTACCCAGAGTTGGTGTAGGTGATGGAAAATTGTCATGTTTGTATACTGTTCATAGAAGTTAAATTGACATAACTTTTTGGTCAGGCAATTTGGAAGTATATATCTAAATTAATAGAGTAGTTTTCTAATAACCTGGGAATCTCTTAATCTAAGAATCTTTATTGTAGATTTTTCTAGAACAAATGTACAAACATCTGTGTACAAGGGTACTCACTGCAGCATTTTGCTAAGGAAAAACTCAGAAAAAATCTATATGCTCAACAGAGAACAGGTACATAATTTATGACACAACTGCACAATATACACCACTAAAATAAAGGATATAAATTTATATGTAGTATGAAAAAGATGTGAATGATAGCTTGTTGGTGAAAAACAGCAATGACTGGAATATTGTGTGTAA
This sequence comes from Pan paniscus, assembly GCF_029289425.2. Lineage (NCBI taxonomy): Eukaryota > Metazoa > Chordata > Mammalia > Primates > Hominidae > Pan > Pan paniscus. The sequence goes on from NC_073270.2 coordinate 74,159,803, forward strand.
CGTAATCCTGCTTTTCTGTATATAATGTAGGCATAGAAAATAGGATTGAAAGGACATACTCTAGTCAACAGTGTATATAGCTTGGGTGGAGGGGGTGTATAATGGGGAAGGAGAGTCCCTTTTCCTATCTATTCCATATACATCTCTGGATTTAAAAGATCATACATGCATATGCATTACCTTCAAAATTAAAATGATAAAGACAAAAGGAGAAGCTTTGGATTTGAATCATGATACTACTGTTTGCAACTTCTATGACCGTGGGGAAGTCGCCTAGCCTCCTGGGGTTTATTTCCTCATTTATAAAAATAGGGAAAGTAATAATACTTGTCTACATATCTTCTAGGGTTGTTGGGAGGATTGAATGTGATAATGGGTTACAGCGTTATGAATTATTTATTCATATAACACAATTATTATAAAAATATTTTGCTCTGATTAAAATAAAAGAAGGACGAGATCGTGTGTGTTTTTCAGTCCCAGTAGCTTTACTAACCAGAAAGCGCCTGCTGATGTGGTGATCACAGTTGCTTTGGTGCAGCTTCCTGTTGACTTTTGGCAATTCTCCACGCTGCTAGCTAAGGCTGAGGTGGCGACTGTGGAAGGTGTGATCTCCTCCCCCTCCCAGCACACATTTGTGTGCATACTCACACTCATGCACACACAAACACACACATGCACACTCTATCACAGTACATGAGGTGGCAGCAGCTGCTCCGGCATAGACTTTCACACAACATAAAGGGCTTTTTTGGTGTGGTCTGTGCATTATTTCCTGTTAAGCATGAGCTGAGTCAGTGCCATGCTTTTCCATCTGAAACCTTTCTGAGGCTCTGGCTGTGTTAAGAGCAAACCCTCTCCCCTCCATGCCCACCCCATGGCCCTCTACTGAAGCCAGATCATAATCTGCTCATTTCATGAGGATTTTCAAACCGAATGGACTGGGCCATGTGAGAGATCACTGAAAGGAACAGACCAAGCAGAGGCTAAGAGACTCCACGCTAATCTGCTGAGTCATCTGAAAATGCACAGCTGTGGCAGCTCACGGTGCTTTAAAGTACTTTGGCAGGATGTTTGTTCAGGGGGCCTGTTCCTGCAGCCCTGCTGAATGTTTGGTTAGGAGGCATAATCATTTTTTGGACAGGATCTCCCAAATGTAAGGTGATAGATGCTAATGTGGAATATAATACAGAAGATACAGCTTGGATGTCATAAATAACAATAAATTGTTTAATCTTGCTGAGTTGTAAATCTATGATTGCCAGAGGTCTTTAGTTCACTGGAACATAGTATGGGGGCGGGGCACTTAGCAAATAGGCAGTTATTATTTTCCAACAAGACAGAAACTGGTCTGATGAAATTTATCTAAAAAGGCATACACATGTATTTTAATTAATTGTGACAATTACTCAGAGAAAACACATGGCCCTAAAGAGGCTGAGGGTTTTTTAGTTCTACCCGTAAATGTATATGTATATTCACCTATATTCTACCTATGTATAAGTAAGAGAATGAGTTTTTGTTTTGGGGATATATATTTATACGTATCTATACAGACAGAAATACACATACTTAATTTCTGTGTACCTATTAAGGTGCGGTGACAGATGGAAAGTATTTTTAAGCATTTAGATAGCTTATTCTATAGCATATGTGTGCATATAGCCCCCCCATAAAGCTTTGTCTCTTTTCTGGATATATTTAACAAGAGGCTAGAACAGAGTCCAAAATGTCAGAAATGTTTGAACATTCCATAGAAATGAAGGAGGTGTTTCCAAATGACCTATGTTTCTATGGCAATAAATAGAAATTGTGCTGCGTTGGATGGGTCAGGAGTAAGGAATATAAACAGTGTAAGTATGGCTATTCCAGGCAGAAATCTACCTTGTAAGAACAGCTTTGTGCAGTGAGCTCGACAACATTGATCAGTTAGCAGTCCGGTTCAGTACAACATTGATCAGGTAGCAAGACGGTTCGGCAGTGCCAGTCGGAGACACAGATGGGGACAATCAAAGAAGATGCGGGTCAGGACAAGGATGCAGACATGTACCTGTCACTACCATGGACTTCAGCAGCTTTTAGTGAGCAGGTTTATGATCAAAGAAGAAAGACATCGTTGATATGTAAGCATGTTACAATTAATTTGCTGTTTAGTTACTAGCAAACTACATCCAGTTTTTAGTTTTTAGGTTTTTTTTTCCTTTTTCTTTTTTGAAACAGGTTCTTGTTCTGTCATCCAGGTTGGAGTGCAGTCGTCATCCAAGCTCACTGCAGCCTTAAAATCCTGGGCTCCGTAGATACTCCCACCTCAGCCTCCCAAGAAGCTGGGACTGCAGGTGCACACGACCATGGCCAGCTAATATTTCTAATTTTTTTGTAGAGATGAGGCCTTGCTGTATTGCCCAGGCTGCTCTTGAGTTCCTGGCAGTGTAGATATTTCCATGTTTATACAGATGATGGTGTAGATATTTCCATGTTTATACAGATGAGTGTGTAGATATTTCCATGTTTTTAAAGATGGCGGTGTAGATATTTCCATGTTTATAGAGATGGCGGTGTAGATATTTCCATGTTGATACAGATAGCGGTGTAGATATTTCCACGTTTTTAAAGATAGCGGTGTAGATATTTCCATTTTTATACAGGTAGCGGGGTAGATATTTCCATGTTTACACAGATGGCGGTGTAGATATTTCCATGTTTATTGAGATAGCGGTGTAGACATTTCCATGTTTATACAGATAGTGGTGTAGATATTTCCATGTTTATAGAGATAGCGGTGCAGATATTTCCATATTTATACATATAGCGGTGTAGATATTTCCATGTTTATAGTGATAGCGGTGTAGGAATTTCCATGTTTATAGTGATAGCGGTGTAGATATTTCCATGTTTATACGGATAGCGGTGTAGATATTTCCATGTTTATACGGATAGCGGTGTTGATATTTTCATGTTTATACAGATAGCGGTGTAGGTATTTCCATGCTAATACAGATAGCGGTGTGGATATTTCCATGTTTATACAGATGGCTGTGTAGATATTTCCATGTTTATACAGATGGCAGTGTAGATATTTCCATGTTTATGCAGATGGTGGTGTTGATATTTCCGTGTTTACAGAGATAGCGGTGTAGATATTTCCATCTTTGCACAGATAGCGGTGCAGGTATTTCCATCTTTACACAGATAGTGGTGTTGATATTTCCGAGTTTACAAAGATAGCTGTGTAGATATTTCCATGTTTACACAGATGGCGTTGTAGATATTTCCATGTTTACACAGATAGCGTTCTAGATATTTCCATGTTTATACAGATAGCGGTGTAGGTATTTCCATGTTTATACAGATAGCGCTGTAGATATTTCCATGTTTATACAGATAGCGGTGTAGATATTTCCATGTTTATAGAGATAGCGGTGTAGATATTTCCATATTTGCACAGACAGCAGTGTAGATATTTCCATCTTTACACAGATAGCGGTGTACATATTTCCATGTTTCCACAGATAGCGGTGTAGATATTTCCAGGTTAACACAGATAGTTTTGTAGATATTTCCATGTTTATACAGATTGCGGTATAGATATTTCCATGTTTATAAAGATTGCGGTGCAGATATTTCCATGTTAATACAGATAGCGGTGGAGATATTTCCATGTTTGTACAGATAGCGATGTAGATATTTCCATGTTTATACAGATAGCGGTGGATATATTTCCATGTTTATACAGATGGTGGTGGAGGTATTTCCATGTTTATAGAGATAGCCATGTAGATATTTCCATGTTTATACAGAGAGCGGAGTAGATTTTCCATGTTTATACAGATTGCGGTGTAGATATTTCCATGTTTATCAAAATAGCGGTGTAGATATTTCCATGTTTATAGAGACAGCGGCGTAGACATTTCCATGTTTATACAGATAGTGATGCAGATATTTCCAGGTTTATAAAGACAGCGGTGTAGATATTTCCATGTTTATACAGATAGTGGGGTAGATATTTCCATGTTTATACAGATAGCGGTGTAGATATTTCCATGAGTATGCAGATAGCGGTGGAGATATTTCCATGTTTATACAGATAGCTCTGGAGATATTACCATGTTTATACAGATGGCGGTGTAGATATTTCCAAGTTTATACAAATCGTGGTGTATATATTTCCATGTTTATTCAGATACCGGTGTAGATATTTCCATGTTTATACCGATAGCGGAGTAGGTATTTCCATGTTTATAGAGATAGCGGTGTAGATAATTCCATGTTTAAACAGACGGCGGTGTAGATATTTCCATGTGTATACAGATGGAGGTGTAGATATTTCCATGTTTATACAGATGACTGTGAAGATATTTCCATGTTTTTACAGATGGTGGTGTAGATATTTCCCTGTTTGTAGACATTGCTGTGTAGATATTTGCATGTTTATACAGATGTCAGTGTAGATATTTCCATGTTTATACAGATAGTGTTGTAGATACTTCCATGTTTATACAGATGGCTGTGTAGTTATTTCCATGTTTATACAGATGGTGGTGTAGATATTTCCATGTTTGTAGAGATAGCCATGTAGATATTTCTATGTTTATACAGAGAGCGGTGTAGACATTTCCATGTTTATAGAGATAGCAGTGTATATATTTCCATATTTATAAAGATAGCGGTGTATATATTTCCATGTTTATACAGGTAGCGGTGTAGTTATTTCCGTGTTTATACAGATAGCGGTGTAGATATTTCCATGTTTACACAGATGGTGGTGTAGATATTTCCATGTTTAAACAGATAGCGGTGTAGATATTTCCATGTTTATACAGATAGCGTTGTAGATATTTCCATGATTATACAGATCGTGGTGTCGATATTTCCATGTTTATACAGATAGCGGTGTAGATATTTCCATGTTTATAGAGATGGCTTTGTAGATATTTCAATGTTTATACAGACGGCAGTGTAAATATTTCCATGTTTATACATATAGTGGTGTAGATATTTCCATGTTTATACAGATGACTGTGTAGTTATTTCCATGTTCATACAGATGGCGGTTTAGATATTTCCATGTTTATAAAGAGAGCGGTGTAGACATTTCCATGTTCATAGAGATTGCGGTGTAGATATTTCCATATTTATACAGATAGCGGTGTAGATATTTCCATGTTTATAGTGATAGCGGTGTAGGAATTTCCATGTTTATAGTGAGAGCGGTGTAGATATTTCCATGTTTATATGGATAGCGGTGTAGATATTTCCATGTTTATACGGATAGCGGTGTTGATATTTTCATGTTTATACAGATAGCGGTGTAGGTATTTCCATGCTAATACAGATAGCGGTGTAGATATTTCCATGTATATACAGATGGCTGCGTAGATATTTCCATGTTTATACAGATGGCAGTGTAGATATTTCCATGTCTATGCAGATGGTGGTGTTGATATTTCCGTGTTTACAGAGATAGCGGTGTAGATATTTCCATCTTTGCACAGATTGCGGTGCAGGTATTTCCATCTTTACAGAGATAGTGGTGTTGATATTTCCGAGTTTACAAAGATAGCTGTGTAGATATTTCCATGTTTACACAGATGGCGTTGTAGATATTTCCATGTTTACACAGATAGCGTTGTAGATATTTACATGTTTATACAGATAGCGGAGTAGGTATTTCCATGTTTATACAGATAGCGGAGTAGATATTTCCATGTTTATACAGATAGCAGTGTAGATATTTCCATATTTATAGAGATAGCGGTGGAAATATTTCCATGTTTATAGCGATAGCGGTGTAGATATTTTCATATTTTTAGAGATATCGGTGTAGATATTTCCATGTTTATACAGACAGCAGTGTAGATATTTCCATGTTTATACAGATTGCGATGAAGTTATTTCCATGTTTATACAGACAGCGGTGTAGATATTTCCATGTTTATACAGATTGCGATGTAGTTATTTCCATGTTTATGGAGATAGTGGTGTAGATATTTCCTTGTTTATACAGATGGCTGTGTAGATATTTCCATGTGTATACAGATGGCGGTGTAGGTATTTCCATGTTTATGCACATGGAGATGTAGATATTTCCATGTTTTTACAGATGACTGTGTAGATATTTCCATGTTTTAACAGATGGCGGTGTAGATATTTCCATGTTTATACAGATAGCGGTGCGGCTATTTCCATGTTTATACAGATAGCTGTTTAGATATTTCCATGTTTATAGAGATGGCTGTGTAGATATTTCCATGTTTATACAGATAGTGGTGTAGATTTTTCCATGTTTATACAGATGACTGTGTAGGTATTTCCATGTTTATACAGATGGCGGTGTAGATATTTCCATGTTTATGCAGATCCCTTTGTAGATATTTCCATCTTTCTAGAGATGACAGTGTAGATGTTTCTATGTTTATAGAGATGGCGGTGTAGATATTTCCATGTTTATACAGATAGCGGTGTAGTTATTTCCATGTTTATGCAGATAGTGGTGTAGATATTTCCATGTTTATGCAATTGACTCTGTAGGTATTTCCATGTTTATACAGATGGCGGTGTAGATATTTCCATGTTTATTGAGATAGCCATGTAGATATTTCCATGTTTATATAGCTAGCGGTGTAGATATTTCCATGTTTATACAGATAGCGTTGTAGATATTTCCAAGTTTGTACAGATTGCGAAGCAGGTATTTCCATGTTTATGGAGATAGTGGTGTAGATATTTCCATGTTTATAGGGATGGCTGTGAAGATATTTCCATGTGTATACAGATGGCGGTGTAGATATTTCCATGTTTGTACACATGGAGATATAGATATTTCCATGATTATACAGATGACTGTGTAGATATTTCCATGTTTTTACAAATGGCGGTGTAGATACTTCCATGTTTATACAGATAGTGGTGTGTCTATTTCCATGTTTATACAGATAGCTGAGTAGATTTTCCATGTTTATAGAGATGGCTGTGTAGATATTTCTATGTTTATACAGATGGCTGTGTAGATATTTCCATGTTTATAAAGATGGCAGTGTAGTTATTTCCATGTTCATACAGATTGTGGTGTTGATTTTTCCATGTTCATACAGATGACTGTGTAGGTATTTCCATGTTTATACAGATGGCGGTGTAGATATTTCTATGTTTATAGAGATAGCCATGTAGATATTTCCATGTTTATACAGATAGCCGTGCAGATATTTCCATGTATATACAGATAGCGGTGTAGATATTTCTATGTTTACAGAGATAGCAGTGTGGATATTTCCATATTTGCGCATATTGCGGTGTAGATATTTCCATCTTTACACAGATAGTGGTGTACATATTTCCATGTTTACACAGATAGCTGTGAAGATATTCCCATGTTTACAAACATAGTGTTGTAGATATTTCCATGTTTATACAGATAGCGGTGTAGATATTTCCATATTTATGCTGGTAGCGGTGTAGATATTTCCACGTTTATACAGATCGTGGTGTAGATATTTCCATGTTTTTAGAGATAACAGTGTAGATATTTCCATGTTTATAAAGATAGCGGTGTAGATATTTCCATGTTTATAGAGATAGCGGTGTAGATATTTACATATTCATACAGATAACGGTGTAGATATTTCCATGTTTATACAGGTGGTGGTGTAGACATTTCCATGTTTATACAGATGGCAGTGTAGATATTTCCTTGTTTATACAGATAGCGGTGTAGATATTTCCATGTTTATACAGATAGCGGTGTAGGTATTTCCATGTTTATACGGATAGCGGTGTATATATTTCCATGTTTATACAGATAGCGTTGGAAATATTTCCACGGTTATACAGATATCGAGGTGGATATTTCCACGTTTATACAGATAGCGTTGTAGATATTTCCACGTTTATAGAGATAGCGGTGTAAATATTTCCACGTTGATACAGGTAACGGTGTAGATATTTCCGTGGTTACAGAGATAACGTTGTAGATATTTCCATCTATGCACAGATTGTGCTGTAGATATTTATATCTTTACACAGAAAGCTGGGTAGATATTTCCAAGTTTACACAGATATCTGTGTAGATATTTCCATGTTTACACAGATAGCGTTGTAGATATTTCCATGTTCATACAGATAGCGTAGTACATATTTCCATGTTTATACAGATAGCGTGGCAGATATTTCCACGTTTATAGAGATAGCGGTGTAGATATTTCCACGTTTTACAGATAGCAGTGTAGATATGTCCAACTTTAAACAGACAGCGTTGGAGATATTTCCATGTTTATACAGATAGCAGTGTAGACATTTCCATGTTTATACAGATGGCGGTGTAGATATTTCCATGTTTATGCAGATGGTGGTGTAGATATTTCCATGTTTATGTAGATGGCGGTGTAAACATTTCCAAGTTTAAGGAATGGCGGTGTAGATATTTCCATGTTTATAGAGATAGCGGTGTAGATATTTCCATGTTTATAGAGATAGCGGTGTAGGTATTTCCATGTTTATAGAGATAGCGCTATAGATCTTTCCATGTTTATACAGAGAGCGGTGAAGATATTTCCATGTATATGCGGATAGCGGTGTTCATATTTCCATGTTTATAGGGATAGCGGTGTAGGTATTTCCATGTTTATACAGATAGCGGTGTAGATATTGCCATGTTTATAGAGATGGCTGTGTAGATATTTCCATGTTTATACAGATGGCAGTGTAGATATTTCCATGTTTATAAAGATAGCAGTGTAGATATTTCCATGTTGATACAGGTAGCGGTGTAGATATTTCCATGTTTACAGAGATAGCGGTGTAGATATTTCCATCTTTGCACCGATTGCGCTGTAGATATTTTGATCTTTACACAGATAGCTGTGTAGATATTTGCAAGTTTACAGAGTTATCTGTGTAGATATTTCCATGTTTACACAGATAGAGTTGTAGATATTTCCATGTTTATACAGAGAGCGTTGTACATATTTCCGTGTTTATACAGATAGCGTTGTAGATATTTCCATGTTTATGCAGATAGCGGTGTAGATATTTCCATGTTTTTACAGATATCAGTATAGATATTTCCATGTTTATACTGATAGCGGTGGATATATTTCCATGTTTATACAGAAAGCGATGTAGTTATTTCCATGTTTATAGAGACGGCGCAGTAGGTATTTCCATGTTTATAAAGATAGTGGTGAAGATATTTCCGTATTTATACAGATAGCGTTGTAGTTATTTCCAGATTTATAGAGATAGTGGTGAGGATATTTCCATATTTATACAGATGACTGTGTAGTCATTTCCATGTTTACAGATGGGGGTGTAGATATTTCCATGTTTATAGAGATCGTGGTGTAGATATTTCCATGTTTATAGAGATAGCGGTGTAGATTTTACATGTTTATGCACATAACGGGGTAGATATTTCCATGTTTACAGAGATAGCGGTGTAGATATTTTGATATTTGCACAGATTGCGGTGTACATGTTTTCATCTTTCACAGATAGCGGTGTACATTTTTCCATGTTTACAAAGATAGCTGCGTAGATATTTCCATGTATACACAGATAGTGTTGTAGATATTTCCATGTTTATACAGATAGCGGTGTAGATATTTCCATGTTTATGAAGATAGCGGTGTAGATATTTCCATGCTTATACAGATAGCGGTGTAGATATTTCCATCTTTACACAGATAGCGGTGTACATATTTCCATGTTTACACAGATAGCTCTGAAGACATTCCCATGTTTACACAGATATTGTTGTAGATATTTCCATGGTTATACAGGCAGCGGTGTAGATATTTCCATGTTTATAGAGATAGCGCTGGGGATATTTCCGTGTTTATACAGATGGCGATGTAGATATTTCCATGTTTATACAGATTGCATTGTAGATATTTTCATGTTTATAGAGAAAGCCGTGTACATATTTCCATGTTTATATAGAAGGCTGTGAAGATATTTTCATGTGTATACAGATGGCAGTGTAGATATTTCCATGTTTATACAGATGGAGGTGTAGGTATTTCCAAGTTTATACAGATGACTGTGTAGATATTTTCATATTTTTACAGATGGCGGTGTAGTTATTTCCATGTTTATACAGATAGCGGTGTCGCTATTTCTATGTTTATACAGATAGCAGTGTAGATATTTCCATGTTTACACATATAGTGTTGTAGATATTTCCATGTTTATACAGATAGCGGTGGGGATATTTCCAAGTTTATAATGATACCGGTGTAGATATTTCCATGTTTATACAGATAGCGGTGTGGCTATTTCCATGTTAGCAGATAGCTGTGTAGATATTTCCATGTTTATAGAGGTAGCTGTGTAGATATTTCCATGTTTATACAGATGGCGGTGTAGATATTTCCATGTTTATACAGATAGTGGTGTAGATTTTTTCATGTTTATAGAGTTGGTGGTGTAGATATTTCCAAGTTTATAGAGATTGCGGTGTAGATATTTCCATGTTTATAGAGATGGCGGTGTAGGTATTTCCATGTTTATAGAGACAGCGGAGTAGATACTTCACGTTTCTACAGATGGCGTTGTAGATATTTCCATGTGTATACAGATGGCAGTGTAGATATTTCCATGTTTATAGATATGGTTGTGTAGATATTTCCATGTTTATAAAGATGACTGTGTAGATATTTGCATGTTTATACAGATGGCGGTGTAGATATTTCCATGTTTATAGAGATAAGAGTGTAGATATTTCCATGTCTATAAAGATAGCGGTGTAGATATTTCCATGTTGATACAGACAGCGGTGTAGATATTTCCATGGTTACAGAGATAGCGGTGTAGATATTTCCATCTTTACACAGATTGCGCTGTAGATATTTCGATCTTTACACAGATAGCTGGGTAGATATTTGCAAGTTTACACAGATATCTGTGTAGATATTTCCATGTTTACACAGATAGAGTTGTAGATATTTCCATGTTTATACAGATAGCGTTGTACATATTTCCGTGTTCATAGAGATAGCGTTGTAGATATTTCCATGTTTATACAGATAGCGCTGTAGATATTTCCATGTTTATACAGATAACGGTGTAGATATTTCCATGTTTATACTGGTAGCGGTGGAGATATTTCCATGTTTATTCAGATAGCGATGTAGATATTTCCATGTTTATAGAGATGGCGGTGTAGATATTTCCATGTTTATAGAGATTGCAATGTAGATATTTCTATGTTGGTAGAGATAGCGGTGTAGATGTTTCCATGAGTATAGAGATGGCGATGTAGGTATTTCCATGTGTATAGATATGGCGGTGTAGGTTTTTCCATGTTTATACAGATAGTGGTGAGGATATTTCTGTATTTATACAGATAGCGTTGTAGATATTTCCATGTTTATACATATAGCCGTTTTGGTATTTCCATGTTTATACAGATAGCGGTGTAGATATTTCCATGTTTATACAGATAGCGGTGTAGATATTTCCATGTTTACAGAAATAGCGGTGTAGATATTTCCATCTTTGCAGAGATAGCTGTGTAGATATTTCCATGTTTACACAGAAAGCTGTGTAGATATTTCCATGTTTAAACAGATAGCGTTTTAGATATTTCCATCTTTATACAAATAGCGGTGTAGACTTTTCAATGTTTATACAGATAACGGTGTAGATATTTCCATGAGTATGCAGATAGCGGTGGAGATATTTCCATGTTTATACAGATAGCTCTGGAGATATTACCATGTTTATACAGATGGCGGTGTAGATATTTCCAAGTTTATACAAATCGTGGTGTATATATTTCCATGTTTATTCAGATACCGGTGTAGATATTTCCATGTTTATACCGATAGCGGAGTAGGTATTTCCATGTTTATAGAGATAGCGGTGTAGATAATTCCATGTTTAAACAGACGGCGGTGTAGATATTTCCATGTGTATACAGATGGAGGTGTAGATATTTCCATGTTTATACAGATGACTGTGAAGATATTTCCATGTTTTTACAGATGGTGGTGTAGATATTTCCCTGTTTGTAGACATTGCTGTGTAGATATTTGCATGTTTATACAGATGTCAGTGTAGATATTTCCATGTTTATACAGATAGTGTTGTAGATACTTCCATGTTTATACAGATGGCTGTGTAGATATATCCATGTTTATACAGAAGGCGGTGTAGACATTTCCAAGTTTATAAAGATAGCGGTGTAGATATTTCCATGTTTATGCAGATGGCGGTGTATATATTTCCATGTTTATACAGATAACGGTGTAGGTTTTTGCATGTTTATACAGATAGCGGTGTAGATATTTCCATGTTTATACAGACGGCTGTGTAGGTATGTCCTTGTGTATACAGATGGCAGTGTAGATATTTCCATGTTTATACAGATGGAGGTGTAGATATTTCCATGTTTATACAGATGACTCTGTAGATGTTTTCATGTTTTTATAGATGGTGGTGTAGGTATTTCCGTGTTTATACAGATAGCGGTGTGGCTATATCCATGTTTATACAGATTGCGGTGTAGGTATTTCCATGCTTATAGATATAGCGGTGTAGTTATTTCCATATTTATACAGATGGCTGTGTAGATATTTCCATGTGTATACAGATGGCAGTGTAGGTATTTCCATGTTTACACAAATGGAGGTATAGATATTTCCTAGTTTGTACAGATGACTGTGTAGATATTTTCATGTTTTCACAGATGGCTGTGTAGGTATTTCCATGTTTATACAGATAGCGGTGTCGCTATTTCTAAGTTTTTACAGATAGCAGTGTAGATATTTCCATGTATATAGAGATAGCTTTGTAGATATTTCCATGTTTATACAGATAGCGGTGTAGATATTTCCATGTGTATACAGATGGCAGTGAAGATATTTCCATGTTTATACAGATAGTGGTGTAGATGTTTCCATGTTTATACAGATGACTGTGTAGGTATTTCCATGTTTATACAGATGGCGGTGAAGATATTTCCATGTTTATAGAGATAGACATGTAGATATTTCCATGTTTTTACAGATAGCTGTGTAGGCATTTCCATGTTTATAGAGATAGCGTTGTAGATATTCCAATATTTACAGAGATAGCGGTGTAGATATTTCCATGTTTATACACATAGCGGTGTAGATATTTCCATGTTTATTCAGATAGCGATGTAGACATTTCCGTGTTTATGCAGATCGAGGTGTAGTTATTTCCATGTTTATACAGATAGCGGTGTAGATATTTCCATGTTTATACAGATAACGGGGTAGATATTTCCATGTTTACAGAGACAGAGTAGTAGATATTTTGATATTTGAACAGATTACGGTGTACAAATTTTCATCCTTACACAGATAGTGGTGTACATATTTTCATGTTTACACAGACAGCTGTGTAGATATTTCCATGTTTACACAGATATTGTTGTAGATATTCCCATGTTTATACAGATAGCTGTGTAGATATTTCCATGTTTATAAAGATAGCGTTGTAGATATTTCCATGTTTATACAGACAGCGCTGTAGATATTTCCATGTTTATACAGATGGCAGTGTAGATATTTCCATGTTTATACAGATACTGGTGTAGATGTTTCCATGTTTATACAGATAGTGGTGTACATATTTCCATGTTTATACAGATAACGGGGTAGACATTTGCATGTTTACAGAGATAGCGATGTAGATATTTTGATATTTGCACAGATTGCGGTGTACATATTTTCATGTTTACACATATAGTGGTGGACATATTTCCATGTTTAAACAGATAGCTGTGAAGATATTTCCATGTTTACACAGATATTGTTGTAGATATTCCCATGTTTATACAGATAGCGGTGTAGATATTTCCATGTTTATAAAGATAGCGGTGTAGATATTTCCATGTTTATACAGATAGCGGTGTAGATATTTCCATATTTATACAGATAGTGTAGATATTTCCATATTTATGCAATTGACTGTGTAAGTATTTCCATGTTTATACAGATGGCAGTGTAGATATTTCCATGTTTATAGAGATAGCCATGTAGATATTTCCGTGTTTATACAGCCAGCGGTGTAGATATTTCCATGTTTATTGCGATTACGGTGTAGATATTTCCATATTTTTACCGATAGCGGTGTAGATATTTCCATGTTTATACAGATAGCGGTGTAGATATTTCCATGTTTATACAGATAACAGGGTAGATATTTCCATGTTTACAGAGATAGCAGTGTAGATATTTTGATATTTGCACAGATTGCAGTGTACATATTTCCACGTTTACACAGATAGCTGTGTAGATATTTCCATGTTTACACAGACATTGTTGTAGATATTTCCATGTTTATACAGATAGCGTTGTAGATATTTCCATGTTTATAAAGATAGCGGTGTAGATATTAACATGTTTATACATATAGCGGTGTAGATATTTCCATGTTTATACAGATAACGGTGTAGATATTTCCATGTTTATACAGATAGCAGTGTAGGTATTTCCATGTGTATACAGAAGGCAATGTAGATATTTCCATGTTTATACAGTTGGCAGTGTAGATATTTCCATGTTTATACAGATAGCAGTGTTGGTATTACCATGTTTATGGAGACAGCTGTGTAGATATTTCCATGTTTATACAGATGGCTGTGTAGATATTTCCATGTTTATGCAGATAGTGGTGTAGATAATTCCATGTTTATACAGGTAGAGGTGTAGGTATTTCCATGTTTATGCCGATCTCCGTGTAGATATTTCCATCTTTCTGGAGATGACAGTGTAGATGTTTCCATGTTTATAGAGATGGCATTTTAGATATTTCTATGTTTATAGAGATAGCGGTGTAGATAATTCCATGTTTATACAGATAGGGGTGTAGGTATTTCCATGTTCATACAGATAGCGGTGTAGATTTTTCCATGTTTATACAGATAGCGGTGTAGATATTTCCATATTTATACAGATAGTGTTGTAGATATTTCCATCTTTTTGCAGTTGACTGTGTAGATATTTCCATGTTTATACAGATGGCAGTGTAGATATTTCCATGTCTATAGAGATAGCCATGTAGGTATTTCCATGTTTATACTGCCAGCGGTGTAGATTTTCCATGTTTATAGCGATAGCGGTGTAGATAATTCCATATTTTTACAGATAACGGTGTAGATATTTCCATATTTATACAGATAGTGTTGTAGATATTTTCATCTTTATGCAATTGACTGTGTAGATATTTCCATGTTTATGCAGATTGCACTGTAGTTATTTCCATGTTTATGGAGATAGCGGTGTAGATATTTCCATGTTTATACAGATGGCTGTGTAGATATTTCCATGTGTATACAGATGGCGGTGTAGATATTTCCATGTTTAAACACATGGATATGTAGATATTTCCATGTTTTTACAGATGACTGTGTAGATATTTCCATGTTTATACAGATGGCGGTGTAGATATTTCCATATTTATACAGATATCGGTGTGGATACTTCCATGTTTATACACATAGCTGTGTAGATATTTCCATGTTTATAGAGATGGCTGTGTAGATATTTCCATGTTTATACAGATGGCTGTGTAGATATTTCCATGTTTAGACAGATGGCAGTGTAGATATTTCCATGTTTATACACATAGTGGTGTAGATTTTTCCATGTTTATACAGATGACTGTGTAGGTATTTCCATGTTTATACAGATGGCAGTGTAGATATTTCCATGTTTATAGAGATAACCATGTAGATATATCCATGTTTATAAAATAGCAGTGTAGGCATTTACATGTTTATAGAGATAGCGTTGTAGGTATTTCAATATTTATAGACATAGCGGTGTAGATATTTCCATGTTTATACAGCTAGCGGTGTAGATATTTCCATGTTTATACAGATAGCGGTGTAGATATTTCCATGTTTATACAGATCGAGTTGTAGATATTTCCATGTTTATACAGATAGCGGTTTAGATATTACCATGTTTATACAGATAACGGGGTAGACATTTCCATGTTTACAGAGATAGCGGTGTAGATATTTTGATATTTGCACAGATTGCAGTGTACATATTTCCATGTTTACACAGATAGCTGTGTAGATATTTCCATGTTTACACAGAGATTGTTGTAGATATTTCCATGTTTATACAGATAGCGTTGTAGATATTTCCATGTTTATACGGATAACGGTGTAGATATTTCCATGTTTATACAGATTGCGGTATAGGTATCTCCATGTTTATAGAGATAGCGGTGTAGATATTTCCATGCTTATACAGATAGCGGTGTAGTTATTTCCATGTGTATACAGATGGCAGTGTAGATATTTCCATGTTTATACAGATGGCGGTGTAGTTCTTTCCATGTTTATGCTGATGGCGGTGTAGATATTTCCATGCTTATACAGATAGCGATGTAGGTATTTCCATGTGTTTAGAGATGGCAGTGAAGATATTTCCATTTTTATACAGATAGCAGTGTAGATATTTCCATGTTTATACAGATAGTGTTGTAGATATTTCCATATTTGCGCATATTGCGGTGTAGATATTTCCATCTTTACACAGATAGCGGTGTACATATTTCCATGTTTGCACAGACAGCTCTGAAGTCATTCCCATGTTTACACAGATAGTGTTGTAGATATTTCCATGTTTATACAGGTAGCGGTGTAGATATTTCCATGTTTATAGAGATAGCGCTGGGGATATTTCCGTCTTTATACAGATGGCGATGTAGATCTTTCCATGTTTATACAGATTGCGGTGTAGATATTTTCATGTTTATAGAGAAAGCCGTGTAGATATTTCTATGTTTATACACATGGCTGTGTAGATATTTTCATGTGTATACAGATGGCAGTGTAGATATTTCCATGTTTATACAGATGGAGATGTAGGTATTTCCAAGTTTATACAGATGACTGTGTAGATATTTTCATGTTTTTACAGATGGCGGTGTAGCAATTTCCATGTTTATACAGATAGCGGTGTCACTCTTTCTATGTTTATACAGATAGCAGTGTAGATATTTCCATGTTTATAGAGATAACTTTGTAGATACTTCCATGTTTATACAGATAGCGGTGTAGATATTTCCATGTTTATACAGATGACTGTGTAGATATTTTCATGTTTATAAAGATTGCGGTGTAGCTATTTCCAAGATTATAGAGATAGCGGTGTAGATTTTTCCATGCTTTCACAGATAGCGGTGTACTTATTTGCAAGTGTATACAGATGGCAATGTAGATATTTCCATGTTTATACAGATGGCAGTGTAGATATTTCCATGTTTATACAGATAGCAATGTAGATATTTACATGTTTATACAGATAGCAGTGTAAGTATTTCCATGTTAATAGTGATAGTGGTGTAGATATTTCCATGTTTATGTAATTGACTGTGTAGTTATTTCCATGTATATACAGATGGCGGTGTAGATATTTCCATGTATATAGAGATAGCCATGTAGATATTTCCATTTTTATATACCCAACGGTGTAGATATTTCCATGTTTATAGAGATAACGGTGTAGATATTTCCATATTTTTACAGATAGCGGTGAAGATATTTCCATGTTTATAGAGATAGCGGTGTAGATATTTCCATATTTTTACTGATAGCGGTGTAGATATTTCCATGTTTCTACAGATAACGGTGTAGATATTTCCCTGTTTATGGAGACAGCGGTGTAGATATATCCATGTTTACACAGATGGCTGTGTAGATATTTCCATGTGTATACAGATGGCAGTGTAGATATTTCCATGTTTATACACATGGAGGTGCAGATAATTCCATGTTTATACAGATGACTGTGTAGATATTTCCATGTTTTTACAGATGGCGTTGTAGATATTTCCTTGTTTTTACAGATAGCGGTGTGACTATTTCCTTGTTTGTAGAGATAGCTGTGTAGGTATTTCCATGTTTATATAGATAGCCATGTAAATATTTCCATGTTTATACAGATAGCAGTGTAGACATTTCCATGTTTATAGAGATAGCGGTGTAGATATTTGTATGTTTATGCAGATAACGGTGTAGTTATTTCCATGTTTATACAGATAGCGGTGTAGATATTTCCATGTTTATACAGATAACGGTGTAGATATTTCCATGTTTACACTGATCATGGTGTAGATATTTCCATGTTTATACAGATAGCGGGGGAGATATTTCCATGTTTATACAGATAGCGGTGCAGGTATTCCATGTTTCTGCAGATAGCGGTGTTGATATTTCCATGTTGATAGAGATAGCGGTGGAGGTATTTCCATGTATATGCAGATGGCGGTGTTGATATTTCCAAGTTTATGAAGATAGCGGAGTAGATATTTCCATGTTTATACAGGTAGCGGTGTAGACATTTCCATGTTTACAGAGATGTCGGTGTAGATATTTCCACATTTGCACAAATTGCGGTGTAGATATTTCCATCTTTACACAGATAGCGGTGTACATATTTACATGTTTACACAGATACCTGTGTAGATATTTCCATGTTTACCCAGATAATGATGTAGATATTTCCATGTTTATACAGATAACGATGTAGATATTTCCACGTTTATAAAGACAGCGGTGTAGATATTTCCATGTTTATAGAGATAGCGGTGGAGATATTTCCATGTTTACACATATAGTATTGAAGATATTTCCATGTTTATACAGATAGCGGTGGGGATATTTCCAAGTTTATAATGATACCGGTGTAGATATTTCCATGTTTATACAGATAGCGGTGTGGCTATTTCCATGTTAACAGATAGCTGTGTAGATGTTTCCATGTTTATAGAGATAGCTGTGTAGATATTTCCATGTTTATACAGATGGTGGTGTAGATATTTCCATGTTGATACAGATAGTGGTGTAGATTTTTTCATGTTTATACAGTTGGTGGTGTAGGTATTTCCAAGTTTATAGAGATTGCGGTGTAGATATTTCCATGTTTATAGAGATGGCGGTGTAGGTATTTCCATGTTTATAGGGACAGCGGTGTAGATACTTCACGTTTCTACAGATGGCGTTGTAGATATTTCCATGTGTATACAGATGGCAGTGTAGATATTTCCATGTTTATATATATGGTTGTGTAGATATTTCCATGTTTATAAAGATGACTGTGTAGATATTTGCATGTTTATACAGATGGCGGTGTAGCTATTTCCAGGTTTGTACTGATCGCAGTGTAGGTATTTCCATGTTTATACAGATGGCAGTGTAGATATTTCCATATTTATACAGATGCATGTGTAGATATTTCCATGTGTATTCAGATGGTATTGTAGGTATTTCCATGTTTATACAGATGGTGGTGTAGATATTTCCATGTTTATTCGGATGACTGTGTAGATATTTCCATGTTTTTACAGATGGCAGTGTAGATATTTCAATGTTTACAGAGATGGCGCTGTAGATATTTCCATGTTTATACAGACAGCAGTGGAGATATTACCATGTTTTTACACACAGCGGTGTACATATTTCCATGTTTATAGAGACAGCGGTGTAGGTATTTCCATGTTTATACAGATAGCGGTGCGGATATTTCCATGTTTATACAGATGCTTATGCAGATATTTCCATATTTATACAGAGGGCTCTGTAGATATTTCCATGTTTATACAAATGGCAGTGTAGATATTTCCATGTTCCTACACATGACTTTGTATTTATTTCCATGTTTATACAGATGGCTTTGCAGGTATTTCCTTGTTTATGGAGATAGCGGTGTAAATATTACCATGTTTATACAGATAGCGGTGTAAATATTTCCATGTTTTATACAGATCGTGGTGTAGATATTTCCATGTTTATAGAGATACCGGTGTATATATTTCCATGTTTATACGCACCGCAGTTTAGATATTTCCATGTCGGTACAGATGGCGGTGTTGATGTTTCCATCTATACACAGATTGCCGTGAAGTTATTTCCATGTGTATACAGATGGCATTGTAGGTATTTCCATGTTTATACAGATGGTGGTGTTGATATTTCCATGTTTACATAGTTGACTGTTTACGTATTTCCATGTTTATATAGATGGCGGTGTAGATATTTCCATGTTTATAGAGATAGCGGTGTAGATATTTCCATATTTATACAGATAACGGTGTAGAAATTTCCATGTTTATACAGATAGCCGTGAAAACATTTCCATGTTTATACAGATCACGGTGTAGATATTTCCTTGTTTATATAAATAGCGGTGTAGTTATTTCCATGTTTATACAGATAGCGGTGTAGATATTTCCATGTATATACAGATGGCTGTGTAGATATTTCCATGTTTATGCACATGGCTTTGTAGATATTTCCATGTTTATACAGATGACTTTGTAGGTATTTCCATGTTTATACAGATGGCGGTGTAGGTATTTCCATGTTTATAGATATAGCTGTGTAGATATTTGAATGTTTATACCGATAGCAGTGTAGATATTTCCATGTTTATGCAGATCGCGGTGTAGATATTTCCATGTTTATACAGATCGCGGTATAGATATTTCCATGTTTATACAGATAGCGGTGTAGATATTTCCATGTTTTTACAGATATCGGTGTCGATATTTCCATGTTTACTCAGATTGCGGTGTAGATATTTCCATCTTTCTACAGATGGCATTGTAGATATTTCCATGTTTATACAGATGTCGGTGTAGATATTTCCATGTTTATATAGATGGTGGTGAAGATATTACCATGTTTATACAGATAGCGGTGTAGATATTTCCATGTTTATACAGATAATGGTGAAGATATTTCCATGTTTATACAGATCACGGTGTAGATATTTCCATGTTTATACAGATCGCGGTGTAGATATTTCCATGTTTATACAGATAGCGGTGTAGATATTTCCATGTTTATACAGATAGCGGTGTTGATATTTCCATGTTTACAGAGATAGCGTTGTAGGTATTTCCATGTTTATATAGATGGCGGTGTAGATATTTCCATATTTATACAGATGTCTGTGTAGATATTTACATGTGTATACAGATGGTATTGTAGGTATTTCCATGTTTATACAGATGGTGGTGTAGATATTTCCATGTTTATTAACATGAGTGTGTAGATATTTCAACGTTTATAGAGATGGCGCTGTAGATATTTCCAAGTTTATGCAGATAACGGTGGAGATATTTCCATGTTTATACAGACAGCAGTGGAGATATTTCCAAGTTTATACACATAGCGGTGTACATATTTCCATGTTTATAGAGATTGCGGTGTAGGTATTTCCACATTTATACAGATAGCGGTGCAGATATTTCCATGTTTATCCAGATGTCTATGCAGATATCTCCATATTTATACAGAGGGCTGTGTAGATATTTCTATGTTTATACAGATGGCAGTGTAGATATTTCCTTGTTCCTACACATGGCTGTGTAGGTATTTCCATGTTTATACAGATGGCTTTGTAGATATTTCAATGTCTATAGAGATAGCGGTGCAGATATATCCATGTTTATACAGATAGAGGTGTATATATTTCCATGTTTATACAGATCGTGGTGTAGATATTTCCATGTTTATACAGATACCGGTGTAGATATTTCCATGTTGATACAGACCGCAGTGTAGATATTTCCATGTTTATAGAGATAGCAGTGTAGATATTTCCAAGTTTCTATAGATGGCGGTGTTGATGTTTCCATCTATACACAGATTGCCGTGTAGGTATTTCCATGTGTATACAGATGGCATTGTAGATATATCCATGTTTATACAGATGGAGGTGTAGATATTTCCATGTTTACACAGATGACTATATAGGTATTTCCATGTTTATAGAGATCGGTGTAGATATTTCCATATTTATAAAGATAACGGTGTAGAAATTTCCATGTTTATACAGATAGCGGTGTAAATATTTCCATGTTTATACAGATCACGGTGTAGATATTTCCTTGTTTATATAAATAGCGGTGTACTTATTTCCATGCTTATACAGATAGCGGTTTAGATATTTCCATGTATATACAGATGGCTGTGTAGATATTTCCATGATTATACAGATGGCTTTGTAGATATTTCCATGTTTATACAGATGACTTTGTGGGTATTTCCATGTTTATACAGATGGCGGTGTAGGTAATTCCATGTTTATAGAGAGAGCTGTGTAGATATTTGCATGTTTATACAGATAGCGGTGTAGATATTTCCATGTTTATATAGATCGCGGTGCAGACATTTCCATGTTTATACAAATCGCGGTGTAGATATTTCCATGTTTATACAGATAGCGGTGTAGATATTTCCATGTTTCTACAGATATCGGTGTCGATATTTCCATGTTTACACAGATTGCGGTGTAGATATTTCCATCTTTCTACAGATGGCATTGTAGATATTTCCATGTTTATACTGAAGTCGGTGTAGATATTTCCATGTTTATATAGATGGTGGTGTAGGTATTACCATGTTTATACAGATAGCGGTGTAGATATTTCCATGTTTATACAGATCGCGGTGAAGATATTTCCATGTTTATACAGATCGCGGTGTAGATATTTCCATGTTTATACAGATAGCGGTGTAGATATTTATATGTTTTTAAAGATATCGGTGTCGTTATTTCCATGTTTACACAGATTGCGGTGTAGATATTTCCATCTTTCTACAGATGGCATTGTAGATATTTCCATGTTTATACAGAAGTCGGTGTAGATATTTCCATGTTTATATAGATGGTGGTGTAGATATTACCATGTTTATACAGATAGCGTTGTAGATATTTCCATGTTTATACAGATCGCGGTGAAGATATTTGCATGTTTATACAGATAGCGTTGTAGATATTTCCATGTTTATACAGATCGCGGTGAAGATATTTGCATGTTTATACAGATAGCAGTGTAGATATTTCCATGTTTATACAGATCGCAGTGTAGATATTTCCATGTTTACACAGATAGCCTTGTAGATAGTTCCATGTTTATACAGATAGCGGTGTAGATATTTCCATGTTTATAGAGATAGCGGTGTAGGTATTTCCCTGTTTATAGACATGGCGGTGTAGATATTTCCATGTTTATACAGATGGCTTTGTAGATATTTCCATGTTTATAACGATAGCGGTGTTAGTATTTCCACGTTTATACAGATAGCGCTGTAGATATTTCCATGTTTATACAGCTCGCGGTGCAGATATTTATATCTTTATACAGATGGCATTGTAGATATTTCCTTATTCACACAGATGGCGGTGTAGATGTTTCCATGATTATACAGATGGTGAAGTAGTTAGTTCCATGTTTATGCAGATGGCAGTGTAGATATTTACATGTTTATACAGATGGCGGTGTAGGTATTTCCATGTGTATACAGATGGCATTGCAGATATTTCCATGTTTATACAGATGACTGTGTAGTTATTTCCATGTTTTTACGGATGGCTGTGCTGATATTTCCATGTTTATAGAGATAGCGGTGTAGATATTTCCATGTTTGTACAGATGGCGGTGTTGATATTTCCATCTATACACAGATGTCCGTGTAGATATTTCCATGTTTATACACATGGCAGCGTAGATATTTCCATGGACATGCAGATGGCGGTGTAGATATTTCCATGTTTATACAGATAGCCGTGTAGATATTTCCATGTTTACACAGATGGTGGTGTAGATATTTCCATGTTTATACACATGGCGGAGTAGATAGTTCCATCTTTATGGAGATGGCAGTGTAGATATTTTCATGTTTATAGAGATGGCGGTGTAGATATTTCCATATTTATAGAGATTGCGGTGTAGATATTTCCATCTTTCTACAGATGGCAGTGAAGATATTTCCATGTTTATACAGATGGCGGTGTAGATATTTCCATATTTATACAAATGTGTGTGTAGATATTTCCATGTGTATACAGATGGTATTGTAGGTATTTCCGTGTTTATACAGATGGTGGTGTATATATTTCCATGTTTATACAGATCGTGGTGCAGATATTTCCATGTTTTTACAGATATCGGTGTCGTTATTTCCATGTTTACAGAGATTGCTGTGTAGATATTTCCATCTTTCTACAGATGGCATTGTGGATATTTCCATGTTTATACAGAAGTCGGTGTAGATATTTCCATGTTTATATAGATGGTGGTGTAGATATTACCATGTTTATACAGATAGCGGTGTAGGTATTTCCATGTTTATAGACATAGCGGTGTAGATATTTCCATGTTTATATAGATGACGTTGAAGATATTTCCATGTTTATACCGATATCGGTGTTACTATTTCCACGTTTATACAGATAGCGCTGTAGATATTTCCATGTTTATAAAGCTCGCGGTGCAGATATTTATATCTTTATACAGATGGCATTGTAGATATTTCCTTATTCACACAGATGGCGGTGTAGCTGTTTCCATGTTTATACAGATGGTGAAGTAGTTAATTCCATGTTTATGGAGATGGCAGTGTAGATATTTACATGTTTATACAGATGGCGGTGTAGGTATTTCCATGTGTATACAGATGGCATTGTAGATATTTCCATGTTTATACAGATGACTGTATAGGTATTTCCATGTTTTTACAGATGGCAGTGCAGTTATTTCCGTGTTTATAGAGATAGCGGTGTACATACTTCCATGTTTGTACAGATGGCGGTATTGTTATTTCCATCTATACACAGATGGCCGTGTAGATATTTCCATGTTTATAGAGATAGCAGTGTAGTTATTTCCATGTTTATACAGATTGCGGTGTAGATATTTCCATGTTTATGCAGATGGCGGTGTAGATATTTCCATGTTTATACAGATACCGGTGTAGATATTTCCATGTTTATACAGACCGCAGTGTAGATATTTCCATGTTTGTAGAGATAGCAGTGTAGATATTTCCAAGTTTGTACAGATGGCGGTGTTGGTGTTTCCATCTATACACAGATTGCCGTGTAGGTATTTCCATGTGTATACAGATGGCATTGTAGATATTTCCATGTTTATACAGATGGTGGTGTAGATATTTCCATGTTTACACAGATGACTGTATAGGTATTTCCATGTTTATACAGATGGCGGTGTAGATATTTCCGTGTTTATAGAGATAGCGGTGTAGATATTTCCATATTTATACAGATAACGGTGTAGATATTTCCATATTTATACAGATAACGGTGTAGAAATTTCCATGTTTATACAGATAGCCGTGTAGATATTTCCATGTTTATAGAGATAGCGGTGTAGGTATTTCCATGTTTATAGACATAGCGGTGTAGATATTTCCATGATTATTTAGATGGCGTTGTAGATATTTCCATGCTTATACCGATAGCGGTGTTGGTATTTCCACATTTATACAGATAGCGCTGTTGATATTTCCATGTTTATACAGCTCGCTGTGCAGATATTTATATGTTTATACAGATGGCATTTTAGATATTTCCTTATTCACACAGATGGCGGTGTAGATGTTTCCTTGTTTATACAGGTGGCGGAGTAGCTAGTTCCATGTTTATGGAGATGGCAGTGTAGATATTTTCATGTTTATAGAGATGGCGGTGTAGATATTTCCATGTTTATAGTGATAGCAGTGTAGATATTTACATGTTTAAAAATATGGCTGTGTAGATATTTCCATGTGTATACAGATGGCATTGTAGATATTTCCATGTTTATACAGATGACTGTATAGTTATTTCCATGTTCTTCCAGATGGCAGTGCAGATATTTCCATGTTTATAGAGATAGCGGTGCAGATATTTCCATGTTTGTACAGATGGCGGTGCTGACATTTCCATCTATACACAGATGGCCGTGTAGATATTTCCATGTTTATACAGATGGCGGCGTAGATATTTCCATGGACATGGAGATGGCGGTGTACATATTTCCATGTTTATAGAAATGGCGGTGTAGATATTTCCATATTTATAGAGATTGCGGTGTAGATATTTCCATCTTTCTACAGATGGCAGTGAAGATATTTCCATGTTTATACAGATTGCGGTGAAGATATTTCCATATTTATACAAATGTGTGTGTAGATATTTCCATGTGTATACAGATGGTATTGTAGGTATTTCCATGTTTATACAGATGGTTGTGTAGATATTTCCATGATTATTCATATGACTGTGTAGATATTTCCATGTTTTTACAGATGGCAGTGTGGATATTTCAATGTTTATAGAGATGGCGCTGTAGATATTTTCATGATTATACAGATATCGGTGGAGATATTTCCATGTTTATACAGAGAGCAGTGGAGATATTTCCATGTTTATACAGATAGCGGTGTACATATTTCCATATTTATGGAGACAGCTGTGTAGGTATTTGCATGTTTATACAGATAGCGGTGCAGATATTTCCAGGTTTATACAAATGCCTATGCAGATATCTCCATATTTATACAGAGGATTGTGTAGATATTTCTATGCTTATACAGATGGCAGTGTAGATATTTAAATGTTCCTACACATGACTGTGTAGGTATTTCCATGTTTGTACATATGTCTTTGTAGATATTTCCATGTTTATAGTGATATCGGTGTAGATATTTCCATGTATATACAGATGGCTGTGTAGATATTTCCATGCTTATACAGATGGCTGTGTACATATTTCCATGTTTATACAGATGACTTTGTAGGTATTTCCATGTTTATACAGATGGCGGTGTAGATATTTCCATGTTTATAGAGATAGCTGTGTAGATATATCCATGTTCATAGCGATAGCAGTGAGGATATTTCCATGTTTATACAGATTGCGGTGTAGATATTTCCATGTATATACAGATAGCGATGTAGATATTTCCACGTTTATACAGATGGTGTAGATATTTCCATCTTTCTACAAATGGCAGTGTAGATATTTCCATGTTTATAGAGATGGCGGTGTAGATATTTCCATGTTTATATAGATGGCAGTGTAGATATTTTCTTGTTTATGTAGATGGCGTTGTAGATACATCCATGTTTAAAGAAATGGCGGTGTGTATATTTCCATGTTGATGGATATAGCGGTGTAGATATTTCCATGTTTATAGAGATAGCGGTGTAGTTATTTCCATGTATATAGAGATAGCAGTGTACATATTTCCATGTTTCTACAGATGACTGTGTAGATATTTCCATGTTTGTACAGATGGCAGAGTAGATATTTCCATGTTTATAGAGATAGCGGTGTAGATATTTTCATGTTTATATAGATTGCGGTGGAGATTTGTCCATGTTTATACAGATAGCAGTGGAGATATTTCCACGTTAATACACATAGCGGTGTAGATATTTCCATGTTTATACAGATGGCTGTGCCGATATTTCCATTTTTACACAGAGTCCTCTGTAGATATTTCCATGTTTATATAGATGACAGTGTAGATATTTCCAGGTTTCTACAGATGACTGTGTAGATATTTCCATGTTAGTACAGATGGCAGTGTAGATATTTCCATGTTTATAGAGATAGCGGTGTAAATATTTCCATGTTTATATAGATAGCGGTTTAAATATTTCCATCTTTATACAGAGAGTGGTGTAGATATTTCCATGTTTATACAGATGGCGCTGTAGATACAGCCATGTTTCTGAGAATGGCATTGTAGATATTTTCATGTTTACATAGATGGCGGTGTAGATATTTCCATGTTTACAGTGATTGCGGTGTAGATATCTCCATGTTTATAGTGCAAGAGGTGTAGGTATTTCCATGTTTATAGAGATAGCAGTGTAGACATTTCCATATTTATACAGGTAGCGGTGTAGGTATTTCCATGTTTATACAGATGGCGGTGTAGATATTTTCATGTTTCTAAAGATGGCGGTGTAGATATTTCCTTGTTTATACAGATAGCGGTGTATATATTTAAATGTATATACAGATAGCGATGTAGATATTTCCATGTTTACACAGATAGCGGTGGAGATATTTCCCTGTTTATACAGATAGCGATGTAGATATTTCCATGTTTATAAAGATAGCGGTGTAGATATTTACATGTTTATAGAGATAGCGGTGTAGATATTTCCATGTTAATACAGATGGATGTGTAGATATTTCCATGTGTATACAGATGGCAATGTAGATATTTCCATGTGTATACATAAATCGGTGTAGATATTTCCATGTTTACAGATATAGCGGTAAAGATATTTCCATCTTTGCACAGATTGCGGTGTAGACATTGCAAATTTTACAAAGATAGCGGTGTAGATATTTCTAAGTTTACACAGATAACTGTATCGATATTTCCATGTTTACAGAGATATCATTTTAGATATTTCCATGTTTATACAGATAGCGGTGTAGTTATTTACATGTTGATACAGATAGCGGTGTAGATATTTTCAGGGTTATACAGATAGTGGTGTAGATATTTCCACGATTTACAGATAGCTGTGTATATATTTCCCTGTTGACACAGATAGCGTTGTAAATATTTCCATGTTTACACAGATAGCGTTGTAGATATTTCCATGCTTACACAGATTGCGGTGTAGACATTTCCAAGTTTATACAGATAGGTGTGTAGATATTTCCATGTTTACACAGATAGCGTTGTATATATATCATTGTTTATAGAGATAGCGGTGTAGGTATTTCCATGTTTTTAAAGATACCGGTGTAGGTATTTCCGTGTTTATAAAGATAGCGGTGGAGATATTTCCATGTTTATAGAGATAGTGGTGTAAAAATTTCCATGTTTATACAGATAGTGGAGTAGTTATTTCCATATTTATACAGATAGCGGTGTAGATATTTCCATATTTATACAGGTAGCGGTGTAGAAATTCCCATGCTTATAGAGATCACTTTGTAGATATTTCCATCTTTCTACAGATGTCACTGTAGATATTTCAAAGTTTATACAGATGTCTGTGTATATATTTCCATGTTTATGCAGATGGCTGTGTGGATATTTCCATGTTTATAATGATGGCGGTGTAGTTATTTCTACGTTTATAGAGATAGCGGTGTAAATATTTCCATGTTTATAGAGATGGTGGTGTAAGTATTTTAGTGTTTATAGAGATAGCGGTGTTGATATTTCCATATTTATACAGATAGCGGTGTTGCTACTTCTATGTTTACAGATAGCGGTGTAGATTTTTCCATGTTTATACAGCTCGCGGTGTAGATATTTCCAACTTTATACAGATGGGAGTGGAGATATTTCCATGTTTATACAGATAGCGTTGTAGATATTTCCATGTCTATAGAGATAGCGGTGTAGTTATTTCCATATTTATACAGTTTGCGATGTAGATATTTCCATCTTTATACAGATGGCAGTGTAGATATTTCCATGTTTCTACAGATAGAATTGAAGATATTTCCATGTTTATACAGATAGCGGTGTAGATATTTCCATGTATATACACATGGTTGAGTAGTTATTTCCATGTTTATACCGATAGCGGTGTTGGTATTTCCACGTTTTATAGATAGCAGTGTAGATATTTCCATGTTTATACAGCTCGCGGTGCAGATATTTCTATCTTTATACAGATGGCATTGTAGATATTTCCTTATTCACACAGATGGCGGTGTAGATGTTTCCATGTTTATACTGATGGCGGAGTAGTTAGTTCCATGTTTATGGAGATGGCAGTGCAGATATTTTCATGTATATAGAGATGGCGGTGTAGATATTTCCATTTTTATAGAGATAGCAGGGCAGATATTTACATGTTTATACAGATGACTGTGTAGATATTTCCACGTGTATACAGATGGCATTGTAGATATTTCCATGTTTATACAGATGACTGTATAGGTATTTCCATGTTTTTACAGATGGCAGTGCAGATATTTCCATGTTTATAGAGATAGCGGTGCAGATATTTCCATGTTTCTACAGATGACGGTGTTGATATTTCCATCTATAAACAGATGGCCGTGTAGATATTTCCATGTTTATACAGATGGAGGCGTAGATATTTCCATGGACATGCAGATGGCGGTGTAGATATTTCCATGTTTATACAGATTGCGGCGAAGATATTTCCATGTTTACACAGATGGTGGTGTAGATATTTCCGTATTTATACACATGGCGGAGTAGATATTTCCATCTTTATTGAGATGGCAGTGTAGATATTTTCATGTTTATAGAGATGGCGGTGTAGATATTTCCATATTTATAGAGACAGCGGTGTAGATGTTTCCATCTTTCTACAGATGGCAGTGTAGATAATTCCATGTGTCTACAGATGGCCGTGTAGATATTTCCATGTGTATACAGATGGTATTGTAGGTATTTCCATTTTTATACAGATGGTGGTGTAGATATTTCCAGGTTTATTCAGATGACTGTGTAGATATTTCCATGTTTTTACAGATGGCAGTGTAGATTTTTCAATGTTTATAGAGATGGCGCTGTAGACATTTCCATGTTTATACAGATAACGGTGGAGATATTTCCATGTTTATACAGAGAGCAGTGGAGATATTTCCATGTTTATACACATAGCGGTGTACATATTTCCATGTTTATAGAGACATCGGTGTAGGTATTTCCATGTTTATACAGATAGAGGTGCATATATTTCCAGGTTTACACAGATGCCAATGCAGATATTTCCATATTTATACAGAGGGCTGTGTAGACATTTAAATGTTCCTACACATGACTGTGTAGGTATTTCCATGTTTATACAGATGTCTTTGTAGATATTTCCATGTTTATAGATACAGCGGTGCAGATATTTCCATGTTTATACAGATAGCGGTGTATATATTTCCGTGTTTATACAGACCGCAGTGTAGATATTTCCATGTTTATAGAGATAGCAGTCTAGATATTTCCATGTTTATACAGATGGCGGTTTTGATGTTTCCATCTATACACAGATTGCCGTGTAGGTATTTCCATGTGTATACAGATGGCATTGTAGATATTTCCATGTTTATACAGATGGTGGTGTAGATATTTCCATGTTTACACAGATGACTGTATAGGTATTTCCATTTTTATACAGAAGGCGGTGTAGATATTTCCATGTTTATAGAGATATCGGTGAAGATATTTCCATATTTATACAGATAACGGTGTAGAAATTTCCATGTTTATACAGATAGCGGTGTAAATATTTCCGTGTTTATACAGATCATGGTGTAGATATTTCCATGTTTATAGAGATAGCGGTGTAGATATTTCCATGTTTATACATATAGCGCTGTAGATATTTCCATGTTTATACAGACCGCGGTGTAGATATTTCCATGTTTATACAGATAGCGGTGCAGATATTTCCGTGTTTGTACAGATGGCGGTGTTGATATTTCCATCTATACACAGATGACCGTGTAGATATTTCCTTGTTTATACAGATGGCGGCGCAGATATTTCCATGGATATGTAGATGGTGGTGTAGATATTTCCATGTTTATACAGATAGCGGTGCAGTTATTTCTTGTTTATATAGATTGCGGTGTAGATATTTCCATGTATATACACATGGCTATGTAGATATTTCCCTGTTTATACAGATGGCGGTGCAGATATTTCCATGTTTATACAGATAACTTTGTAAGTATTTCCATGTTTATACAGATGGCGGTGTAGTTATTTCGATGTTTATAGAGATAGCATTGGAGATATTTCCATGTTTATACAGATATCGGTATAGATATTTCCATGTTTATACTGATCCTGGTGTAGATATTTCCATGTTTATAAAGATGGCGGTGTAGATATTTCCATGTTCATAGAGATAGCGATGTTGATTTTTCCAAGTTTATAGAGATAGCGGTGTAGATATTTCCATGTTTATACAGATAGGGGTGTAGATATTTCCATGTTTTTACAGATATCGGTGTAGGTATTTCCATGTTTACACAGATTGCACTGTAGATATTTCCATCTTTCTACAGATGGCATTGTAGACATTTCCATGTTTATACAGATGGCGGTGTAGATATTTCCATGTTTATATAGATGGTGGTGTAGATGTTACCATGTTTATACAGATAGCTGTGTACATATTTCCACGTTTATGGAGACAGCGGTGTAGGTATTTCCATGTTTATACAGATACCGGTGTAGATATTTCCATGTTTATACAGACCGCAGTGTAGATATTTCCATGTTTATAGAGATAGGAGTGTAGATATTTCCATGTTTGTAAAGATGGCGGTGTTGATGTTTCCATCTATACACAGATGAGTGTATAGGTATTTCCAAGTTTATACAGATGGCGGTGTAGATATTTACATATTTATACAGATAACGGTGTAGAAATTTCCATGTTTATACAGATAGCGGTGTAAATATTTCCATGTTTATACAGATCACGGTGTAGATATTTCCATGTTTATAGAGATAGCGGTGTAGATATTTCCATGTTTATACAGATTGCGGTGTAGATATTTCCATGTTTATACAGATGCCTATGCAGATATCTCCATATTTATACAGAGGGCTGTGTAGATATTTCTATGTTTATACAGATGGCACTGTAGATATTTCCATGTTCCTACACATGACTGTGTAGGTATTTCCATGTTTATACAGATGGCTTTGTAGATATTTCCATGTCTATAGAGATAGCGGTGCAGATAATTCCAAGTTTATACAGATAGCGGTGTATATATTTCCATGTTTATACAGATCGTGGTGTAGATATTTCCATGTTTATACAGATACCGGTGTAGATATTTCCATGTTAATACAGACCGCAGTGTAGATATTTCCATGTTTATAGAGATAGCAGTGTAGATATTTCCATGTTTGTACAGATGGCGGTGTTGATGTTTCCATCTATACACAGATTGCCGTGTAGGTATTTCCATGTGTATACAGATGGCATTGTACATATTTCCATGTTTATACAGATGGTGGTGTAGATATTTCCATGTTTACACAGATGACTCTATAGGTATTTCCATGTTTATACAGATGGCGGTGTAGATATTTCCATATTTATACAGATAACGGTGTAGAAATTTCCATGTTTATACAGATAGCGGTGTAAATATTTCCATGTTTATACACATTGCGGTGTAGATATTTCCATTTTTATACAGATGCCTATGCAGATATCTCCATATTTATACAGAGGGCTGTGTAGATATTTCTATGTTTATACAGATGGCAGTGTAGATATTTCCATGTTCCTACACATGACTGTGTAGGTATTTCCATGTTTATACAGATGGCTTTGCAGATATTTCCATGTCTATAGAGATAGCGGTGCAGATATTTCCATGTTTATACAGATAGCGGTGTATATATTTCCATGTTTATACAGATCGTGGTGTAGATATTTCCATGTTTATAGAGATACCGGTGTAGATATTTCCATGTTTATACAGACCGCAGTGTATATATTTCCATGTTTATAGAGATAGCAGTGTAGATATTTCCAATCTTGTAGAGATGGCGGTGTTGATGTTTCCATCTATTCACAGATTGCCGTGTAGCTATTTCCATGTGTATACAGATGGCATTGTAGATATTAACATGTTTATACAGATGGCAGTGTGGATATTTAAATGTTTATACAGATGGCGCTGTAGATATTTCCATGTTTATACAGATAATGGTGGAGATATTTCCATGCTTATACAGAGAGCAGTGGAGATATTTCCATGTTCATACACATAGCGGTGTACATATTTCCGTGCTTATAGAGACAGCGGTGTAGGTATTTCCATGTTTATACAGATAGCGGTACAGATATTTCCATGTTTATACAGATGCCTATGCTGATATCTCCATATTTATACAGAGGGCTGTGTAGATATATCTATGTTTATACAGATGGCAGTGTAGATATTTAAATGTTCCTACACATGACTGTGTAGGTATTTCCATGTTTATACAGATGTCTTTGTAGATATTTCCATGTATATAGAGATAGCGGTGCAGATTTTTCCATGTTTATACAGATAGCGGTGTATATATTTCCATGTTTATACAGATCGTGGTGTAGATATTTCCATGTTTATACAGATACCGGTGTAGATATTTCCATGTTTATACAGACCGCAGTGTAGATATATCCATGTTTATAGAGATAGCAGTGTAGATATTTCCATGTTTGTACAGAAGGCCGTGTTGATGTTTCCATCTATACACAGATTGCCGTGTAGGTATTTCCATGTGTATACAGATGGCATTGTAGATATTTCCATGTTTGTACAGATGGTGGTGTAGATATTTCCATGTTTACAAAGGTGACTGTATAGGTATTTCCATGTTTATATAGATGGCGGTGTAGTTATTTCCATATTTATGCAGATAACGGTGTAGAAATTTCCATGTTTATACAGATAGCGGTGTAAATATTTCCATGTTTATACAGATCATGGTGTAGATATTTCCATGTTTATAGAGATAGCGGTGTAGATATTTTCATGTTTACACAGATATCGGTGCAGATATTTCCAAGTTTGTACAGATGGCGGTGTTGGTATTTCCATCTATACACAGATGACCGTGTAGATATTTCCATGTTTATACAGATGGCGGCGTATATATTTCCATGGACATGCAGATGGCGGTGTAGATATTTCCATGTTTATACGGATAGCGGTGTAGATATTTCCATGTTTACACAGATGGTGGTGTAGATATTTCCGTGTTTATACACATGGCGGAGTAGATACTTCCATCTTTATGGAGATGGCAGTGTAGATATTTTCAAGTTTATACTGATCGCGGTGTAGATATTTCCATGTTTATAGAGATGGCGATGTAGATATTTAAATGTTTATACAGATCACGGTGTAGCTATTTCCATGTTTATACAGATCGCGGTGTAGATATTTCCATGTTTATACAGATCATGGTGTAGATATTTCCATGTTTATACAGATCGCGGTGTTGATATTACCATGTTTATAGGGATAGTGGTGCAAATATTTCCACATTTATACAGATAGCGGTGAAGTTATTAGCATGTTTATACAGATAGCGGTGTAGATATTTCCATGTATAAACAGATGTCTGTGTATATATTTCCATGTTTAAACAGATGGCGATGTAGATATTTCCTTGTTTATACAAATAGCGGTGTAGTTATTTCCATGTTAATACAGATAGCGGTGTAGATATTTCCATGTATATACAGATGGCTGTGTAGATATTTCCATGTTTATACAAATGGCTGTGTAGATATTTCCATGTTTATACAGATGACTTTGTAGGTATTTCCATGTTTATACAGATGGCGGTGTAGGTATTTCCATGTTTATAGAGATAGCTGTGTAGATATTTCCATGTTTATACACATAGCGGTGTACATATTTCCATGTTTATAGAGACAGCGGTGTAGGTATTTCCATGTTTATACAGATAGCGGTGCAGATATTTCCATGTTTACACAGATGCCTATGCAGATATTTCCATGTTTATAGTGATAGCGGTGAAGGAATTTCCATGTTTATAGACATAGCGGTGTAGATATTTCCATGTTTATATAGATGGCGTTGTAGATATTTCCATGTTTATACCGATATCTGTGTTGGTATTTCCACGTTTATACAGATAGCGATGTAGTTATTTCCATGTTTATACAGCTCGCGGTGCAGATATTTATTTGTTTATACAGAGGGCATTGTAGATATTTCCTTATTCACACAAATGGCGGTGTAGATGTTTCCATGTTTATACAGATGGCGGAGTAGTTTGTTCCATGTTTATGGAGATGGCAGTGTAGTTATTTTCATGTTTATAGAGATGGCGGTGTAGATATTTCCATGTTTATAGACATGGCAGTGTAGATATTTACATGTTAATAAAGATTGCTGTGTAGATATTTCCATGTGTATACAGATGGCATTGTAGATATTTCCATCTTTATACAGATGACTGTATAGTTATTTCCATGTTTTTACAGATGGCATTGCAGATATTTCCATGTTTATAGAGATAGCGGTGTAGATATTTCCATGTTTGTACAGATGGCGGTGCTGATATTTCCATCTATACAGAGACGGCCGTGTAGATATTTCCATGTTTATACAGATGGCGGCGTAGTTATTTCCATGGACATGCACATGGCGGTGTAGATATTTCCATGTTTATACAGATAGCGGTGTAGATATTTCCGTGTTTACACAGATGGTGGTGTAGATATTTCCGTGTTTATACACATGGCGGAGTAGATACTTCCATTTTTATGGAGATGGCAGTGTAGATATTTTCATGTTTATAGAGATGGCGGTGTAGATATTTCCATATTTATAGAGATAGCGGTGTAGATATTTCCATCTTTCTACAGATGGCAGTGTAGATATTTCCATGTTTATACAGATGGCTTTGTATATATTTCCATATTTATACAGATGTCTGTGTAGATATTTCCATGTGTATAGAGATGGTATTGTAGGTGTCTCCAAGTTTATACAGATGGCGGTGTAGATATTTCCATGTTTATTCAGATGACTGTTTAGATATTTCCATGTTTTTACAGATGGCAGTGTGGATATTTCAGTGTTTATAGAGATGGCGCTGTAGATATTTCCATGTTTATAAAGATGACGGTGGAGATATTTCCATGTTTATACAGAGAGCAGTGGAGATATTTCCATGTTTATACACATAGCCGTGTACATATTTCCGTGCTTATAGAGACAGCGGTGTAGGTATTTCCATGTTTATACAGATAGCGGTACAGATATTTCCATGTTTATACAGATGCCTATGCAGATATCTCCATATTTATACAGAGGGCTGTGTAGGTATATCTATGTTTATACAGATGGCAGTGTAGATATTTAAATGTTCCTACACATGACTGTGTAGGTATTTCCATGTTTATACAGATGTCTTAGTAGATATTTCCATGTCTATAGAGATAGAGGTGCAGATATTTCCATGTTTATACAGATAGCAATGTATATATTTCCATGTTTATACAGATCGTGGTGTAGATATTTCCATGTTTATACAGATACCGGTGTAGATATTTCCATGTTAATACAGACCGCGGTGTAGATATTTCCATGTTTATAGACATAGCAGTATAGATATTTCCATGTTTGTACAGATGGCGGTGTTGATGTTTTCATCTACACACAGATTGTCGTGTGGGTATTTCCATGTGTATACAGATGGCTTTGTAGACATTTCCATGTTTATACAGATGGTGGTGTAGATATTTCCATGTTTTCACACATGACTGTATAGTTATTTCCATGTTTATACAGATGGCGGTGTAGATATTTCCATATTTATACAGATAACGGTGTAGAAATTTAAATGTTTATACAGATAGCGGTGTAAATATTTCCATGTTTATACAGATCACGGTGTAGATATTTCCATGTTTATAGAGATAGCGGTGTAGATATTTCCATGTTTACACAGATAGCGGAGTAGATATTTCCATGTTTATACAGACCGCGGTGTAGATATTTCCATGTTTATACAGATAGCGGATCAGATATTTCCATGTTTGTACAGATCGCGCTGTTGGTATTTCCATGTTTATACAGATCATGGTGTAGATATTTCCATGTTCATAGAGATAGCGGTGTTGATTTTTCCATGTTTATAGAGATAGCTGTGTCGATATTTCCATGTTTATACAGATAGGGGTGTAGATATTTCCATGTTTATAGCGATGGCGGTGTAGATATTTCCTTGTTTATACAGATCACGGTGTAGATATTTCCATGTTTATACAGATCGCGGTGTAGATATTTCCATGTTTATACAGATCATGGTGTAGATATTTCCATGTTTATACAGATCGCGGTGTTGATATTACCATGTTTATAGGGATAGTGGTGCAAATATTTCCACATTTATACAGATAGCGGTGAAGTTATTAGCATGTTTATACAGATAGCGGTGTAGATATTTCCATGTATAAACAGATGTCTGTGTATATATTTCCATGTTTAAACAGATGGCAGTGTAGATATTTCCTTGTTTATACAAATAGCGGTGTAGTTATTTCCATGTTTATACAGATAGCGGTGTAGATATTTCCATGTATATACAGATGGCTGTGTAGATATTTCCATGTTTATACAGATGGCTGTGTAGATATTTCCATGTTTATACAGATGACTTTGTAGGTATTTCCATGTTTATACAGATGGCGGTGTAGGTATTTCCATGTTTACAGAGATAGCTGTGTAGATATTTCCAGGTTTATACACATAGCGGTGTACATATTTCCATGTTTATAGAGACAGCGGTGTAGGTATTTCCATGTTTATACAGATAGCGGTGTAGATATTTCCATGTTTATACAGAGAGCGGTGTATATATTTCCATATTTATACAGAGGGCTGTGTAGGTATTTCTATGTTCATACAGATGGCAGTGTAGATATTTAAATGTTCCTACACATGACTGTGTAGGTATTTCCATGTTTGTACAGATGTTTTTGTAGATATTTCCATGTTTATAGAGATAGCGATGCTGATATTTCCATGTTTATGCAGATAGCGGAGTATATATTTCCATATTTATAAGGATCATGGTGTAGACATTTCCATGTTTATACAGATACCGGTGTAGATATTTCCATGTTTATACAGACCGCAGTGTAGATATTTCCATGTTTATAGAGATAGCAGTGTAGTTATTTCCATGTTTGTACAGATGAAGTTGTTGATGTTTCCATCTATACACAGATTGCCGTGTAAGTATTTCCATGTGTATACAGATGGCATTGTAGATATTTCCATGTTTATACAGATGGTGGTGTAGATATTTCCATCTTTACACAGATGACTGTGTAGGTATTTCCATGTTTATATAGATGGCGGTGTAGTTATTTCCATATTTATACAGATAACGGTGTAGAAATTTCCATGTGTATACAGATAGCGGTGTAAATATTTCCATGTTTATACAGATCACGGTGTAGATATTTCCATGCTTATAGAGATAGCGGTGTAGATATTTCCATGTTTAAACAGATAGCAGAGTAGATATTTCCATGTTTATACAGACCGCGGTGTAGATATTTCCATGTTTATACAGATAGCGGTGCAGATATTTCCATGTTTGTACAGATGGCGGTGTTGGTATTTCCATCTATACACATATGGCCGTGTAGATATTTAAATGTTTATACAGATGGCGGTGTAGATGTTTCCATGGACATGCAGATGGCGGTGTAGATATTTCCATGTTTATACGGATAGCGGTGTAGATATTTCCATGTTTACACAGATGGTGGTGTAGATATTTCCGTGTTTATACACATGGCAGAGTAGATACTTCCATCTTTATGGAGATTGCATTGTAGATATTTTCATGTTTATACTGATCGCGGTGTAGGTATTTCCATGTTTATAGAGATGGCGGTTTAGATATTTCCATGTTCATAGAGATAGCGGTGTTGATTTTTCCATGTTTATAGAGATAGCTGTGTCGATATTTCCATGTTTATACAGATAGGGGTGTAGATATTTCCACGTTTATAGAGATGGCGGTGTACATATTTCCATGTTTATACAGATCACGGTGTAGATATTTCTATGTTTATTCAGATCGCGGTGTAGATATTTCCATGTTTATACAGATCATGGTGTAGATATTTCCATGTTTATACAGATCACGGTGTTGATATTACCATGTTTATAGGAATAACGGTGCAAATATTTCCACATTTATACAGATAGCAGTGAAGTTATTAGCATGTTTATACAGATAGCGGTGTAGATATTTCCATGTATAAACAGATGTCTTTGTATATATTTCCATGTTTAAACAGATGGCGGTGTAGATATTTCCTTGTTTATACAAATAGCGGTGTAGTTATTTCCATGTTTATACAGATAGCGGTGTAGATATTTCCATGTTTATACAGATAGCGGATCAGATATTTCCATGTTTGTACAGATCGCGCTGTTGGTATTTCCATCTCTACACAGATGGCCGTGTAGTTATTTCCATGTTTATACAGATGGCGGCGTAGATATTTCCATGGATATGCAGATGGCCCTGTAGATATTTCCATTTTTATACGGATAGCGGTGTAGATATTTCCATGTTTACACAGATGGTGGTGTAGATATTTCCGTGTTTATACACATGTCGGGGTAGATACTTCCATCTTT
Organism: Pan paniscus; assembly: GCF_029289425.2. NCBI lineage: Eukaryota > Metazoa > Chordata > Mammalia > Primates > Hominidae > Pan > Pan paniscus. The sequence goes on from NC_073270.2 coordinate 74,199,757, forward strand.
ATGGGGATGGCAGTGTAGATATTTCCATGTTTATACTGATCGCGGTGTAGATATTTCCATGTTTATAGAGATGGCGGTGTAGATATTTCCATGTTCATAGAGATAGCGGTGTTGATTTTTCCATGTTTATAGAGATAGCTGTGTCGATATTTCCATGTTTATACAGATAGGGGTGTAGATATTTCCATGTTTATAGCGATGGCGGTGTAGATATTTCCTTGTTTATACAGATCACGGTGTAGATATTTCCATGTTTATACAGATCGCGGTGTAGATATTTCCATGTTTATACAGATCATGGTGTAGATATTTCCATGTTTATACAGATCGCGGTGTTGATATTACCATGTTTATAGGGATAGCGGTGCAAATATTTCCACATTTATACAGATAGCGGTGAAGTTATTAGCATGTTTATACAGATAGCGGTGTAGATATTTCCATGTATAAACAGATGTCTGTGTATATATTTCCATGTTTAAACAGATGGCAGTGTAGATATTTCCTTGTTTATACAAATAGCGGTGTAGTTATTTCCATGTTTATACAGATAGCGGTGTAGATATTTCCATGTATATACAGATGGCTGTGTAGATATTTCCATGTTTATACAGATGGCTGTGTAGATATTTCCATGTTTATACAGATGACTTTGTAGGTATTTCCATGTTTATACAGATGGCGGTGTAGGTATTTCCATGTTTACAGAGATAGCTGTGTAGATATTTCCAGGTTTATACACATAGCGGTGTACATATTTCCATGTTTATAGAGACAGCGGTGTAGGTATTTCCATGTTTATACAGATAGCGGTGTAGATATTTCCATGTTTATACAGAGAGCGGTGTATATATTTCCATATTTATACAGAGGGCTGTGTAGGTATTTCTATGTTCATACAGATGGCAGTGTAGATATTTAAATGTTCCTACACATGACTGTGTAGGTATTTCCATGTTTGTACAGATGTTTTTGTAGATATTTCCATGTTTATAGAGATAGCGATGCTGATATTTCCATGTTTATGCAGATAGCGGAGTATATATTTCCATATTTATAAGGATCATGGTGTAGACATTTCCATGTTTATACAGATACCGGTGTAGATATTTCCATGTTTATACAGACCGCAGTGTAGATATTTCCATGTTTATAGAGATAGCAGTGTAGTTATTTCCATGTTTGTACAGATGAAGTTGTTGATGTTTCCATCTATACACAGATTGCCGTGTAAGTATTTCCATGTGTATACAGATGGCATTGTAGATATTTCCATGTTTATACAGATGGTGGTGTAGATATTTCCATCTTTACACAGATGACTGTGTAGGTATTTCCATGTTTATATAGATGGCGGTGTAGTTATTTCCATATTTATACAGATAACGGTGTAGAAATTTCCATGTGTATACAGATAGCGGTGTAAATATTTCCATGTTTATACAGATCACGGTGTAGATATTTCCATGCTTATAGAGATAGCGGTGTAGATATTTCCATGTTTAAACAGATAGCAGAGTAGATATTTCCATGTTTATACAGACCGCGGTGTAGATATTTCCATGTTTATACAGATAGCGGTGCAGATATTTCCATGTTTGTACAGATGGCGGTGTTGGTATTTCCATCTATACACATATGGCCGTGTAGATATTTAAATGTTTATACAGATGGCGGTGTAGATATTTCCATGTACATGCAGATGGCGGTGTAGATATTTCCATGTTTATACGGATAGCGGTGTAGATATTTCCATGTTTACACAGATGGTGGTGTAGATATTTCCGTGTTTATACACATGGCGGAGTAGATACTTCCATCTTTATGGAGATTGCATTGTAGATATTTTCATGTTTATACTGATCGCGGTGTAGGTATTTCCATGTTTATAGAGATGGCGGTTTAGATATTTCCATGTTCATAGAGATAGCGGTGTTGATTTTTCCATGTTTATAGAGATAGCTGTGTCGATATTTCCATGTTTATACAGATAGGGGTGTAGATATTTCCACGTTTATAGAGATGGCGGTGTACATATTTCCATGTTTATACAGATCACGATGTAGATATTTCCATGTTTATACAGATCGCGGTGTAGATATTTCCATGTTTATACAGATCATGGTGTAGATATTTCCATGTTTATACAGATCACGGTGTTGATATTACCATGTTTATAGGAATAACGGTGCAAATATTTCCACATTTATACAGATAGCAGTGAAGTTATTAGCATGTTTATACAGATAGCGGTGTAGATATTTCCATGTATAAACAGATGTCTTTGTATATATTTCCATGTTTAAACAGATGGCGGTGTAGATATTTCCTTGTTTATACAAATAGCGGTGTAGTTATTTCCATGTTTATACAGATAGCGGTGTAGATATTTCGATGTATATACAGATGGCTGTGTAGATATTTCCATGTTTATACAGATGGCTGTGTAGATATTTCCATGTTTATACAGATGACTTTGTAGCTATTTCCATGTTTATACAGATCGCGGTGTAGATATTTCCATGTTTATACAGATCATGGTGTAGATATTTCCATGTTTATACAGATCGCGGTGTTGATATTACCATGTTTATAGGGATAGCGGTGCAAATATTTCCACATTTATACAGATAGCGGTGAAGTTATTAGCATGTTTATACAGATAGCGGTGTAGATATTTCCTTGTATAAACAGATGTCTGTGTATATATTTCCATGTTTAAACAGATGGCGATGTAGATATTTCCTTGTTTATACAAATAGCGGTGTAGTTATTTCCATGTTAATACAGATAGCGGTGTAGATATTTCCATGTATATACAGATGGCTGTGTAGATATTTCCATGTTTATACAGATGGCTGTGTAGATATTTCCATGTTTATACAGATGACTTTGTAGGTATTTCCATGTTTATACAGATGGCGGTGTAGGTATTTCCATGTTTATAGAGATAGCTGTGTAGATATTTCCATGTTTATACACATAGCGGTGTACATATTTCCATGTTTATAGAGACAGCGGTGTAGGTATTTCCATGTTTATACAGATAGCGGTGCAGATATTTCCATGTTTACATAGATGCCTATGCAGATATTTCCATGTTTATAGTGATAGCGGTGAAGGAATTTCCATGTTTATAGACATAGCGGTGTAGATATTTCCATGTTTATATAGATGGCGTTGTAGATATTTCCATGTTTATAACGATAGCTGTGTTGGTATTTCCACGTTTATACAGATAGCGATGTAGTTATTTCCATGTTTATACAGCTCGCGGTGCAGATATTTATTTGTTTATACAGAGGGCATTGTAGATATTTCCTTATTCACACAAATGGCGGTGTAGATGTTTCCATGTTTATACAGATGGCGGAGTAGTTTGTTCCATGTTTATGCAGATGGCAGTGTAGTTATTTTCATGTTTATAGAGATGGCGGTGTAGATATTTCCATGTTTATAGACATGGCAGTGTAGATATTTGCATGTTAATAAAGATTGCTGTGTAGATATTTCCATGTGTATACAGATGGCATTGTAGATATTTCCATCTTTATACAGATGACTGTATAGTTATTTCCATGTTTTTACAGATGGCATTGCAGATATTTCCATGTTTATAGAGATAGCGGTGTAGATATTTCCATGTTTGTACAGATGGCGGTGCTGATATTTCCATCTATACACAGACGGCCGTGTAGATATTTCCATGTTTATACAGATGGCCGCGTAGTTATTTCCATGGACATGCACATGGCGGTGTAGATATTTCCATGTTTATACAGATAGCGGTGTAGATATTTCCGTGTTTACACAGATGGTGGTGTAGATATTTCCGTGTTTATACACATGGCGGAGTAGATACTTCCATTTTTATGGAGATGGCAGTGTAGATATTTTCATGTTTATAGAGATGGCGGTGTAGATATTTCCATATTTATAGAGATAGCGGTGTAGATATTTCCATCTTTCTACAGATGGCAGTGTAGATATTTCCATGTTTATACAGATGGCTTTGTATATATTTCCATATTTATACAGATGTCTGTGTAGATATTTCCATGTGTTTAGAGATGGTATTGTAGGTGTCTCCAAGTTTATACAGATGGCGGTGTAGATATTTCCATGTTTATTCAGATGACTGTTTAGATATTTCCATGTTTTTACAGATGGCAGTGTGGATATTTCAGTGTTTATAGAGATGGCGCTGTAGATATTTCCATGTTTATAAAGATGACGGTGGAGATATTTCCATGTTTATACAGAGAGCAGTGGAGATATTTCCATGTTTATACACATAGCGGTACAGATATTTCCATGTTTATACAGATGCCTATGCAGATACCTCCATATTTATACAGAGGGCTGTGTAGGTATATCTATGTTTATACAGATGGCAGTGTAGATATTTAAATGTTCCTACACATGACTGTGTAGGTATTTCCATGTTTATACAGATGTCTTAGTAGATATTTCCATGTCTATAGAGATAGAGGTGCAGATATTTCCATGTTTATACAGATAGCAATGTATATATTTCCATGTTTATACAGATCGTGGTGTAGATATTTCCATGTTTATACAGATACCGGTGTAGATATTTCCATGTTAATACAGACCGCGGTGTAGATATTTCCATGTTTATAGACATAGCAGTATAGATATTTCCATGTTTGTACAGATGGCGGTGTTGATGTTTTCATCTATACACAGATTGTCGTGTGGGTATTTCCATGTGTATACAGATGGCTTTGTAGACATTTCCATGTTTATACAGATGGTGGTGTAGATATTTCCATGTTTTCACACATGACTGTATAGTTATTTCCATGTTTATACAGATGGCGGTGTAGATATTTCCATATTTATACAGATAACGGTGTAGAAATTTAAATGTTTATACAGATAGCGGTGTAAATATTTCCATGTTTATACAGATCACGGTGTAGATATTTCCATGTTTATAGAGATAGCGGTGTAGATATTTCCATGTTTACACAGATAGCGGAGTAGATATTTCCATGTTTATACAGACCGCGGTGTAGATATTTCCATGTTTATACAGATAGCGGATCAGATATTTCCATGTTTGTACAGATCGCGCTGTTGGTATTTCCATGTTTATACAGATCATGGTGTAGATATTTCCATGTTCATAGAGATAGCGGTGTTGATTTTTCCATGTTTATAGAGATAGCTGTGTCGATATTTCCATGTTTATACAGATAGGGGTGTAGATATTTCCATGTTTATAGCGATGGCGGTGTAGATATTTCCTTGTTTATACAGATCACGGTGTAGATATTTCCATGTTTATACAGATCGCGGTGTAGATATTTCCATGTTTATACAGATCATGGTGTAGATATTTCCATGTTTATACAGATCGCGGTGTTGATATTACCATGTTTATAGGGATAGTGGTGCAAATATTTCCACATTTATACAGATAGCGGTGAAGTTATTAGCATGTTTATACAGATAGCGGTGTAGATATTTCCATGTATAAACAGATGTCTGTGTATATATTTCCATGTTTAAACAGATGGCAGTGTAGATATTTCATTGTTTATACAAATAGCGGTGTAGTTATTTCCATGTTTATACAGATAGCGGTGTAGATATTTCCATGTATATACAGATGGCTGTGTAGATATTTCCATGTTTATACAGATGGCTGTGTAGATATTTCCATGTTTATACAGATGACTTTGTAGGTATTTCCATGTTTATACAGATGGCGGTGTAGGTATTTCCATGTTTACAGAGATAGCTGTGTAGATATTTCCAGGTTTATACACATAGCGGTGTACATATTTCCATGTTTATAGAGACAGCGGTGTAGGTATTTCCATGTTTATACAGATAGCGGTGTAGATATTTCCATGTTTATACAGAGAGCGGTGTATATATTTCCATATTTATACAGAGGGCTGTGTAGGTATTTCTATGTTCATACAGATGGCAGTGTAGATATTTAAATGTTCCTACACATGACTGTGTAGGTATTTCCATGTTTGTACAGATGTTTTTGTAGATATTTCCATGTTTATAGAGATAGCGATGATGATATTTCCATGTTTATGCAGATAGCGGAGTATATATTTCCATATTTATAAGGATCATGGTGTAGACATTTCCATGTTTATACAGATACCGGTGTAGATATTTCCATGTTTATACAGACCGCAGTGTAGATATTTCCATGTTTATAGAGATAGCAGTGTAGTTATTTCCATGTTTGTACAGATGAAGTTTTTGATGTTTCCATCTATACACAGATTGCCGTGTAAGTATTTCCATGTGTATACAGATGGCATTGTAGATATTTCCATGTTTATATAGATGGTGGTGTAGATATTTCCATCTTTACACAGATGACTGTGTAGGTATTTCCATGTTTATATAGATGGCGGTGTAGTTATTTCCATATTTATACAGATAACGGTGTAGAAATTTCCATGTGTATACAGATAGCGGTGTAAATATTTCCATGTTTATACAGATCACGGTGTAGATATTTCCATGCTTATAGAGATAGCGGTGTAGATATTTCCATGTTTAAACAGATAGCAGAGTAGATATTTCCATGTTTATACAGACCGCGGTGTAGATATTTCCATGTTTATACAGATAGCGGTGCAGATATTTCCATGTTTGTACAGATGGCGGTGTTGGTATTTCCATCTATACACATATGGCCGTGTAGATATTTAAATGTTTATACAGATGGCGGTGTAGATGTTTCCATGGACATGCAGATGGCGGTGTAGATATTTCCATGTTTATACGGATAGCGGTGTAGATATTTCCATGTTTACACAGATGGTGGTGTAGATATTTCCGTGTTTATACACATGGCGGAGTAGATACTTCCATCTTTATGGAGATTACATTGTAGATATTTTCATGTTTATACTGATCGCGGTGTAGGTATTTCCATGTTTATAGAGATGGCGGTTTAGATATTTCCATGTTCATAGAGATAGCGGTGTTGATTTTTCCATGTTTATAGAGATAGCTGTGTCGATATTTCCATGTTTATACAGATAGGGGTGTAGATATTTCCACGTTTATAGAGATGGCGGTGTACATATTTCCATGTTTATACAGATCACGGTGTAGATATTTCTATGTTTATTCAGATCGCGGTGTAGATATTTCCATGTTTATACAGATCATGGTGTAGATATTTCCATGTTTATACAGATCACGGTGTTGATATTACCATGTTTATAGGAATAACGGTGCAAATATTTCCACATTTATACAGATAGCAGTGAAGTTATTAGCATGTTTATACAGATAGCGGTGTAGATATTTCCATGTATAAACAGATGTCTTTGTATATATTTCCATGTTTAAACAGATGGCGGTGTAGATATTTCCTTGTTTATACAAATAGCGGTGTAGTTATTTCCATGTTTATACAGATAGCGGTGTAGATATTTCCATGTTTATACAGATAGCGGATCAGATATTTCCATGTTTGTACAGATCGCGCTGTTGGTATTTCCATCTCTACACAGATGGCCGTGTAGTTATTTCCATGTTTATACAGATGGCGGCGTAGATATTTCCATGGATATGCAGATGGCCCTGTAGATATTTCCATTTTTATACGGATAGCGGTGTAGATATTTCCATGTTTACACAGATGGTGGTGTAGATATTTCCGTGTTTATACACGTCGGGGTAGATACTTCCATCTTTATGGGGATGGCAGTGTAGATATTTCCATGTTTATACTGATCGCGGTGTAGATATTTCCATGTTTATAGAGATGGCGGTGTAGATATTTCCATGTTCATAGAGATAGCGGTGTTGATTTTTCCATGTTTATAGAGATAGCTGTGTCGATATTTCCATGTTTATACAGATAGGGGTGTAGATATTTCCATGTTTATAGCGATGGCGGTGTAGATATTTCCTTGTTTATACAGATCACGGTGTAGATATTTCCATGTTTATACAGATCGCGGTGTAGATATTTCCATGTTTATACAGATCATGGTGTAGATATTTCCATGTTTATACAGATCGCGGTGTTGATATTACCATGTTTATAGGGATAGCGGTGCAAATATTTCCACATTTATACAGATAGCGGTGAAGTTATTAGCATGTTTATACAGATAGCGGTGTAGATATTTCCATGTATAAACAGATGTCTGTGTATATATTTCCATGTTTAAACAGATGGCAGTGTAGATATTTCCTTGTTTATACAAATAGCGGTGTAGTTATTTCCATGTTTATACAGATAGCGGTGTAGATATTTCCATGTATATACAGATGGCTGTGTAGATATTTCCATGTTTATACAGATGGCTGTGTAGATATTTCCATGTTTATACAGATGACTTTGTAGGTATTTCCATGTTTATACAGATGGCGGTGTAGGTATTTCCATGTTTACAGAGATAGCTGTGTAGATATTTCCAGGTTTATACACATAGCGGTGTACATATTTCCATGTTTATAGAGACAGCGGTGTAGGTATTTCCATGTTTATACAGATAGCGGTGTAGATATTTCCATGTTTATACAGAGAGCGGTGTATATATTTCCATATTTATACAGAGGGCTGTGTAGGTATTTCTATGTTCATACAGATGGCAGTGTAGATATTTAAATGTTCCTACACATGACTGTGTAGGTATTTCCATGTTTGTACAGATGTTTTTGTAGATATTTCCATGTTTATAGAGATAGCGATGCTGATATTTCCATGTTTATGCAGATAGCGGAGTATATATTTCCATATTTATAAGGATCATGGTGTAGACATTTCCATGTTTATACAGATACCGGTGTAGATATTTCCATGTTTATACAGACCGCAGTGTAGATATTTCCATGTTTATAGAGATAGCAGTGTAGTTATTTCCATGTTTGTACAGATGAAGTTGTTGATGTTTCCATCTATACACAGATTGCCGTGTAAGTATTTCCATGTGTATACAGATGGCATTGTAGATATTTCCATGTTTATACAGATGGTGGTGTAGATATTTCCATCTTTACACAGATGACTGTGTAGGTATTTCCATGTTTATATAGATGGCGGTGTAGTTATTTCCATATTTATACAGATAACGGTGTAGAAATTTCCATGTGTATACAGATAGCGGTGTAAATATTTCCATGTTTATACAGATCACGGTGTAGATATTTCCATGCTTATAGAGATAGCGGTGTAGATATTTCCATGTTTAAACAGATAGCAGAGTAGATATTTCCATGTTTATACAGACCGCGGTGTAGATATTTCCATGTTTATACAGATAGCGGTGCAGATATTTCCATGTTTGTACAGATGGCGGTGTTGGTATTTCCATCTATACACATATGGCCGTGTAGATATTTAAATGTTTATACAGATGGCGGTGTAGATGTTTCCATGGACATGCAGATGGCGGTGTAGATATTTCCATGTTTATACGGATAGCGGTGTAGATATTTCCATGTTTACACAGATGGTGGTGTAGATATTTCCGTGTTTATACACATGGCGGAGTAGATACTTCCATCTTTATGGAGATTGCATTGTAGATATTTTCATGTTTATACTGATCGCGGTGTAGGTATTTCCATGTTTATAGAGATGGCGGTTTAGATATTTCCATGTTCATAGAGATAGCGGTGTTGATTTTTCCATGTTTATAGAGATAGCTGTGTCGATATTTCCATGTTTATACAGATAGGGGTGTAGATATTTCCACGTTTATAGAGATGGCGGTGTACATATTTCCATGTTTATACAGATCACGGTGTAGATATTTCTATGTTTATTCAGATCGCGGTGTAGATATTTCCATGTTTATACAGATCATGGTGTAGATATTTCCATGTTTATACAGATCACGGTGTTGATATTACCATGTTTATAGGAATAACGGTGCAAATATTTCCACATTTATACAGATAGCAGTGAAGTTATTAGCATGTTTATACAGATAGCGGTGTAGATATTTCCATGTATAAACAGATGTCTTTGTATATATTTCCATGTTTAAACAGATGGCGGTGTAGATATTTCCTTGTTTATACAAATAGCGGTGTAGTTATTTCCATGTTTATACAGATAGCGGTGTAGATATTTCCATGTTTATACAGATAGCGGATCAGATATTTCCATGTTTGTACAGATCGCGCTGTTGGTATTTCCATCTCTACACAGATGGCCGTGTAGTTATTTCCATGTTTATACAGATGGCGGCGTAGATATTTCCATGGATATGCAGATGGCCCTGTAGATATTTCCATTTTTATACGGATAGCGGTGTAGATATTTCCATGTTTACACAGATGGTGGTGTAGATATTTCCGTGTTTATACACATGTCGGGGTAGATACTTCCATCTTTATGGGGATGGCAGTGTAGATATTTCCATGTTTATACTGATCGCGGTGTAGATATTTCCATGTTTATAGAGATGGCGGTGTAGATATTTCCATGTTCATAGAGATAGCGGTGTTGATTTTTCCATGTTTATAGAGATAGCTGTGTCGATATTTCCATGTTTATACAGATAGGGGTGTAGATATTTCCATGTTTATAGCGATGGCGGTGTAGATATTTCCTTGTTTATACAGATCACGGTGTAGATATTTCCATGTTTATACAGATCGCGGTGTAGATATTTCCATGTTTATACAGATCATGGTGTAGATATTTCCATGTTTATACAGATCGCGGTGTTGATATTACCATGTTTATAGGGATAGCGGTGCAAATATTTCCACATTTATACAGATAGCGGTGAAGTTATTAGCATGTTTATACAGATAGCGGTGTAGATATTTCCATGTATAAACAGATGTCTGTGTATATATTTCCATGTTTAAACAGATGGCAGTGTAGATATTTCCTTGTTTATACAAATAGCGGTGTAGTTATTTCCATGTTTATACAGATAGCGGTGTAGATATTTCCATGTATATACAGATGGCTGTGTAGATATTTCCATGTTTATACAGATGGCTGTGTAGATATTTCCATGTTTATACAGATGACTTTGTAGGTATTTCCATGTTTATACAGATGGCGGTGTAGGTATTTCCATGTTTACAGAGATAGCTGTGTAGATATTTCCAGGTTTATACACATAGCGGTGTACATATTTCCATGTTTATAGAGACAGCGGTGTAGGTATTTCCATGTTTATACAGATAGCGGTGTAGATATTTCCATGTTTATACAGAGAGCGGTGTATATATTTCCATATTTATACAGAGGGCTGTGTAGGTATTTCTATGTTCATACAGATGGCAGTGTAGATATTTAAATGTTCCTACACATGACTGTGTAGGTATTTCCATGTTTGTACAGATGTTTTTGTAGATATTTCCATGTTTATAGAGATAGCGATGCTGATATTTCCATGTTTATGCAGATAGCGGAGTATATATTTCCATATTTATAAGGATCATGGTGTAGACATTTCCATGTTTATACAGATACCGGTGTAGATATTTCCATGTTTATACAGACCGCAGTGTAGATATTTCCATGTTTATAGAGATAGCAGTGTAGTTATTTCCATGTTTGTACAGATGAAGTTGTTGATGTTTCCATCTATACACAGATTGCCGTGTAAGTATTTCCATGTGTATACAGATGGCATTGTAGATATTTCCATGTTTATACAGATGGTGGTGTAGATATTTCCATCTTTACACAGATGACTGTGTAGGTATTTCCATGTTTATATAGATGGCGGTGTAGTTATTTCCATATTTATACAGATAACGGTGTAGAAATTTCCATGTGTATACAGATAGCGGTGTAAATATTTCCATGTTTATACAGATCACGGTGTAGATATTTCCATGCTTATAGAGATAGCGGTGTAGATATTTCCATGTTTAAACAGATAGCAGAGTAGATATTTCCATGTTTATACAGACCGCGGTGTAGATATTTCCATGTTTATACAGATAGCGGTGCAGATATTTCCATGTTTGTACAGATGGCGGTGTTGGTATTTCCATCTATACACATATGGCCGTGTAGATATTTAAATGTTTATACAGATGGCGGTGTAGATATTTCCATGTACATGCAGATGGCGGTGTAGATATTTCCATGTTTATACGGATAGCGGTGTAGATATTTCCATGTTTACACAGATGGTGGTGTAGATATTTCCGTGTTTATACACATGGCGGAGTAGATACTTCCATCTTTATGGAGATTGCATTGTAGATATTTTCATGTTTATACTGATCGCGGTGTAGGTATTTCCATGTTTATAGAGATGGCGGTTTAGATATTTCCATGTTCATAGAGATAGCGGTGTTGATTTTCCCATGTTTATAGAGATAGCTGTGTCGATATTTCCATGTTTATACAGATAGGGGTGTAGATATTTCCACGTTTATAGAGATGGCGGTGTACATATTTCCATGTTTATACAGATCACGATGTAGATATTTCCATGTTTATACAGATCGCGGTGTAGATATTTCCATGTTTATACAGATCATGGTGTAGATATTTCCATGTTTATACAGATCACGGTGTTGATATTACCATGTTTATAGGAATAACGGTGCAAATATTTCCACATTTATACAGATAGCAGTGAAGTTATTAGCATGTTTATACAGATAGCGGTGTAGATATTTCCATGTATAAACAGATGTCTTTGTATATATTTCCATGTTTAAACAGATGGCGGTGTAGATATTTCCTTGTTTATACAAATAGCGGTGTAGTTATTTCCATGTTTATACAGATAGCGGTGTAGATATTTCGATGTATATACAGATGGCTGTGTAGATATTTCCATGTTTATACAGATGGCTGTGTAGATATTTCCATGTTTATACAGATGACTTTGTAGCTATTTCCATGTTTATACAGATCGCGGTGTAGATATTTCCATGTTTATACAGATCATGGTGTAGATATTTCCATGTTTATACAGATCGCGGTGTTGATATTACCATGTTTATAGGGATAGCGGTGCAAATATTTCCACATTTATACAGATAGCGGTGAAGTTATTAGCATGTTTATACAGATAGCGGTGTAGATATTTCCTTGTATAAACAGATGTCTGTGTATATATTTCCATGTTTAAACAGATGGCGATGTAGATATTTCCTTGTTTATACAAATAGCGGTGTAGTTATTTCCATGTTAATACAGATAGCGGTGTAGATATTTCCATGTATATACAGATGGCTGTGTAGATATTTCCATGTTTATACAGATGGCTGTGTAGATATTTCCATGTTTATACAGATGACTTTGTAGGTATTTCCATGTTTATACAGATGGCGGTGTAGGTATTTCCATGTTTATAGAGATAGCTGTGTAGATATTTCCATGTTTATGCACATAGCGGTGTACATATTTTCATGTTTATAGAGACAGCGGTGTAGGTATTTCCATGTTTATACAGATAGCGGTGCAGATATTTCCATGTTTACATAGATGCCTATGCAGATATTTCCATGTTTATAGTGATAGCGGTGAAGGAATTTCCATGTTTATAGACATAGCGGTGTAGATATTTCCATGTTTATATAGATGGCGTTGTAGATATTTCCATGTTTATAACGATAGCTGTGTTGGTATTTCCACGTTTATACAGATAGCGATGTAGTTATTTCCATGTTTATACAGCTCGCGGTGCAGATATTTATTTGTTTATACAGAGGGCATTGTAGATATTTCCTTATTCACACAAATGGCGGTGTAGATGTTTCCATGTTTATACAGATGGCGGAGTAGTTTGTTCCATGTTTATGCAGATGGCAGTGTAGTTATTTTCATGTTTATAGAGATGGCGGTGTAGATATTTCCATGTTTATAGACATGGCAGTGTAGATATTTGCATGTTAATAAAGATTGCTGTGTAGATATTTCCATGTGTATACAGATGGCATTGTAGATATATCCATCTTTATACAGATGACTGTATAGTTATTTCCATGTTTTTACAGATGGCATTGCAGATATTTCCATGTTTATAGAGATAGCGGTGTAGATATTTCCATGTTTGTACAGATGGCGGTGCTGATATTTCCATCTATACACAGACGGCCGTGTAGATATTTCCATGTTTATACAGATGGCCGTGTAGTTATTTCCATGGACATGCACATGGCGGTGTAGATATTTCCATGTTTATACAGATAGCGGTGTAGATATTTCCGTGTTTACACAGATGGTGGTGTAGATATTTCCGTGTTTATACACATGGCGGAGTAGATACTTCCATTTTTATGGAGATGGCAGTGTAGATATTTTCATGTTTATAGAGATGGCGGTGTAGATATTTCCATATTTATAGAGATAGCGGTGTAGATATTTCCATCTTTCTACAGATGGCAGTGTAGATATTTCCATGTTTATACAGATGGCTTTGTATATATTTCCATATTTATACAGATGTCTGTGTAGATATTTCCATGTGTATAGAGATGGTATTGTAGGTGTCTCCAAGTTTATACAGATGGCGGTGTAGATATTTCCATGTTTATTCAGATGACTGTTTAGATATTTCCATGTTTTTACAGATGGCAGTGTGGATATTTCAGTGTTTATAGAGATGGCGCTGTAGATATTTCCATGTTTATAAAGATGACGGTGGAGATATTTCCATGTTTATACAGAGAGCAGTGGAGATATTTCCATGTTTATACACATAGCCGTGTACATATTTCCGTGCTTATAGAGACAGCGGTGTAGGTATTTCCATGTTTATACAGATAGCGGTACAGATATTTCCATGTTTATACAGATGCCTATGCAGATACCTCCATATTTATACAGAGGGCTGTGTAGGTATATCTATGTTTATACAGATGGCAGTGTAGATATTTAAATGTTCCTACACATGACTGTGTAGGTATTTCCATGTTTATACAGATGTCTTAGTAGATATTTCCATGTCTATAGAGATAGTGGTGCAGATATTTCCATGTTTATACAGATAGCAATGTATATATTTCCATGTTTATACAGATCGTGGTGTAGATATTTCCATGTTTATACAGATACCGGTGTAGATATTTCCATGTTAATACAGACCGCGGTGTAGATATTTCCATGTTTATAGACATAGCAGTGTAGATATTTCCATGTTTGTACAGATGGCGGTGTTGATGTTTTCATCTATACACAGATTGTCGTGTGGGTATTTCCATGTGTATACAGATGGCTTTGTAGACATTTCCATGTTTATACAGATGGTGGTGTAGATATTTCCATGTTTTCACAGATGACTATATAGTTATTTCCATGTTTATACAGATGGCGGTGTAGATATTTCCATATTTATACAGATAACGGTGTAGAAATTTCCATGTTTATACAGATAGCGGTGTAAATATTTCCATGTTTATACAGATCACGGTGTAGATATTTCCATGTTTATAGAGATAGCGGTGTAGATATTTCCATGTTTACACAGATAGCGGAGTAGATATTTCCATGTTTATACAGACCGCGGTGTAGATATTTCCATGTTTATACAGATAGCGGAGCAGATATTTCCATGTTTGTACAGATCGCGCTGTTGGTATTTCCATCTATACACAGATGGCCGTGTAGTTATTTCCATGTTTATACAGATGGCGGCGTAGATATTTCCATGGATATGCAGATGGCCCTGTAGATATTTCCATTTTTATACGGATAGCGGTGTAGATATTTCCATGTTTACACAGATGGTGGTGTAGATATTTCCGTGTTTATACACATGTCGGGGTAGATACTTCCATCTTTATGGGGATGGCAGTGTAGATATTTCCATGTTTATACTGATCGCGGTGTAGATATTTCCATGTTTATAGAGATGGCGGTGTAGATATTTTCATGTTAATAGAGATAGCGGTGTTGATTTTTCCATGTTTATTGAGATAGCTGTGTCAATATTTCCATGTTTATACAGATAGGGGTGTAGATATTTCCATGTTTATAGCGATGGCGGTGTAGATATTTCCTTGTTTATACAGATCACGGTGTAGATATTTCCATGTTTATACAGATCGCGGTGTAGATATTTCCATGTTTATACAGATCATGGTGTAGATATTTCCATGTTTATACAGATCGCGGTGTTGATATTACCATGTTTATAGGGATAGCGGTGCAAATATTTCCACATTTATACAGATAGCGGTGAAGTTATTAGCATGTTTATACAGATAGCGGTGTAGATATTTCCATGTATAAACAGATGTCTGTGTATATATTTCCATGTTTAAACAGATGGCAGTGTAGATATTTCCTTGTTTATACAAATAGCGGTGTAGTTATTTCCATGTTTATACAGATAGCGGTGTAGATATTTCCATGTATATACAGATGGCTGTGTAGATATTTCCATGTTTATACAGATGGCTGTGTAGATATTTCCATGTTTATACAGATGACTTTGTAGGTATTTCCATGTTTATACAGATGGCGGTGTAGGTATTTCCATGTTTACAGAGATAGCTGTGTAGATATTTCCAGGTTTATACACATAGCGGTGTACATATTTCCATGTTTATAGAGACAGCGGTGTAGGTATTTCCATGTTTATACAGATAGCGGTGTAGATATTTCCATGTTTATACAGAGAGCGGTGTGTATATTTCCATATTTATACAGAGGGCTGTGTAGGTATTTCTATGTTCATACAGATGGCAGTGTAGGTATTTAAATGTTCCTACACATGACTGTGTAGGTATTTCCATGTTTGTACAGATGTTTTTGTAGATATTTCCATGTTTATAGAGATAGCGATGCTGATATTTCCATGTTTATGCAGATAGCGGAGTATATATTTCCATATTTATAAGGATCATGGTGTAGACATTTCCACGTTTATACAGATACCGGTGTAGATATTTCCATGTTTATACAGACCGCAGTGTAGATATTTCCATGTTTATAGAGATAGCAGTGTAGTTATTTCCATGTTTGTACAGATGAAGTTGTTGATATTTCCATCTATACACAGATTGCCGTGTAAGTATTTCCATGTGTATACAGATGGCATTGTAGATATTTCCATGTTTATACAGATGGTGGTGTAGATATTTCCATCTTTACACAGATGACTGTGTAGGTATTTCCATGTTTATATAGATGGCGGTGTAGTTATTTCCATATTTATACAGATAACGGTGTAGAAATTTCCATGTGTATACAGATAGCGGTGTAAATATTTCCATGTTTATACAGATCACGGTGTAGATATTTCCATGCTTATAGAGATAGCGGTGTAGATATTTCCATGTTTAAACAGATAGCAGAGTAGATATTTCCATGTTTATACAGACCGCGGTGTAGATATTTCCATGTTTATACAGATAGCGGTGCAGATATTTCCATGTTTGTACAGATGGCGGTGTTGGTATTTCCATCTATACACATATGGCCGTGTAGATATTTAAATGTTTATACAGATGGCGGTGTAGATATTTCCATGGACATGCAGATGGCGGTGTAGATATTTCCATGTTTATACGGATAGCGGTGTAGATATTTCCATGTTTACACAGATGGTGGTGTAGATATTTCCGTGTTTATACACATGGCGGAGTAGATACTTCCATCTTTATGGAGATTGCATTGTAGATATTTTCATGTTTATACTGATCGCGGTGTAGATATTTCCATGTTTATAGAGATGGCGGTTTAGATATTTCCATGTTCATAGAGATAGCGGTGTTGATTTTTCCATGTTTATAGAGATAGCTGTGTCGATATTTCCATGTTTATACAGATAGGGGTGTAGATATTTCCACGTTTATAGAGATGGCGTTGTACATATTTCCCTGTTTATACAGATCACGGGGTAGATATTTCCATGTTTATACAGATCGCGGTGTAGATATTTCCATGTTTATACAGATCATGGTGTAGATATTTCCATGTTTATACAGATCACGGTGTTGATATTACCATGCTTATAGGAATAACGGTGCAAATATTTCCACATTTATACAGATAGCAGTGAAGTTATTAGCATGTTTATACAGATAGCGGTGTAGATATTTCCATGTATAAACAGATGTCTGTGTATATATTTCCATGTTTAAACAGATGGCGGTGTAGATATTTCCTTGTTTATACAAATAGCGGTGTAGTTATTTCCATGTTTATACAGATAGCGGTGTAGATATTTCCATGTATATACAGATGGCTGTTTAGATATTTCCATGTTTATACAGATGGCTGTGTAGATATTTCCATGTTTATACAGATGACTTTGTAGCTATTTCCATGTTTATACAGATGGCGGTGTAGTTATTTCCATGTTTATAGAGATAGCTGTGTAGATATTTCCATGTTTATACACATAGCGGTGTACATATTTCCATGTTTATAGAGACAGCAGTGTCGGTATTTCCATGTTTATACAGATAGCGGTGCAGATATTTCCATGTTTACAGAGATGACTATGCCGATATTTCCATGTTTATAGAGATAGCGGTGTAGGTATTTCCATGTTTATATGGATAGCGGTGTAGATATTTCCATGTATATACACATGGATGTGTAGATATTTCCATCTTTATACAGATGGCGGTGTAGATATTTCCATGTTTATTCAGATAACTTTGTAAGTATTTCCATGTTTATACAGATGGCGGTGTAGATATTTCGATGTTTATAGAGATAGCAGTGGAGATATTTCCATGTTTATACCGACAGCGGTGTAGTTATTTCCATGTTTATATAGATAGCGGTGTAGATATTTCCATGTATATACACATGGCTGTGTAGATATTTCCATGTTTATACAGATGGCGGTGTAGATATTTCCATGTTTATACAGATAACTTTGTAAGTATTTCCATGTTTATATAGATGGTGGTGTAGATATTTCGATGTTTATAGAGATAGCAGTGGAGATATTTCCATGTTTATACAGATAGCGGTGTAGATATTTCCATGTCTATACTGATCGCGGTGTAGATATTTCCATGTTTATAAAGATGGCGGTGTAGATATTTCCATGTTCATAGAGATAGCGGTGTTGATTTTTCCATGTTTATAGAGATAGCTGTGTGGATATTTCCATGTTTATACAGATAGGACTGTAGATATTTCCATGTTTATAGACATGGCCGTGTAGATATTTCCATGTTGATACAGATCACGGTGTAGATATTTCCATGTTTATACAGATCGCGGTGTAGATATTTCCATGTTTATACAGATCATGGTGTAGATATTTCCATGTTTATACAGATCATGGTGTAGATATTTCCATGTTTATACAGATTGCCGTGTTGATATTACCATGTTTATAGGGATAGCGGTGCAAATATTTCCAAATTTATAGAGAAAGCGGTGTAGTTATTAGCATGTTTATACAGATAGCTGTGTAGATATTTCCATGTGTAAACAGATGTCGGTGTATATATTTCCATGTTTAAACAGATGGCGGTGTAGATATTTCCTTGTTTATACAGATAGCGGTGTAGATATTTCCATGTTTATAGAGATAGCGGTGTAGGTATTTCCATGTTTATAGACATAGCGGTGTAGATATTTCCATGTTTATATAGATTGCGTTGTAGATATTTCCATGTATATACCGATAGCGTTGTTGGTATTTCCACATTTATACAGATAGTGATGTAGATATTTCCATGTTTATACAGCTCGCGGTGCAGAAATTTATATCTTTATACAGATGGCATTGTAGATATTTCCTTATTCACTCAGATGGCGGTGTAGATGTTTCCATGTTTATACTGATGGCGGAGTAGTTAGTTCCATGTTTATGGAGATGGCAGTGTAGATACTTTCATGTTTATAGAGATGGCTGTGTAGATATTTCCATGTATATAGAGATAGCAGTGTAGATATTTACATGTTTATACAGATGGCTGTGTAGATATTTCCATGTGTATACAGATGGCATTGTAGATATTTCCATGTGTATACAGATGACTGTATAGGTATTTTCATGTTTTTACAGATGGCAGTGAAAATATTTCCATGTTTATAGAGATAGCGGTGTAGATATTTCCATGTTTCTATAGATGGCGGTGCTATTTCCATCTATACACAGATGGCCATGTAGATATTTCCATGTTTATACAGATGGCGGCGTAGATATTGCCATGGACATGCAGATGGCTGTGTAGATATTTCCATGTTTATACAGATAGCGGTGTAGACATTTCCATGTTTACACAGATGGTGGTGTAGATATTTCCGTGTTTATACACATGGCGGAGTAGATATTTCCGTCTTTACGGAGATAGCAGTGTAGATGTTTTCATGTTTATAGAGATGGTGGTGTAGATATTTCCATATTTATAGAGATAGCGGTGTAGATATTTCCATCTTTCTACAGATGGCAGTGTAGATATTTCCATGTTTATACAAATGGCTGTGTAGATATTTCCATATTTATACAGATGTCTGTGTAGATATTTCCATGTTTATACACATGGTATTGTAGGTATGTCCATGTTTATACCGATGGTGTTGTAGATATTTCCATGTTTATTCAGATGACTGTGTAGATATTTCCATGTTTTCACAGATGGCAGTGTAGATATTTCAATGTTTATAGAGTTGGCGCTGTAGATATTTCCATGTTTATATAGATAAAGGTGGAGATATATCCATGTTTATACAGAGAGCAGTGGAGATATTTCCATGTTTATACACATAGCGGTGTACATATTTCCATGTTTATAGAGACAGCAGTGTAGATATTTCCATGTTTATAGAGATAGCACTGTAGATATTTGCATGTTTGTACAGACGGCGGTGTTGATATTTCAATGTTTATAGAGATAGCAGTGGAGATATTTCCATGTTCATACAGATAAAGGTGTAGTTATTTCCATGTTTATATAGATAGCGGTGTAGATATTTCCATGTATATACACATGGCTGTGTAGATATTTCCATGTTTATACAGATGGCAGTGTAGATACTTCCATGTTTATACAGATAAATTTGTAAGTATTTCCATGTTTATACAGATGGCGGTGTAGACATTTCGGTGTTTATGGAGATAGCAGTGGAGATATTTTCATGTTTATACAGATAGCGGTGTAGATATTTCCATGTTTATACTGATCGCGGTGTAGATATTTACATGTTTATAAAGATGGTGGTGTAGATATTTCCATGTTCATAGAGATAGCGTTGTTGATTTTTCCAAGTTTATAGAGATATCTCTGTGGATATTTCCATGTATATACAGATAGGGCTGTAGATATTTCCATGTTTATAGAGATGGCGGTGTAGATATTTAAATGTTTATACAGATCACGGTGTAGTTATTTCCATGTTTATACAGATTGCGGTGTAGATATTTCCATGTTTATACAGATCATGGTGTAGATATTTCCATGTTTATACAGATCGCGGTGTTGATATTACCATGTTTATAGGGATAGCGGTGCAAATATTTCCACTTTTATACAGATAGCAGTGTAGTTATTAGCATGTTTATACAGATAGCGGTGTAGATATTTCCAGGTATAAACAGATCTCGGTGTATATATTTCCATGTTAAAACAGATGGCGGTGTAGATATTTCCTTGTTTATACAAATAGCGGTGTAGTTATTTCCATGTTTATACAGATAGCGGTGTAGATATTTCCATGTATTCAGATGGCTGTGTAGATATTTCCATGTTTATACAGATGGCTGTGTAGATAATTCCATGTTTATACAGATGACTTTGTAGGTATTTCCATGTTTATACAGATGGCGGTGTAGGTATTTCCATGTTTATAGGGATAGCTGTGTAGATATTTCCATGTTTATACAGATAGCGGTGTAGATATTTCCATGTTTATACAGATCACGGTGTAGATATTTCCATGTTTATAGAGACAGCAGTGGAGATATTTCCATGTTTATACACATAGCGGTGTAGATATTTCCATGTTTATACAGATGGCGGTGTAGGTATTTCCATGTTTGTAGAGCTGGCGGTGTAGATATTTCCATGTTTATAGAAATAGCGGTGAAGATATATCCATGATCATAGAGATAGCAGTGAGGTTATTTCCATGTTTATACAGATAGCAGTGTAGATATTTCCACTGTTATAGAGATAGCGGTTTAGATATTTCATATTTATACAGATAGTGGTGTAGATATTTCCATGTTTATACAAATTGCGGTGTAGATATTTCCATGTTTATACAGATAGCGGTGTAGTTATTTCCACGTTTATACAGATGGCGGTGTAGATTATTCCATCTTTCTACAAATGGCAGTGTAGATATTTCCATGTTTATAGACATGGCGGTGTAGATATTTCCATGTTTATATAGATGGCAGTGTAGATATTTTCTTGTTTATGTAGATGGTGTTGTAGATACCTCCATGTTTAAAGAGATGGCAGTGTGTATATTTCCATGTTGATGGAGATAGCGGTGTAGTTATTTCCATGTTTATAGAGATAGCGCTGTAGTTATTTCCATGTTTATAGAGATAGCGGTGTAGATATTTCCATGTTTCTACAGATGACTTTGTAGATATTTCCATGTTTGTACAGATGGCAGTGTAGATATTTCCATGTTTATAGAGATAGCGGTGTAGATATTTTCATGTTAATACAGATTGCGGTGGAGTTATGTCCATGTTTATACAGATAGCAATGGAGATATTTCCACGTTAATACACATAGCGGTGTAGATATTTCCATGTTTATACAGATAGCGGTGTAGAAATTTCCATGTTTATACAGATGGTTGTGCCGATATTTCCATGTTTATACAGAGTTCTCTGTAAATATTTCCATGTTTATATAGATGACAGTGTAGATATTTCCAGGTTTTTACAGATGACTGTGTACATATTTCCATGTTAATACAGATGGCGGTGTAGATATTTCCATGTTTATAGAGATAGTGGTGTAGATATTTCCATGTTTATAGAGATAGCGGTTTAAATATTTCCATCTTTATACAGATAGTGGTGTAGGTATTTCCATGCTTATAGAGATGGCGGTGTAGATACAGCCATGTTTCTGAATATGGCAGTGTAGATATTTTCATGTTTACATAGATGGCGGTGTAGATATTTCCATGTTTGTACAGATGGCGGTGTTGACGTTTCCATCTATACACAGATTTCCGTGTAGGTATTTCCATGTGTATACAGATGGAATTGTAGATATTTCCAAGTTTATACAGATGGTGGTGTAGATATTTCCATGTTTATACAGATGACTGTATAGGTATTTCTATGTTTTTATTGATGGCATTGTAGATATTTCCATGTTTATAGAGATAGCAATGTAGATATTTCCCTGTTTATACAGATGGTGGTGTAGATATTTCCATGTTTATACAGATAGCGTTGTAGATATTTCCATATTTATACAGATAACTGTGTAGATATTTCCATGTTTATACAGATAGCGGTGAAAATATTTCCATGTTTATACAGATCATGGTGTAGATATTTCCATGTTTATAGAGATAGCGGTGTAGATATTTCCATGTTTATACAGATAGCGGTGTAGATATTTCCATGTTTATACAGATAGCGGTGCAGATATTTCCATGTTTGTACAGATGGCGGTGTTGATATTTCCATCTATACACGGATAACCGTGTAGATATTTCCATGTTTATACAGATGGGGGCAACGATATTTCTATGGATATGTAGATGGCGGTGTAGATATTTCCATGTTTATACAGATAGCGATGTAGTTATTTCCATGTTTATATAGATAGCGGTGTAGATATTTCCATGTATGTACACATGGCTGTGTAGATATTTCCATGTTTATACAGATGGCTTTGTAGATATTTGCATGTTTATACAGATGACTTTGTACGTATTTCCATGTTTATACAGTTGGCGTTGTAGATATTTCCATGTTTATAGAGATAGCTGTGTAGATATTTCCATGTTTATACAGATAGCGGTGTAGATATTTCCATGTTTATACAGATCAGGGTGTAGATATTTCCATGTTTATACAAATCGCGTTGTAGATATTTCCATGTATATACCGATAGCGGTGTTGGTATTTCCATGTTTATACAGATGGCGGTGTAGATATTTCCATATTCATACAGATGTCTTTGTAGATATTTCCACGTGTATACAGATGGTATTGTAGGTATTTCCATGTATATACAGATGGTGGTGTAGATATTTCCATGTTTATACAGTTGGCGGTGTAGATATTTCCATGTTTTTTTCAGATGACAGTGTAGATATTTCAATGTTTATAGAGATGGCGCTGTAGAGATTTCTATGTTTATACAGATAACGGTGGAGATATTTCCATGTTTATACAGACAGCAGTGGAGATATTTCCATGTTTATACACATAGCGGTGTACATATTTCCATGTTTATAGAGACAGCGGTGTAGGTATTTCCATGTTTATACAGATAGCGGTGCAGATATTTCCATGTTTATACAGATGCCTATGCAGTTATCTCCATATTTATACAGAGGGCTGTGTAGATATTTCTATGTTTATACAGATGGCAGGGTAGATATTTCCATGTTCCTACACATGACTGTGTAGGTATTTCCATGTTTATACAGATGGCTTTGTAGATATTTCCATGTCTATAGACATAGCGGTGCAGATATTTCCATGTTTATACGGATAGCGGTGTATATATTTCCATGTTTATACAGATCGTGGTGTAGATATTTCCATGTTTATACAGATACCGGTGTGGATATTTCCATGTTTATACAGACCGCAGTGTAGGTATTTCCATGTTTATAGAGATAGCAGTGTAGATATTTCCAAGTTTGTACAGATTGCGGTGTGGGTGCTTCCGTTTATACACAGATTGCCGTGTAGGTATTTCCATGTGTATACAGATGGCATTGTAGATATTTCCATGTTTCTACAGATGGTGTTGTAGATATTTCCATGTTTACACAGATGTCTATATACGTATTTTCATGTTTATACAGATGGCGGTGTAGATATTTCCATGTTTATAGTGATAGCGGTGTAGATATTTCCATATTTATACAGATAACGGTGTAGATATTTCCATGATTATACAGATAGCGGTGTAAATATTTCCATGTTTATACAGATCACGGTGTAGATATTTCCTTGTTTATACAAATAGTGCTGTAGTTATTTCCATGTTTATACAGATTGTGGTGTAGATATTTCCATGTATACACAGATGGCTGTGTAGATATTTCCATGTTTATACAGATGGCTTTGTAGATATTTCCATGTTTATACAGATGACTTTGTACGTATTTCCATGTTTATACAGTTGGCGGTGTAGATATTTCCATGTTTATAGAGATAGCTGTGTAGATATTTCCATGTTTATACAGATAGCGGTGTAGATATTTCCATGTTTATACAGATCAGGGTGTAGATATTTCCATGTTTATACAAATCGCGGTGTAGATGTTTCCATGTTTATACAGATAGCGGTGTAGATATTTCCATGTTTTTACATATATCGGTGTAGCTATTTCCATGTTTAAACCGATTGCGGTGTAGATATTTCCATCTTTCTACAGATGGCATTTTAGATATTTCCATGTTTATGCAGAAGGCGGTGTAGATATATCCATGTTTATATAGATGGTGGTGTAGATATTACCATGTTTATACAGATATCGGTGTAGATATTTCCATGTTTATACAGATGGTGTTGTAGATATTTCCATGTTTATTCAGATGACTGTGTAGATATTTCCATGTTTTTACAGAAGGCAGTGTATATATTTCAATGTTTATAGAGATGGCTCTTTAAATATTTCCATGTTTATACAGATCGCCGTGTAGATATTTCCATGTTTTTACAGATATCGGTGTAGATATTTCCATGTTTACACAGATTGCGGTGTAGATATTTCCGTCTTTCTACAGATGGCATTGTATATATTTCCATGTTTATACAGATGGCGGTGTAGATATTTCCATGTTTATATAGATGGTGGTGTTGATATTACCATGTTTATACAGATAGCGGTGTAGATATTCTCATGTTTATACAGATCGTGGTGAAGATATTTCCATGTTTATACAGATCGCGGTGTAGATATTTCCATGTTTATACAGATAGCGGTGTAGATATTTCCATGTTTATACAGATAGCGGTGTAGATATTTCCATGTTTATAGAGATAGCGGTGTAGGTATTTCCATGTTTATAGACATAGCGGTGTAGATATTTCTATGTTTATATAGATGGCGTTGTAGAAATTTCCATGTTTATACCGATAGCGGTGTTGTTATTTCCACGTTTATACAGATAGCGGTGTAGATATTTCCATGTTTATACAGATCGCGGTGTAGATATTTTCATGTTTATACAGATCACGGTGTAGATATTTCCATGTTTATAGAGATCGCAATGTAGATATTTCCATGTTTATACAGATAGCAGTGTAGATATTTCCTTGTTTATACAGATAACGCTGTAGATATTTCCATGTTTATACAGATGGCGGTGTAGATATTTCCATGTTTATAGAGATGGCAGTGTAGATATTTCCATGTTTATAGAGATAGCGGTGTAGATATATCCATGTTCATAGAGATAGCAGTGAGGATATTTCCATGTTTATACAGATAGCAGTGTAGACATTTCCATTTTTATAGAGATAGCGGTTTAGATATTTCATATTTATACAGATAGCCGTGTAGATATTTCCATGTTTGTACAGATTGCAGTGTAGATATTTCCATTTTTATACACAGGACTGCGTAGGTATTTCCATGTTTATACAGATGGCTTTGTAGATATTTCCATGTTTATAGAGATAGCGGTGCAGATATTTCCATGTTTGTACAGATGGCGGTGTTGACGTTTCCATCTATACACAGATTTCCGTGTAGGTATTTCCATGTGTATACAGATGGAATTGTAGATATTTCCAAGTTTATACAGATGGTGGTGTAGATATTTCAATGTTTATACAGATGACTGTATAGGTATTTCTATATTTTTATAGATGGCATTGTAGATATTTCCATGTTTATAGAGATAGCAATGTAGATATTTCCCTGTTTATACAGATGGTGGTGTAGATATTTCCATGTTTATACAGATAGCGGTGTAGATATTTCCATATTTATACAGATAACTGTGTAGATATTTCCATGTTTATACAGATAGCGGTGAAAATATTTCCATGTTTATACAGATCATGGTGTAGATATTTCCATGTTTATACAGATAGCGGTGCAGGTATTTCCATGTTTGTACAGATGGCGGTGTTGATATTTCCATCTATACACGGATAACCGTGTAGATATTTCCATGTTTATACAGATGGGGGCAACGATATTTCTATGGATATGTAGATGGCGGTGTAGATATTTCCATGTTTATACAGATAGCGATGTAGTTATTTCCATGTTTATATAGATAGCGGTGTAGATATTTCCATGTATGTACACATGGCTGTGTAGATATTTCCATGTTTATACAGATGGCGGTGTAGATATTTCCATGTTAATACTGATCGCGGTGTTGATATTTCCATGTTTATACAGATGGCGGTGTAGATATTTCCATGTTTTTACAGATAACTTTGAAAGTATTTCCATGTTTATACACATGGCGGTGTAGATATTTCGATGTTTATAGAGATAGCAGTGGAGATATTTCCATGTTTATACAGATAGCGGTGTAGATATTTCCATGTTAATACTGATCGCGGTGTTGATATTTCCATGTTTATACAGATGGCGGTGTAGATATTTCCATATTTATACAGATGTCTGTGTAGATATTTCCATGTGTATACAGATGGTATTGTAGTTATTTACATGTTTATACAGATGGTGGTGTTGATATTTCCATGTTTATTCGGATGACTGTGTAGATATTTCCATGTTTATACAGATGGCTGTGTACATATTTCCATGTTTATACTGATGGCAGTGTGGATATTTCCATGTTCCTACACATGACTGTGTAGTTATTTCCATGTTTATACAGATTTCTTTGCAGGTATTTCCTGGTTTATAGAGATAGCGGTGTAGATATTTCCATGTTTATAAAGATACCGGTGTAGATATTTCCATGTTTATACATACCGCTGTGTAGATATTTCCATGTTTATACAGATAGCGGTGTAGATATTTCCATGTCTGTACAGATGGCGGTGTTGATGTTTCCACCTATACACAGATTGCTGTGTAGGTGTTTCCATGTGTATACAGATGGCATTGTAGATATTTCCATGTTTATACAGATGGTGGTGTAGATGTTTCCATGTTTCTACAGATGGCGTTGTAGGTATTTCCATGTTTATACAGGTAACGGTGTAGATATTTCCATATTTAAACAGATAGCGGTGTAAATATTTCCATGTTTATAGAGATCACGGTGTAGATATTTCCATGTTTATAGAGATAGCGGTGTAGATATTTCCATGTTTATAGAGATAGCGGTTTAGATATTTCCATATTTATACAGACCGCGGTGTAGATATTTCCATGTTTATACACATTGCGGTGCAGATATTTCCATGTTTATACAGATGGCGGCACAGTTATTTCCATGGATATGTAGATGGCAGTGTAGATATCTCCATGTTTATACAGATCGCGGTGTAGTTATTTTCATGTTTATATAGATAGCGGTGTAGATATTTCCATGTATATACACATGGCTGTGTAGATATTTCCATGTTTATACAGATGGCGGTGTAGATATTTCCATGCTGATACAGATAACTTTGTAAGTATTTCCTTGTTTATACAGATGGCGATGAAGATATTTCGATGTTTATAGAGATAGCATTGGAGATATTTCCATGTTTATACAGATAGCGGTGTAGATATTTCCAAGTTTATACTGATCGTGGTGTAGATATTTCCATGTTTATAGAGATAGCGGTGTTGATTTTTCCATGTTTATAGAGACAGCGGTGTGGATATTTCCATGTTTATACAGGTAGGGGTGTAGATATTTCCGTGTTTATACAGATGGCAGTGTAGATATTTCAATGTTCATACAGATCACGGTGTAGATATTTCCCTGCTTATACAAATAGCGGTGTAGATATTTCCATGTTTATACAGATAGCGGTGTAGATATTTCCATGTACATACAGATGGCTGTGTAGTTATTTCCATGTTTATACAGATGGCTGTGTAGATATTTCCATGTTTATACCGATGACTTTGTAGGTATTTCCATGTTTATACTGATGGCGGCGTAGATATTTCCAAGTTTATAGAGATAGCTGTGTAGATATTTCCATGTTTATACAGATTGCGGTGTAGATATTTCCATGTTTATACAGCTCGCGGTTCAGATATTATATGTTTATACAGATGGCATTTTAGATATTTCCTTATTCACACAGATGGCCGTGTAGATGTTTCTATGTTTATACAGATGGCGGAGTAGTTAGTTCCATGTTTATGGAGATGGCAGTGTAGATATTTTCATGTTTATAGAGATGGCGGTGTATATATTTCCCTGTTTATACATATAGCTGTGTAGATATTTCCATGTGTTTACAGATGGCATTGTAGACATTTCCATGTTTATACAGATGACTGTATTGGTATTTCCATGTTTTTACAGATGGCAGTGCAGATATTTCCATGTTTATAGAGATAACGGTGTAGATATCTCCATGTTTGTACAGATGGCGGTGTTGATATTTCCATCTATACACAGATGGCCGTGTAGATATTTCCATGTTTATACAGATGGCGGCGTAGATATTTCCATGGACATGCAGATGGCGGTGTAGATATTTCCATGTTTATACTGATAGCTGTGTAGATATTTCCATGTTTACACAGATGGTGGTGAAGATATTTCCGTGTTTATACACATGGCGGAGTAGATACTTCCATCTTTATGGAGATGGCAGTGTAGATATTTTCATGTTTATAGAGATGGCGGTGTAGATATTTCCGTACATATAGAGATAGCGGTGTAGATATTTCCATCTTTCTACAGATGGCAGTGTAGATATTTCCATGTATATACAGATGGCGGTGTAGATATTTCCATATTTATACAGATATCTGTGTGGATATTTCCATGTGTATACAGATGGTATTGTAGGTATTTCCATGTTTATACAGATGGTGGTGTAGATATTTCCATGTTTATTCAGATTACTGTGTAGATATTTCCATATTTTTACAGATGGCAGTGTAGATATTTCAATGTTTATAGAGATGGCGCTGTAGATATTTCCATGTTTATACACATCGCGGTGTAGATATTTCCATGTTTATACAGATAACGGTGTAGATATTTCCATGTTTTTACAGATATCGGTTAGATATTTCTATGTTTACACAGATTGCGGTGTAGTTTTTTCCATCTTTCTACAGACGGCATTGTAGATATTTCCATGTTTATAAAGATGGCAGAGTAGGTATTTCTATGTTTATATAGATGGTGGTGTAGGTATTACCATGTTTATAGAGATAGCCGTGTAGATATTTCCATGGTTATACAGACCGTGGTGAAGATATTTCCATGTTTATACAGATCGCGGTGTAGATATTTCCATGTTTATACAGATCGCGGTGTAGGTATTTCCATGTTTATACATATAGCGGTGTAGATATTTCCATGTTTATACAGATAGCGGTGTAGATATTTCCATGTTTATAGAGATAGCGGTGTAGGTATTTCCATGTTTATAGACATAGCGGTGTAGATATTTCCATGTTTATATAGATGGCGTTGTAGATATTTCCATATTTATACCGATAGCGGTGTTGGTATTTCCATGTTTATACAGATGGCAGTGTAGATATTTCCATATTCATACAGATGTCTGTGTAGATATTTCCACGTGTATACAGATGGTATTGCATGTATTTCCATGTATATACAGTTGGTGGTGTAGATATTTCCATGTTAATACAGTTGGCGGTGTAGATATTTCCATGTTTTTACAGATGGCAGTGTAGATATTTCAATGTTTATAGAGATGGCGCTGTAGAGATTTCTATGTTTATACAGATAACGGTGGAGTTATTTCCATGTTTATACAGACATCAGTGGAGATATTTCCATCTTTATACACATAGCTGTGTACATATTTCCATGTTTATAGAGACAGCGGTGTAGGTATTTCCATGTTTATACAGATAGCGGTGCAGATATTTCCATGTTTATACAGACGCCTATGCAGTTATCTCCATATTTATACAGAGGGCTGTGTAGATATTTCTATGTTTATACAGATGGCAGTGTAGATATTTCCATGTTCCTACACATGACTGTGAAGGTATTTCCATGTTTATACAGATGGCTTTGTAGATATTTCCATGTCTATAGAGATAGCTGTGCAGATATTTCCATGTTTATATGGATAGCGGTGTATATATTTCCATGTTTATACAGATCGTGGTGTAGGTATTTCCATGTTTATACAGATGGCGGTGTAGATATTTCCATATTTATACAGATGTCTGTGTAGATATTTCCATGTGTATACAGATGGTATTGTAGTTATTTACATGTTTATACAGATGGTGGTGTTGATATTTCCATGTTTATTCGGATGACTGTGTAGATATTTCCATGTTTATACAGATGGCTGTGTACATATTTCCATGTTTATACTGATGGCAGTGTGGATATTTCCATGTTCCTACACATGACTGTGTAGTTATTTCCATGTTTATACAGATTTCTTTGCAGGTATTTCCTGGTTTATAGAGATAGCGGTGTAGATATTTCCATGTTTATAAAGATACCGGTGTAGATATTTCCATGTTTATACATACCGCTGTGTAGATATTTCCATGTTTATACAGATAGCGGTGTAGATATTTCCATGTCTGTACAGATGGCGGTGTTGATGTTTCCACCTATACACAGATTGCTGTGTAGGTGTTTCCATGTGTATACAGATGGCATTGTAGATATTTCCATGTTTATACAGATGGTGGTGTAGATGTTTCCATGTTTCTACAGATGGCGTTGTAGGTATTTCCATGTTTATACAGGTAACGGTGTAGATATTTCCATATTTAAACAGATAGCGGTGTAAATATTTCCATGTTTATAGAGATCACGGTGTAGATATTTCCATGTTTATAGAGATAGCGGTGTAGATATTTCCATGTTTATAGAGATAGCGGTTTAGATATTTCCATATTTATACAGACCGCGGTGTAGATATTTCCATGTTTATACACATTGCGGTGCAGATATTTCCATGTTTATACAGATGGCGGCACAGTTATTTCCATGGATATGTAGATGGCAGTGTAGATATCTCCATGTTTATACAGATCGCGGTGTAGTTATTTCCATGTTTATATAGATAGCGGTGTAGATATTTCCATGTATATACACATGGCTGTGTAGATATTTCCATGTTTATACAGATGGCGGTGTAGATATTTCCATGCTGATACAGATAACTTTGTAAGTATTTCCTTGTTTATACAGATGGCGATGAAGATATTTCGATGTTTATAGAGATAGCATTGGAGATATTTCCATGTTTATACAGATAGCGGTGTAGATATTTCCAAGTTTATACTGATCGTGGTGTAGATATTTCCATGTTTATAGAGATAGCGGTGTTGATTTTTCCATGTTTATAGAGACAGCGGTGTGGATATTTCCATGTTTATACAGGTAGGGGTGTAGATATTTCCGTGTTTATACAGATGGCAGTGTAGATATTTCAATGTTCATACAGATCACGGTGTAGATATTTCCCTGCTTATACAAATAGCGGTGTAGATATTTCCATGTTTATACAGATAGCGGTGTAGATATTTCCATGTACATACAGATGGCTGTGTAGTTATTTCCATGTTTATACAGATGGCTGTGTAGATATTTCCATGTTTATACCGATGACTTTGTAGGTATTTCCATGTTTATACTGATGGCGGCGTAGATATTTCCAAGTTTATAGAGATAGCTGTGTAGATATTTCCATGTTTATACAGATTGCGGTGTAGATATTTCCATGTTTATACAGCTCGCGGTTCAGATATTATATGTTTATACAGATGGCATTTTAGATATTTCCTTATTCACACAGATGGCCGTGTAGATGTTTCTATGTTTATACAGATGGCGGAGTAGTTAGTTCCATGTTTATGGAGATGGCAGTGTAGATATTTTCATGTTTATAGAGATGGCGGTGTATAAAATTCCCTGTTTATACATATAGCTGTGTAGATATTTCCATGTGTTTACAGATGGCATTGTAGACATTTCCATGTTTATACAGATGACTGTATTGGTATTTCCATGTTTTTACAGATGGCAGTGCAGATATTTCCATGTTTATAGAGATAACGGTGTAGATATCTCCATGTTTGTACAGATGGCGGTGTTGATATTTCCATCTATACACAGATGGCCGTGTAGATATTTCCATGTTTATACAGATGGCGGCGTAGATATTTCCATGGACATGCAGATGGCGGTGTAGATATTTCCATGTTTATACTGATAGCTGTGTAGATATTTCCATGTTTACACAGATGGTGGTGAAGATATTTCCGTGTTTATACACATGGCGGAGTAGATACTTCCATCTTTATGGAGATGGCAGTGTAGATATTTTCATGTTTATAGAGA
Source organism: Pan paniscus (assembly GCF_029289425.2). Classification (NCBI taxonomy): domain Eukaryota; kingdom Metazoa; phylum Chordata; class Mammalia; order Primates; family Hominidae; genus Pan; species Pan paniscus. The sequence continues at coordinate 74,233,257 of NC_073270.2, forward strand.
TGGCGGTGTAGATATTTCCGTACATATAGAGATAGCGGTGTAGATATTTCCATCTTTCTACAGATGGCAGTGTAGATATTTCCATGTATATACAGATGGCGGTGTAGATATTTCCATATTTATACAGATATCTGTGTGGATATTTCCATGTGTATACAGATGGTATTGTAGGTATTTCCATGTTTATACAGATGGTGGTGTAGATATTTCCATGTTTATTCAGATTACTGTGTAGATATTTCCATATTTTTACAGATGGCAGTGTAGATATTTCAATGTTTATAGAGATGGCGCTGTAGATATTTCCATGTTTATACACATCGCGGTGTAGATATTTCCATGTTTATACAGATAACGGTGTAGATATTTCCATGTTTTTACAGATATCGGTTAGATATTTCTATGTTTACACAGATTGCGGTGTAGTTTTTTCCATCTTTCTACAGACGGCATTGTAGATATTTCCATGTTTATAAAGATGGCAGAGTAGGTATTTCTATGTTTATATAGATGGTGGTGAAGGTATTACCATGTTTATAGAGATAGCCGTGTAGATATTTCCATGGTTATACAGACCGTGGTGAAGATATTTCCATGTTTATACAGATCGCGGTGTAGATATTTCCATGTTTATACAGATCGCGGTGTAGGTATTTCCATGTTTATACATATAGCGGTGTAGATATTTCCATGTTTATACAGATAGCGGTGTAGATATTTCCATGTTTATAGAGATAGCGGTGTAGGTATTTCCATGTTTATAGACATAGCGGTGTAGATATTTCCATGTTTATATAGATGGCGTTGTAGATATTTCCATATTTATACCGATAGCGGTGTTGGTATTTCCATGTTTATACAGATGGCAGTGTAGATATTTCCATATTCATACAGATGTCTGTGTAGATATTTCCACGTGTATACAGATGGTATTGCATGTATTTCCATGTATATACAGATGGTGGTGTAGATATTTCCATGTTAATACAGTTGGCGGTGTAGATATTTCCATGTTTTTACAGATGGCAGTGTAGATATTTCAATGTTTATAGAGATGGCGCTGTAGAGATTTCTATGTTTATACAGATAACGGTGGAGTTATTTCCATGTTTATACAGACATCAGTGGAGATATTTCCATCTTTATACACATAGCTGTGTACATATTTCCATGTTTATAGAGACAGCGGTGTAGGTATTTCCATGTTTATACAGATAGCGGTGCAGATATTTCCATGTTTATACAGACGCCTATGCAGTTATCTCCATATTTATACAGAGGGCTGTGTAGATATTTCTATGTTTATACAGATGGCAGTGTAGATATTTCGATGTTCCTACACATGACTGTGAAGGTATTTCCATGTTTATACAGATGGCTTTGTAGATATTTCCATGTCTATAGAGATAGCTGTGCAGATATTTCCATGTTTATATGGATAGCGGTGTATATATTTCCATGTTTATACAGATCGTGGTGTAGGTATTTCCATGTTTATACAGATACCGGTGTAGATATTTCCATGTTTATAGAGATAGCAGTGTAGATATTTCCAAGTTTGTACAGATGGCGGTGTGGGTGCTTCCATTTATACACAGATTGCCGTGTAGGTATTTCCATGTGTATACAGATGGCATTGTAGATATTTCCATGTTTCTACAGATGGTGTTGTAGATATTTCCATGTTTACACAGATGTCTATATACGTATTTTCATGTTTATACAGATGGCGGTGTAGATATTTCCATGTTTATATAGATAGCGGTGTAGATATTTCCATATTTATACCTATAACTGTGTAGATATTTCCATGATTATACAGATAGCGGTGTAAATATTTCCATGTTTATACAGATCACGGTGTGGATATTTCCTTGTTTATACAAATAGCGGTGTAGTTATTTCCATGTTTATACAGATAGTGGTGTAGATATTTCCATGTATACACAGATGGCTGTGTAGATATTTCCATGTTTATACAGATGGCTTTGTAGATATTTCCATGTTTATACAGATGACTTTGTACGTACTTCCATGTTTATACATATGGTGGTGTAGATATTTCCATGTTTATTCAGATGACTGTGTAGATATTTCCATGTTTTTACAGATGGCGGTGTAGATATTTCAATGTTTATAGAGATGGCGCTGTAGATATTCCCATGTTTAAACAGACACCGGTGTAGATATTTCCATGTTTATACAGACCGCAGTGTAGATATTTCCATGTTTATAGAGATAACAGTGTAGATATTTCCATCTTTGTACAGATGGCGGTGTTGATGATTCCATCTATACAAAGATTGCCGTGTAGGTATTTCCATGTGTATACAGATGGCATTGTAGATATTTCCATGTTTATACAGATGGTGGTGTAGATATTTCCATGTTTACACAGATGACTGTATAGTTATTTCCATGTTTATACAGATGGTGGTGTAGATATTTCCAAGTTTATACAGATAGCTGTGTAGATATTTCCATATTTATACAGATAACGGTGAAGAAGTTTCCATCTTTATAAGAAAGCGGTGTAAATATTTCCATGTTTATACAGATCACGGTGTAGATATTTCCATGTTTATAGAGATAGCGGTGTAGATATTTCCAAGTTTATACAGAGAGCAGTGTAGATATTTCCATGTTTATACAGACCGCAGTGTAGATATTTCCATGTTTATACATATAGCGGTGCAGATATTTCCATGTTTGTAAAGATGGCGGTGTTGATATTTCCATCTATACACAGTTGACCGAGTAGATATTTCCATGTTTATACAGATGGCGACGCAGTTATTTCCATGGATATGTAGATGGTTTTGTAGGTATTTCCATGTTTATACAGATAGCGGTGTAGTTATTTCCATATATATAGATTGCGGTGTAGATATTTCCATGTGTAAACAGATGGCTGTGTAGGTATTTCCATGTTTACAGATAGCAATGTAGATATTTCCATGTTTATACAGATGGCGGTGTAGATATTTCGATGTTTATAGAGATGGCGATGTAGATATTTCCATGTTTATACAGATGACGGTGTAGATATTTGCTTGTTAAAAAAATAGCGGTGTAGTTATTTCCATGTTTATACAGATAGCGGTGTAGATATTTCCATGTATATACAGATGGCTGTGTAGATATTTCCATGTTTATACAGATGGCTTTGTAGATATTTCCAGGTTTAAACAGATGACTTTGTAGGTATTTCCATGTTTATTCAGATGGCGGTGTAGATATTTCCATGTTTATAGAGGTAGCTGTGTAGATATTTCCATGTTTATACAGATAGCGGTGTAGATATTTCCGTGTTTATACAGATCACGGTGTAGATATTTCCATGTTTATACAGATCGCGGTGAAGATATTTCCATGTTTATACAGATGGTGGTGTAGATATTTCCATGTTTACACAGACGACTGTATAGTTATTTCCATGTTTATACAGATGGCGGTGTAGATATTTCCAAGTTTATAGAGATAGCGGTGTAGATATTTCCATATTTATACAGATAACGGTGTAGAAGTTTCCATGTTTATACAGATAGCGGTGTAAATATTTCCATGTTTATACAGATCACGGTGTAGGTATTTCCATGTTTATAGAGATAGCGGTGTAGATATTTCCTAGTTTATACAGAGAGCAGTGTAGATATTTCCATGTTTATACAGACCGCGGTGTAGATATTTCCATGTTTGTACAGATATCGGTGCAGATGTTTCCATGTTTGTGCAGATGGCGGTGTTGATATTTCCATCTATACACAGATGACCGTGTAGATATTTCCATGTTTATACAGATGGCGGCGCAGTTATTTCCATGGATATGTAGATGGTGGTGTAGGTATTTCCATGTTTATACAGATAGCGGTGTAGTTATTTCCATGTTTATATAGATAGCGGTGTAAATATTTCCATGTATGTACACATGGTTGTGTAGATATTTCCATGTTTATGGAGATGGCGGTGTAGATATTTCCATGTTTATACAGATAACTTTGTAAGTATTTCCATGTTTACACAGATGGCGGTGTAGATATTTCGATGTTTATAGAGATAGCGGTGTGGATATTTCCATGTTTATACAGATAAGGGTGTAGATATTTCCATGTTTATAGAGATGGCAGTGTCGATATTTCCATGTTTATACAGATCACGGTGTAGATATTTCCCTGTTTATACAAATAGCGGTGTAGTTATTTACATGTTTATACAGATAGCGGTGTAGATATTTCCACGTATATACAGATGGCTGTGTAGATATTGCCATGTTTATACAGATGGCTGTGTTGATATTTCCATGTTTATACAGATAACTTTGTAGGTATTTCCATGTTTATACAGATGGCGGTGTAGATATTTCCATGTTTATGGAGATAGCTGTGTAGATATTTCCATGTTTATACAGATCGCGGTGTAGATATTTCCATGTTTGTACAGATCCCGGTGTAGATATTTCCATGTTTATACAGATAACGGTGTAGATATTTCCATGTTTATAGAGATAGCGGTGTAGATATTTCCATGTGTATAGACATAGCGGTTTAGATATTTCCATGTTTATATAGATGGCGTTGTAGATATTTCCATGTTTTTACCGATAGCAGTGTTGGTATTTCCACGTTTATACAGATAGCGATGTTGATATTTCCATGTTTATACAGCTCACGGTGCAGATATTTATATCCTTATACAGATGACATTGTAGATATTTCCTTGTTCACACAGATGGCGGTGTAGATATTTCCATGTTTATACAGATGGTGGAGAAGTTAGTTCCATGTTTATGGAGATGGCAGTGTAGGTATTTTCATGTTTATAGAGATGGCGGTGTAGATATTTCCATATTTATAGAGACAGCAGTGTAGATATTTACATGTTTATAAAGATGCCTGTGTAGATATTTCCATGTGTATACAGATGGCATTGTAGATGTTTCCATGTTTATACAGATGACTGTATAGGTATTTCCATGTTTTTACAGATGGCAGTGCAGAGATTTCCATGTTTATAGAGATAGCGGTGTAGATATTTCCATGTTTGTACAGATGGCGGTGTTGATATTTCCATCTATACACAGATGGCCGTGTAGATATTTCCATGTTTATGCAGATGGCGGCATAGATATTTCCATGGACTTGCAGATGGCGGTGTAGATATTTCCATGTATATACACATGGCTGTGTAGATACTTCCATGTTTATACAGATGGCGATGTAGATATTTCCATGTTTATACAGATAGCGGTGTAGATATTTCCATGTTTACAGAGATGGTGGTGTAGATATTTCCGTGTTTATACACATGGCGGAGTAGATGCTTCCATCTTTATGGAGATGGCAGTGTAGATATTTTCATGATTATAGAGATAGCGGTGTAGATATTTCCATCTTTCTGCAGACGGCAGTGTAGATATTTCCATGTTTATACAGATGGCCGTGTAGAAATTTCCATATTTATATAGATGTCTGTGTAGATATTTCCATGTGTATACAGTTGGTATTGTAGGTACTTCCATGTTTATACATATGGTGGTGTAGATATTTCCATGTTTATTCAGATGCCTGTGTAGATATTTCCATGTTTTTACAGATGGCAGTGTAGATATTTCAATGTTAATAGAGATGGCGCTGTAGATGTTTCCATGTTTAAACAGATACCGGTGTAGATATTTCCATTTTTATACAGACCGCAGTGTAGATATTTCCATGTTTATAGAGATAGCGGTGTAGATATTTCCATGTTTGTACAGATGGCGGTGTTGATATTTCCATCTATACACAGATGGCCGTGTAGATATTTCCATGTTTATACAGATGGCGGCGCAGATATTTCCATGGATATGTAGATGTCGGTGTAGATATTTCCATGTCTATACAGATAGCGGTGTAGTTATTTCCATGTTTATATAGATATCGGTGTAAATATTTCCATGTATGTACACATGGCTGTGTAGATATTTCCATGTGTATAAAGATGGCGGTGTAGATATTTCCATGTTTATACAGATAACTTTGTAAGTATTACCATTTTTATAGAAATGGCGGTGTAGATATTTCGATGTTTATAGAGATAGCATTGGAGATATTTCCATGTTTATACAGATAGCGGTTTAGATATTTCCATGTTTATACTGATCTTGGTGTAGATATTTCCATTTTTATAGAGATGGCGGTGTAGATATTTCCATGTTCATAGAGATAGCAGTGTTTATTTTTCCATGTTTATAGAGATAGCGGTGTGGATATTTCCATGTTTAAACAGATAAGGGTGTAGATATTTCCATGTTTATAGAGATGGCAGTGTAGATATTTCCATGTTTATACAGAACACGGTGTAGATATTTCCTTGTTTATACGCATTTCTGTGTAGTTATTTCCATGTTTATATAGATAGCGGTGTAGATATTTCCATGTATATACAGATGGCTGTGTAGATATTTCCATGTTTATACAGATGGCTGTGTAGATATTTACATCTTTATACAGATGACTTTGTAGGTATTTCCATGTTTATACACATGGCGGTGTGGATATTTCAATGTTTTTGGAGATAGCTGTGGAGATATTTCAATGTTTATACAGATAGCGGTGTAGATATTTCCATGTTTATACAGATCGCGGTGTATATTTTCCATGTTTATACAGATCGTGGTGTAGATATTTCCATGTTTATAGAGATAGCGGTGTAGATATTTTCAGGTTTTTACAGATATCGGTGTAGATATTTCTATGTTTACACAGATTGCGGTGTAGATATTTCCATCTTTCTACAGATGACATTGTAGACATTTCCATGGTCATACAGATGGCGGTGTAGATATTTCCATGTTTATATAGATGGCGGTGTAGATATTTCCATGTTTATACAGATAGCGGTGTAGATATTTTCATGTTTATAGATATAGCGGTGTAAGTATTTCCATGTTTATAGACATAGCGGTGTAGATATTTCCCTGTTTATATAGACGGTGTTGTAGATATTTCCATGTTTATACTGATAGCGGTGTTGGTATTTCCACGTTTATACAGATAGCGATGTATATATTTCCATGTTTATGCAGCTCGCGGTGCAGATATTTATATCTTTATAAAGATGGCATTGTAGATATTTCCTTGTTCACACAGATGGCGGTGTAGATGTTTCCATGTTTATACAGATGGCGGAGAAGTTAGTTCCATATTTATGGAGATGGCAGTGTGGATATTTTCATGTTTATAGAGATAGCAGTGTAGATATTTACATGTTTATACAGATGGCTGTGTAGATATTTCCATCTGTATACAGATTGCATTTTAGATATTTCCATGTTTATACAGATGACTGTATAGGTATTTCCATGTTTTTACAGATGGCAGTGCAGATATTTCCATGTTTATGGAGATAGCGTTGTAAATATTTCCATGTATGTACACATGGCTGTGTAGATATTTCCATGTTTATACAGATGGCAGTGTAGATATTTCCATGTTTATACAGATAACTTTGTAAGTAATTCCTTGTTTATACAGATGGCGGTGTAGTTATTTCAATGTTTATAGAGATAGCATTGGGGATATTTCCATGTTTATACAGATAGCGGTGTAGATATTTCCATGTTTATACTGATCGTGGTGTAGATATTTCCATTTTTATAGAGATTTCGGTGTAGATATTTCCATGTTCATAGAGATAGCGGTGTTGATTTTTCCATGTTTATAGAGATAGCGGTGTGGATATTTCCATGTTTATACAGATAACGGTGTAGATATTTCCATGTTTATAGAGATGGCAGTGTAGATATTTCCATGTTTATACAGATGACTTTGTAGGTATTTCCATGTTTATACAGATGGCGGAGTAGATATTTCCATGTTTATGGAGAAAGCTGTGTAGATATTTCCATGTTTATACAGATAGCGGTGTAGATATTTCCATATTTATACAGATCACGTTGTAGATATTTAAATGTTTATACAGATCGCGGTGTATATATTTCCATGTTTATACAGAAAGCGATGTGTATATTTCCATGTTTTTACAGATATCGGTGTAGATACTTCCATGTTTACACAGATTGCGGAGTAGATATTTCCATCTTTCTGCAGATGACATTGTACATATTTCCATGTTTATACAGATGGCGGTGTAGATATTTCCATGTTTATATAGATGGTGGTGTATATATTTCCATGTTTATACAGATAGCGGTGTAGAAATTTCCATGTTCATAGAGTTAACGGTGTAGGTATTTCCATGTTTATAGACATAGCGGTGTAGATATTTCCATGTTTATATTGATGGCGTTGTAGATATTTCCATGTTAATACCGATAGCGGTGTTGGTATTTCCATGTTTATACAGATAGCGATGTAGTTATATCCATGTTTGTACAGCTCGCTGTGCAGATATTTATATCTTTAAACAGATGACATTGTACATATTTCCTTATTCACACACCTGACTGTGTAGGTACTTCCATGTTTATACAGATGTCTTTGTAGATATTTCCATGTTTATAGAGATAGCGGTGCAGATATTTCCATGTATATACACATGGCTGTATAGATATTTCCATGTTTATACAGATGGTGGTGTAGATATTTCCATGTTTATACAGATAACTTTGTAAGTATTTCCATGTTTATACAGATGGCGGTGTAGATATTTTGATGTTTACATAGATAGCAGTGGAGATATTTCCATGTTTATACAGATTGCGGTGTAGATATTTCCATGTTTATACTGATCGTGGTGTAGATATTCCCATGTTTATAGAGATGGCAGTGTAGATATTTTCATGTTCATAGAGATAGCGGTGTTGATTTTTCCATGTTTATAGAGATAGCGGTGTGGATATTTCCTTGTTTATACAGATAGGGGTGTAGATATTTCCATGTTTATACAGATGGCGGTGTAGATACTTCCATGTTTACACATATCACGGTGTAGATATTTCCTAGTTTATACAAATAGCTGTGTAGTTATTTCCATGTTTGTACAGATAGCAGTGTAGATATTTGCATGTATATACAGATGGCTGTGTAGATATTTCCATGTTTATACAGATGGCTTTGTAGATATTTCCATGTTTATACAGATGACTTTGTAGTTATTTCCATGTTTATACAGATGGCGGTGTAGTTATTTCCATGTTTATGGAGATAGCTGTGTAGATATTTCCATGTTTATACAGATAGTGGTGTAGATATTTCCATGTTTATACAGATCGCGGTGTAGATATTTCCATCTTTATACAGATCTTGCTGTAGATATTTCCATGTTTATACAGATAGCAGTATAGATATTTCCATGTTTTTACAGATAGCGGTGTAGATATTTCCACGTTTACACAGATTGCGGTGTAGATATTTCCATCTTTCTACAGATGGCATTGTAGATATTTCCATGTTTATACAGATGGTGGTGTAGATATTTCCACGTTTATATAGATGGTGGTGTAGATATTACCATGTTTTTACATGTAGCAGTGTAGATATTTCCATGTTTATACAGATTGTGGTGAAGATATTTCCATGTTTATACAGATCGCGGTGTAGATACTTCCATCTTTATACAGATACCGTTGTAGATATTTCCATGTTTATACAGACCACAGTGTAGATAATTCCATGTTTATGGAAATAGCGGTGTAGATATTTCCATGTTTGTACAGATGGCGGTGTTGATATTTCCATCTATACACAGATTGCCATGTAGTTTTTCCATGTGTATACAGATGGCATTGTAGATATTTCCATGTTTATACAGATGGTGGTGTAGATATTTCCATGTTTATACAGATGACTGTATAGGTATTTCCATGTGTTTACAGATGGCATTGTAGATATTTCCATGTTTATAGAGATAGCAGTGTAGATATTTCCATGTTTATATAGATGGCGGTGTAGATATTTCCATGTTTACAGAAATAGCAGTGTAGATATTTCCATATTTATACAGATAACTGTGTAGACATTTCCGTGTTTATACAGATAGCGGTGTAAATATTTCCATGTTTATACAGACCATGGTGTAGATAATTCCATGTTTATACAGACCGCGGGATAGATATTTCCATGTTTATACAGATAGCGGTGCAGATATTTCCATGTTTGTACAGATGGCGGTGTTGATATTTCCATCTATACACAAATGACCGTGTAGATATTACCATGTTTATACAGATGGCGGCACAGATATTTCTATGTATAAGTAGATGGCGGTGTAGATATTTCCATGTTTATACAGATAGCGGTGTAGTTATTTCCATATTTATATAGATAGCGGTGTAGATATTTCCTTGTATGTATACATGGCTGTGTAGATATTTCCATGTTTATACAGATGGCGGTGTAGATATTTCCATGTTTATACAGAGAACTTTGTAAGTATTTCCATGTTTATACAGACGGCGTTGTAGATATTTCGATGTTCATAGAGAGAGCAGTGGAAATATTTCCATGTTTATACAGATAGCAGTGTAGATATTTCCAAGTTTATACTGATCACTGTGTAGATATTTCCATGTTTATAGAGATGGCGGTGTAGATATTTCCATGTTCATAGAGGTAGTGGTTTTGATTTTTCCATGTTTATAGAGATAGCTGTGTGGATATTTCCATGTTTATACAGATAGGGGTGTAGATATTTCCATGTTTATATAGATGGCGGTGTAGATATTTCTATGTTTATACAGATCACGGTGTAGATATTTCCATGTTTATACAGATTGCGGTGTAGATATTTCCATGTTTATACAGATCATGGTGTAGATATTTCCATGTTTCTACAGATGACTGTGTAGATATTTCCATATTTGTACAGATGGCAGTGAAGATATTTCCATGTTTATAGAGATAGCTGTGGAGATATATTCATGTTTATACAGATTGCGGTGGAGGTATATCCATGTTAATACAGATAGAAATGGAGATATTTCCACGTTAATACACATAGCAGTGTAGATATTTCCATGTTTATACAGATAGCGGTGTAGGTATTTCCATGTTTATACAGATGGCTGTGTCGATATTTCCATGTTTATACAGAGTTCTCTCTAGATATTTCCATGTTTATATAGATGACAGTGTAGATATTTCCAGGTTTATACAGATGACTGTGTAGATATTTCCATGTTAATACATATGGCGGTGTAGATATTTCCATGTTTAGAGAGATAGCGGTGTAGGTATTTCCATGTTTATAGAGATAGCGGTTGAAATATTTCTATTTTTATAAAGATAGTGGTGTAGATATTTCCATGTTTATACAGCTCGCGGTGCAGATATTTATGTCTTTATAAAGATGACATTGTAGATATTTCCTTGTTCACACAGATGGCGATGTAGATGTTTCCATGTTTATACAGATGGCGGAGAAGTTAGTTCCATGTTTATGGAGATGGCAGTGTAGATATTTTCATGATTATAGAGATGGCGTTGTAGTTATTTCCATGTTTATACAGATGGCAGTGTAGATATTTCCATGTGTATACAGATGGCATTGTAGATATTTCCATGTTTACACAGATGTCTGTATAGGTATTTCCATGTTTTTACAGATGGCAGTGCAGATATTTCCATGTTTATAGAGATAGCGGTGTAGATATTTCCATGTTTGTATAGATGGCGGTGTTGATATTTCCATTTATACACAGATGGCCGTGCAGATATTTCCATGTTTATACAGATCGCGGTGTAGATATTTCCATGTTTATACACATCATGGTGTAGATATTTCCATGTTTATACAGATCGCGATGTTGATATTACCATGTTTATAGGGATGGCGGTGGAAATATTTCCACATTTATACAGATAGCGGTGTAGTTATTAGCATGTTTATACAGATAGTGGTTTAGATATTTCCATGTATATATAGATGTCTGTGTATATGTTTCCATGTTTAAACAGATGGCGGTGTAGATATTTCCCTGTTTATACAGATAGCGGTGTAGATATTTCCATGTTTATACAGATAGCTGTGTCGATAATTCCATGTATATACAGATGGCTGTGTATATATTTCCATGTTTATACAGATGGCTGTGTAGATATTTCCATGTTTACACAGATGACTTTGTAGTTATATCCATGTTTATACAGATGGCGGTATAGATATTTCCATGTTTATAGAGATAGCCGTGTAGATATTTCCATGTTTATACAGATAGCGATGTAGATATTTCCATGTTTAGACAGATCACAGTGTAGATATTTCCATGTTTATACAGATCGCGGTGTAGACATTTCCATGTTTATGCAGATTGCGATGTAGATATTTCCATGTTTATACAGTTGGCGGTGTAGATATTTCCATGTTCATAGAGATGGCGGTGTAGATATTTCCATGTTTATAGAGATAGCGGTGTAGATATATCCATGCTCATAGAGATAGCAGTGAGGATATTTCCATGTTTATACACATAGCAGTGTAGATATTTCCACTTTTATAGAGATAGCGGTTTAGATATTTCATATTTATACAGATATCGGTGTAGATCTTTCCATGATTATACAGATTGCGGTGTAGATATTTCCAAGTTTATACAAATAGCAGTGTAGATATTTCCACGTTTATACAGATGGCGGTGTAGATATTTCCATCTTTCTACAAATGGCAGTGTAGATATTTCCATGTTTATAGACATGGCGGTGTAGATATTTCCATGTTTATATAGATGGCAGTGTAGATATTTTCTTGTTTATGTAGATGGCGTTGTAGACACCTCCATGTTTAAAGAGATGGCGGTGTGTATATTTCCATGATGATGGAGATAGTGGTGTAGATATTTCCATGTTTATAGAGATAGCGGTGTAGTTACTTCCATGTTTATAGAGATAGCGGTGTAGATATTTCCATGTTTCTACAGGTGAATTTGTATATATTTCCATATTTGTACAGATGGCAGTGAAGATATTTCCATGTTTATAGAGATAGCCATGTAGATATATTCATGTTTATACAGATTGCGGTGGAGGTATATCCATGTTTACACAGATAGAAATGGAGATATTTCCACGTTAATACACATAGCGGTGTAGATATTTCCATGTTTATACAGATAGCAGTGTAGGTATTTCCATGTTTATACAGATGGCTGTGTCGATATTTCCATGTTTATACAGAGTTCTCTCTAGATATTTCCATGTTTATATAGATGACAGTGTAGATATTTCCAGGTTTATACAGATGACTGTGTAGATATTTCCATGTTAACACATATGGCGGTGTAGATATTTCCATGTTTAGAGAGATAGCGGTGTAAGTATTTCCATGTTTATAGAGATAGCGGTTTAAATATTTCTATCTTTATAAAGATAGCGGTGTAGATATTTCCATGTTTATACAGCTCGCGGTGCAGATATTTATGTCTTTATAAAGATGGCATTGTAGATATTTCCTTGTTCACACAGATGGCGATGTAGATGTTTCCATGTTTATACAGATCGCGGAGAAGTTAGTTCCATGTTTATGGAGATGGCAGTGTAGATATTTTCATGATTATAGAGATGGCGGTGTAGTTATTTCCATGTTTATACAGATGGCAGTGTAGATATTTCCATGTGTATACAGATGGCATTGTAGATATTTCCATGTTTACACAGATGTCTGTATAGGTATTTCCATGTTTTTACAGATGGCAGTGCAGATATTTCCATGTTTATAGAGATAGCGGTGTAGATATTTCCTTGTTTGTATAGATGGCGGTGTTGATATTTCCATTTATACACAGATGGCCGTGTAGATATTTCCATGTTTATACAGATGGCGGCGTAGATATTTCCATGGACATGCAGATGGCGGTGTAGATATTTCCATGTTGAAACAGATAGCGGTGAAGATATTTCCATGTTTACACAGATGGTGGTGTAGATATTTCCATGTTTACACAGATGACTGTATAGGTATTTCCATGTTTATACAGATGGCGGTGTAGATATTTCCAAGTTTATAGAGATAGCGGTGTAGATATTTCCATATTTATAGAGATAACGGTGTAGACGTTTCCATGTTTATACAGATAGCGGTGTAAATATTTCCATGTTTATACAGATCACGGTGTAGATATTTCCATGTTTATAGAGATAGCGGTGTAGATATTTCCATGTTTATGCAGATAGCGGTGTAGATATTTCCATGTTTATACAGACCGCGGTGTAGATATTTCCATGTTTATGCAGATAGCGGTGTAGTTATTTCCATATTTATATAGATAGAGGTGTAAATATTTCCATGTATGTACACATGGCTGTGTAGATATTTCCATGTTTATAAAGATGGCGGTGTAGATGTTTCCATGTTTACACAGATAACTTTGTAAGTATTTCCATGTTTATACAAATGGCGGTGTAGCTATTTCGATGTTTATAGAGATAGCAGTGGAGATATTTCCATGTTTATACAGATAGCGGTGTAGATATTTCCATGTTTATACTGATCTTGGTGTAGATATTTCCATTTTTATATAGATGGTGGTGTAGATATTACCATGTTTATACAGATAGCGGTGTAGATATTTCCATGTTTATATAGATGGTCGTGTAGATATTTCCATGTTTATTCAGATGACTGTGTAGATATTTCCATGTTTTTACAGAAGGCAGTGTAGATATTTCAATGTTTATAGAGATGGCTCTGTAAATATTTCCATGTTTATACAGATCGCGGTGTAGATATTTCCATGTTTTTACAGATATCAGTGTAGATATTTCCATGTTTACACAGATTGCGGTGTAGATATTTCCATCTTTCTACAGATGGCATTGTAGATATTTCCATTTTTATAGAGATGGCGGTGTAGATATTTCCATGTTCATAGAGATAGCAGTGTTTATTTTTCCATGTTTATAGAGATAGCGGTGTGGATATTTCCATGTTTAAACAGATAAGGGTGTAGATATTTCTATGTTTCTAGAGATGGCAGTGTAGATATTTCCATGTTTATACAGATCACGGTGTAGATATTTCCTTGTTTATACAAATTGCGGTGTAGTTATTTGCATGTTTATATAGATAGCGGTGTAGATATTTCCATGTATATACAGATGGCTGTGTAGATATTTCCATGTTTATACAGATGGCTGTGTAGATATTTACATCTTTATACTGATGACTTTGTAGGTATTTCCATGTTTATACAGATGGCGGTGAAGATATTTCCATGTTTATGGAGATAGCTGTATAGGTATTTCCATGTTTATACAGATAGCGGTGTAGATATTTCCATGTTTATACAGATCGCGGGGTAGATATTTCCATGTTTATACAGATATTGGTGTAGATATTTCCTTGTTTGTACAGATAGCGGTGTAGATGTTTTCATGTTTTTACAGATATCGGTGTAGATATTTCCATGTTTACACAGATTGCTGTGTAGATATTTCCATCTTTCTACAGATGGCATTGTAGATATTTCCATGGTTATACAGATCACGGTGTAGATATTTCCATTTTTATACAGATGGCGGTGTAGATATTTCCATGTTTATACAGATAGCGGTGTAGATATTTCCATGTTTATACAGCTCGCGGTGCAGATATTTATATCTTTATACAGATGGCATTGTAGATATTTCCTTATTCACACTGATGGCGTTGTGGATGTTTCCATGTTTATGCAGATGGCGGAGTAGTTAGTTCCATGTTTATGGAGATGGCAGTGTAGATATTTTCATGTTTATGGAGATGGCGGTGTAGATATTTCCATGTTTATAGAGATAGCAGTGTAGATATTTACATGTTTATAAAGATGGCTGTGTAGATATTTCCATGTGTATACAGATGGCATTGTAGATATTTCCATGTTTATACAGATGACAGTTTAGGTATTTCCATGTTTTTACAGATGGCAGTGCAGATATTTCCATGTTTATAGAGATAGCGGTGTAGATATTTCCATGTTTGTACAGATGGCGGTGTTGATATTTCCATCTATACACCGATGGACATGTAGATATTTCCATGTTTATACAGATGGCGGCGTAGATATTTCCAAGAACATGCAGATGGCGGTGTGGATATTTCCATGTTTATACAGCCAGCGGTGTAGACATTTCCATGTTTTCACAGATGGTGGTGTAGATATTTCCGTGTTTATACACATGGCAGAGTAGATACTTCCATCTTTATGCAGATGGCAGTGTAGATATTTTCATGTTTATAGAGATGGCGGTGTAGATATTTCCATATTTATAGAGATAGCGGTGTAGATATTTCCATGTTTTTACAGATGGCAGTATAGATATTTCCACGTTTATACAGATGTCGGTGTAGTTATTTCCATATTCATACAGATGTCTGTGTAGATATTTCCATGTGTATACAGATGGTGTTGTAGGTAATTCCATGTTTATACAGATGGTGGTGTAGATATTTCCATGTTTATACAGTTGGTGGTGTAGATATTTCCATGTTTTTACAGATTGCAGTGTAGATATTTCAATGTTTATAGAGATGGCGCTGTAGATATTTCTATGTTTATACAGATAACGGTGGAGATATTTCAATGTTTATACAGACAGCAGTGGAGCTATTTCCATGTTTATACACATTGCGGTGTACATATTTCCATGTTTATAGAGACAGCGGTGTAGGTAGTTCCATGTTTATACAGATAGCGGTGCAGATATTTCCATGTTTATATAGATTCCTATGCAGGTATCTCCATATTTATACAGAGGGCTGTGTAGATATTTCTATGTTTATACAGATGGCAGTGTACATATTTCCATGTTCCTACACATGACTATGTAGGTATTTCCATGTTTATACAGATGGCTTTGTAGATATTTCCATGTCTATAGAGATAGCGGTGCAGATATTTCCATGTTTATACAGATAGCGGTGTATATATTTCCATGTTTATACAGATCGTGGTGTAGATATTTCCATGTTTATACAGATACCGGTGTAGATATATCCATGTTTATACAGACCGCAGTGTAGATATTTCCATGTTTTTAGAGATAGCAGTGTAGATATTTCCAAGTTTGTACAGATGGCGGTGTGGGTGCTTCCATCTATACACAGATTGCCGTTTAGGTATTTCCATGTGTATACAGATGGCATTGTAGATATTTCCATGTTTATACAGATGACTTTGTAGGTATTTCCATGTTTATACAGATGGCGGTGTAGGTATTTCCATGTTTATAGAGATAGCTGTGTAGATATTTCCATGTATATACAGACCACGTTGTAGTTATTTCCATGTTTATACAGATGGCGGCGCAGATATTTCCATGGATATGTAGATGGTGGTGTAGATATTTCCATGTTTATACCGATAGCGGTGTAGTTATTTCCATGTTTATATAGATAGTGGTGTAAATATTTCCATGTATGTACACATGGCTGTGTAGATATTTCCATGTTTATACAGATGGCAGTGTAGATATTTCCCTGTTTATACAGATAACTTTGTAAGTATTTCCTTGTTTATACAGATGGCGGTGTAGATATTTCGATGTTTATAGAGATATCAGTGGGGATATTTCCATGTTTATACAGATAGCGGTGTAGATATTTCCATGTTTATACAGATCGCGTTGTAGATATTTCCATGTTTATACAGATGACTTTGTAGTTATTTCCAAGTTTATACAGATGGCCGTGTAGGTATTTCCATGTTTATAGAGATAGCTGTGTAGATATTTCCAGGTTTATACAGATAGCGGTGTAGATATTTCCATGTTTATACAGATCGCGGTGTAGATATTTCCATGTTTATACAGATCGTGGTGTAGATATTTCCATGTTTATACAGATAGCGGTGTAGATATTTCCATGTTCATAGAGATAGCGGTGTTGATTTTTCCATGTTTATAGAGATAGCGGTGTAGATATTTCCATGTTTACACAGATTGCGGTGTAGATATTTCCATCTTTCAACAGATGGCATTGTAGATATTTCCATGTTTATACAGATGACTTTGTAGGTATTTCCATGTTTATACAGATGGCGGAGTAGATATTTCCATGTTTATACAGATAGTGGTGTAGATATTTCCATGTTTATATAGATGGTGGTGTATATATTCCCATGTTTATACAGATAACGGTGTAGAAATTGCCATGTTTATAGAGATAACGGTGTAGGTATTTCCATGTTTATAGACATAGCGGTGTAGATATTTCCATGTTTATATAGATGGCATTGTAGATATTTCCATGTTTATACCGATAGCAGTGTTGGTATTTCCATGTTTATACAGATAGCGATATAGTTATATCCATGTTTATACAGCTCGCTGTGCAGATATTTATATCTTTAAACAGATGACATTGTAGATATTTCCTTATTCACACACATGACTGTGTAGGTATTTCCATGTTTATACAGTTGGTGGTGTAGATATTTCCATGTTTATAGAGATAGCTGTGTAGATATTTCCATGTTTATACAGATAGCAGCGTAGATATTTCCATGTTTATACAGATCAGGGTGTACATATTTCCATGTTGATACAGATCGTGGTGTAGATATTTCCATGTTTATACAGATAGCGGTGTAGATATTTCCATGTTTTTACATATATCGGTGTAGATATTTCCATGTTTACACCGATTGCGGTGTAGATATTTCCATCTTTCTACAGATGGCATTTTAGATATTTCCATGTTTATACAGATGGCGGTGTAGATATTTCCATGTTTATATAGATGGTGGTGTAGATATTACCATGTTTATACAGATAGCGGTGTAGATATTTCCATGTTTATATAGATGGTCGTGTAGATATTTCCATGTTTATTCAGATGACTGTGTAGATATTTCCATGTTTTTACAGAAGGCAGTGTAGATATTTCAATGTTTATAGAGATGGCTCTGTAAATATTTCCATGTTTATACAGATCGCGGTGTAGATATTTCCATGTTTTTACAGATATCAGTGTAGATATTTCCATGTTTACACAGATTGCGGTGTAGATATTTCCATCTTTCTACAGATGGCATTGTAGATATTTCCATGTTTATACAGATGGCGGTGTAGATATTTCCATGTTTATATAGATGTTGGTGTTGATATTACCATGTTTATATAGATAGCGTTGTAGATATTCTCATGTTTATACAGATCGTGGTGAAGATATTTCCATGTTTATACAGATCGCGGAGTAGATATTTCCATGTTTATATAGATGACTTTGTAGGTATTTCCATGTTTATACAGATGGCGGTGTAGGTATTTCCATGTTTATAGAGATAGCTGTGTAGATATTTCCATGTTTATACAGACCACGTTGTAGTTATTTCCATGTTTATACAGATGGCGGCGCAGATATTTCCATGGATATGTAGATGGTGGTGTAGATATTTCCATGTTTATACCGATAGCGGTGTAGTTATTTCCATGTTTATATAGATAGTGGTGTAAATATTTCCATGTATGTACACATGGCTGTGTAGATATTTCCATGTTTATACAGATGGCAGTGTAGATATTTCCCTGTTTATACAGATAACTTTGTAAGTATTTCCTTGTTTATACAGATGGCGGTGTAGATATTTCGATGTTTCTAGAGATATCAGTGGGGATATTTCCATGTTTATACAGATAGCGGTGTAGATATTTCCATGTTTATACAGATCGCGTTGTAGATATTTCCATGTTTATACAGATGACTTTGTAGTTATTTCCATGTTTATACAGATGGCGGTGTAGGTATTTCCATGTTTATAGAGATAGCTGTGTAGATATTTCCAAGTTTATACAGATAGCGGTGTAGATATTTCCATGTTTATACAGATCGCGGTGTAGATATTTCCATGTTTATACAGATCGTGGTGTAGATATTTCCATGTTTATACAGATAGCGGTGTAGATATTTCCATGTTCATAGAGATAGCGGTGTTGATTTTTCCATGTTTATAGAGATAGCGGTGTAGATATATCCATGTTTACACAGATTGCGGTGTAGATATTTCCATCTTTCAACAGATGGCATTGTAGATATTTCCATGTTTATACAGATGACTTTGTAGGTATTTCCATGTTTATACAGATGGCGGAGTAGATATTTCCATGTTTATACAGATAGTGGTGTAGATATTTCCATGTTTATATAGATGGTGGTGTATATATTCCCATGTTTATACAGATAACGGTGTAGAAATTGCCATGTTTATAGAGATAACGGTGTAGGTATTTCCATGTTTATAGACATAGTGGCGTAGATATTTCCATGTTTATATAGATGGCATTGTAGATATTTCCATGTTTATACCGATAGCAGTGTTGGTATTTCCATGTTTATACAGATAGCGATGTAGTTATATCCATGTTTATACAGCTCGCTGTGCAGATATTTATATCTTTAAACAGATGACATTGTAGATATTTCCTTATTCACACACATGACTGTGTAGGTATTTCCATGTTTATACAGTTGGCGGTGTAGATATTTCCATGTTTATAGAGATAGCTGTGTAGATATTTCCATGTTTATACAGATAGCAGCGTAGATATTTCCATGTTTATACAGATCAGGGTGTACATATTTCCATGTTGATACAGATCGTGGTGTAGATATTTCCATGTTTATACAGATAGCGGTGTAGATATTTCCATGTTTTTACATATATCGGTGTAGATATTTCCATGTTTACACCGATTGCGGTGTAGATATTTCCATCTTTCTACAGATGGCATTTTAGATATTTCCATGTTTATACAGATGGCGGTGTAGATATTTCCATGTTTATATAGATGGTGGTGTAGATATTACCATGTTTATACAGATAGCGGTGTAGATATTTCCATGTTTATATAGATGGTCGTGTAGATATTTCCATGTTTATTCAGATGACTGTGTAGATATTTCCATGTTTTTACAGAAGGCAGTGTAGATATTTCAATGTTTATAGAGATGGCTCTGTAAATATTTCCATGTTTATACAGATCGCGGTGTAGATATTTCCATGTTTTTACAGATATCAGTGTAGATATTTCCATGTTTACACAGATTGCGGTGTAGATATTTCCATCTTTCTACAGATGGCATTGTAGATATTTCCATGTTTATACAGATGGCGGTGTAGATATTTCCATGTTTATATAGATGTTGGTGTTGATATTACCATGTTTATATAGATAGCGGTGTAGATATTCTCATGTTTATACAGATCGTGGTGAAGATATTTCCATGTTTATACAGATCGCGGAGTAGATATTTCCATGTTTATACAGATCGCGGTGTAGATATTTCCATGTTTATACAGATAGCGGTGTAGATATTTCCATGTTTATACAGATAGCGGTGTAGACTTTTCCATGATTATAGAGATAGCGGTGTAGGTATTTCCATGTTTATAGACATAGTGGTGTAGCTATTTCCATGTTTATATAGATGGCGTTGTAGATATTTCCATGTTTATACCGATAGCGGTGTTGGTATTTCCACGTTTATACAGATAGCGATGTAGATATTTCCATGTTTATACAGCTCGCGGTGCAGATATTTATATCTTTATACAGATGGCATTGTAGATATTTCCTGATTCTCACAGATGGCGGTGTAGATGTTTCCATGTTTATACAGATGGCGGAGTAGTTACTTCCATGTTTATGGAGATGGCAGTGTAGATATTTTCATGTTTATACAGATGGCGGTGTAGATATTTCCATGTTTATAGAGATAGCAGTGTAGATATTTACATGTTTATACAGATGGCTGTGTAGATATTTCCAAGTGTATACAGATGGCATTGTAGATATTTCCATGTTTATACAGATGACTGTATAGGTATTTCCATGGTTTTACAGATGGCAGTGCAGATATTTCCATGTTTATAGAGATAGCGGTGTAGATATTTCCATGTTTGTACAGATGGCGGTGTTGATATTTCCATGTATACACAGATGGCCGTGTAGATATTTCCATGTTTATACAGATGGCGGCGTAGATATTTCCAAGAACATGCAGATGGCGGTGTGGATATTTCCATGTTTATACAGACAGCGGTGTAGACATTTCCATGTTTTCACAGATGGTGGTGTAGATATTTCCGTGTTTATACACATGGCAGAGTAGATACTTCCATCTTTATGCAGACGGCAGTGTAGATATTTTCATGTTTATAGAGATGGCGGTGTAGATATTTCCATATTTATAGAGATAGCGGTGTAGATATTTCCATGTTTTTACAGATGGCAGTATAGATATTTCCACGTTTATACAGATGGCGGTGTAGTTATTTCCATATTCATACAGATGTCTGTGTAGATATTTCCATGTGTATACAGATGGTGTTGTAGGTATTTCCATGTTTATACAGATGGTGGTGTAGATATTTCCATGTTTATACAGTTGGTGGTGTAGATATTTCCATGTTTTTACAGATTGCAGTGTAGATATTTCAATGTTTATAGAGATGGCGCTGTAGATATTTCTATGTTTATACAGATAACGGTGGAGATATTTCAATGTTTATACAGACAGCAGTGGAGCTATTTCCATGTTTATACACATTGCGGTGTACATATTTCCATGTTTATAGAGACAGCGGTGTAGGTAGTTCCATGTTTATACAGATAGCGGTGCAGATATTTCCATGTTTATATAGATTCCTATGCAGGTATCTCCATATTTATACAGAGGGCTGTGTAGATATTTCTATGTTTATACAGATGGCAGTGTACATATTTCCATGTTCCTACACATGACTATGTAGGTATTTCCATGTTTATACAGATGGCTTTGTAGATATTTCCATGTCTATAGAGATAGCGGTGCAGATATTTCCATGTTTATACAGATAGCGGTGTATATATTTCCATGTTTATACAGATCGTGGTGTAGATATTTCCATGTTTATACAGATACTGGTGTAGATATATCCATGTTTATACAGACCGCAGTGTAGATATTTCCATGTTTTTAGAGATAGCAGTGTAGATATTTCCAAGTTTGTACAGATGGCGGTGTGGGTGCTTCCATCTATACACAGATTGCCGTTTAGGTATTTCCATGTGTATACAGATGGCATTGTAGATATTTCCATGTTTATACAGATGACTTTGTAGGTATTTCCATGTTTATACAGATGGCGGTGTAGGTATTTCCATGTTTATAGAGATAGCTGTGTAGATATTTCCATGTTTATACAGACCACGTTGTAGTTATTTCCATGTTTATACAGATGGCGGCGCAGATATTTCCATGGATATGTAGATGGTGGTGTAGATATTTCCATGTTTATACCGATAGCGGTGTAGTTATTTCCATGTTTATATAGATAGTGGTGTAAATATTTCCATGTATGTACACATGGCAGTGTAGATATTTCCATGTTTATACAGATGGCATTGTAGATATTTCCCTGTTTATACAGATAACTTTGTAAGTATTTCCTTGTTTATACAGATGGCGGTGTAGATATTTCGATGTTTATAGAGATATCAGTGGGGATATTTCCATGTTTACACAGATAGCGGTGTAGATATTTCCATGTTTATACAGATCGCGTTGTAGATATTTCCATGTTTATACAGATGACTTTGTAGTTATTTCCATGTTTATACAGGTGGCAGTGTAGGTATTTCCATGTTTATAGAGATAGCTGTGTAGATATTTCCATGTTTATACAGATAGCGGTGTAGATATTTCCATGTTTATACAGATCGCGGTGTAGATATTTCCATGTTTATACAGATCGTGGTGTAGATATTTCCATGTTTATACAGATAGCGGTGTAGATATTTCCATGTTCATAGAGATAGCGGTGTTGATTTTTCCATGTTTATAGAGATAGCGGTGTAGATATTTCCATGTTTACACAGATTGCAGTGTAGATATTTCCATCTTTCAACAGATGGCATTGTAGATATTTCCATGTTTATACAGATGATTTGTAGGTATTTCCATGTTTATACAGATGGCGGAGTAGATATTTCCATGTTTATACAGATAGTGGTGTAGATATTTCCATGTTTATATAGATGGTGGTGTATATATTCCCATGTTTATACAGATAACGGTGTAGAAATTTCCATGTTTATAGAGATAACGGTGTAGGTATTTCCATGTTTATAGACATAGCGGTGTAGATATTTCCATGTTTATATAGATGGCATTGTAGATATTTCCATGTTTATACCGATAGCAGTGTTGGTATTTCCATGTTTATACAGATAGCGATGTAGTTATATCCATGTTTATACAGCTCGCTGTGCAGATATTTATATCTTTAAACAGATGACATTGTAGATATTTCCTTATTCACACACATGACTGTGTAGGTATTTCCATGTTTATACAGTTGGCGGTGTAGATATTTCCATGTTTATAGAGATAGCTGTGTAGATATTTCCATGTTTATACAGATAGCAGCGTAGATATTTCCATGTTTATACAGATCAGGGTGTAGATATTTCCATGTTGATACAGATCGTGGTGTAGATATTTCCATGTTTATACAGATAGCGGTGTAGATATTTCCATGTTTTTACATATATCGGTGTAGATATTTCCATGTTTACACCGATTGCGGTGTAGATATTTCCATCTTTCTACAGATGGCATTTTAGATATTTCCATGTTTATACAGATGGCGGTGTAGATATTTCCATGTTTATATAGATGGTGGTGTAGATATTACCATGTTTATACAGATAGCGGTGTAGATATTTCCATGTTTATATAGATGGTCGTGTAGATATTTCCATGTTTATTCAGATGACTGTGTAGATATTTCCATGTTTTTACAGAAGGCAGTGTAGATATTTCAATGTTTATAGAGATGGCTCTGTAAATATTTCCATGTTTATACAGATCGCGGTGTAGATATTTCCATGTTTTTACAGATATCAGTGTAGATATTTCCATGTTTACACAGATTGCGGTGTAGATATTTCCATCTTTCTACAGATGGCATTGTAGATATTTCCATTTTTATAGAGATGGCGGTGTAGATATTTCCATGTTCATAGAGATAGCAGTGTTTATTTTTCCATGTTTATAGAGATAGCGGTGTGGATATTTCCATGTTTAAACAGATAAGGGTGTAGATATTTCCATGTTTATAGAGATGGCAGTGTAGATATTTCCATGTTTATACAGAACACGGTGTAGATATTTCCTTGTTTATACACATTTCTGTGTAGTTATTTCCATGTTTATATAGATAGCGGTGTAGATATTTCCATGTATATACAGATGGCTGTGTAGATATTTACATCTTTATACAGATGACTTTGTAGGTATTTCCATGTTTATACACATGGCGGTGTGGATATTTCAATGTTTTTGGAGATAGCTGTGGAGATATTTCAATGTTTATACAGATAGCGGTGTAGATATTTCCATGTTTATACAGATCACGGTGTAGATTTTCCATGTTTATACAGATCGTGGTGTAGATATTTCCATGTTTATAGAGATAGCGGTGTAGATATTTTCAGGTTTTTACAGATATCGGTGTAGATATTTCTATGTTTACACAGATTGCGGTGTAGATATTTCCATCTTTCTACAGATGACATTGTAGACATTTCCATGGTCATACAGATGGCGGTGTAGATATTTCCATGTTTATATAGATGGCGGTGTAGATATTTCCATGTTTATACAGATAGCGGTGTAGATATTTTCATGTTTATAGATATAGCGGTGTAAGTATTTCCATGTTTATAGACATAGCGGTGTAGATATTTCCCTGTTTATATAGACGGTGTTGTAGATATTTCCATGTTTATACTGATAGCGGTGTTGGTATTTCCACGTTTATACATATAGCGATGTAGATATTTCCATGTTTATGCAGCTCGCGGTGCAGATATTTATATCTTTATAAAGATGGCATTGTAGATATTTCCTTGTTCACACAGATGGCGGTGTAGATGTTTCCATGTTTATACAGATGGCGGAGAAGTTAGTTCCATATTTATGGAGATGGCAGTGTGGATATTTTCATGTTTATAGAGATAGCAGTGTAGATATTTACATGTTTATACAGATGGCTGTGTAGATATTTCCATCTGTATACAGATTGCATTTTAGATATTTCCATGTTTATACAGATGACTGTATAGGTATTTCCATGTTTTTACAGATGGCAGTGCAGATATTTCCATGTTTATGGAGATAGCGTTGTAAATATTTCCATGTATGTACACATGGCTGTGTAGATATTTCCATGTTTATACAGATGGCAGTGTAGATATTTCCATGTTTATGCAGATAACTTTGTAAGTAATTCCTTGTTTATACAGATGGCGGTGTAGTTATTTCAATGTTTATAGAGATAGCATTGGGGATATTTCCATGTTTATGCAGATAGCGGTGTAGATATTTCCATGTTTATACTGATCGTGGTGTAGATATTTCCATTTTTATAGAGATTTCGGTGTAGATATTTCCATATTTATACAGATCACGTTGTAGATATTTAAATGTTTATACAGATCGCGGTGTATATATTTCCATGTTTATACAGAAAGCGATGTATATATTTCCATGTTTTTACAGATATCGGTGTAGATACTTCCATGTTTACACAGATTGCGGAGTAGATATTTCCATCTTTCTGCAGATGACATTGTACATATTTCCATGTTTATACAGATGGCGGTGTAGATATTTCCATGTTTATATAGATGGTGGTGTATATATTTCCATGTTTATACAGATAGCGGTGTAGAAATTTCCATGTTCATAGAGTTAACGGTGTAGGTATTTCCATGTTTATAGACATAGCGGTGTAGATATTTCCATGTTTATATAGATGGCGTTGTAGATATTTCCATGTTAATACCGATAGCGGTGTTGGTATTTCCATGTTTATACAGATAGCGATGTAGTTATATCCATGTTTGTACAGCTCGCTGTGCAGATATTTATATCTTTAAACAGATGACATTGTACATATTTCCTTATTCACACACCTGACTGTGTAGGTACTTCCATGTTTATACAGATGTCTTTGTAGATATTTCCATGTTTATAGAGATAGCGGTGCAGATATTTCCATGTATATACACATGGCTGTATAGATATTTCCATGTTTATACAGATGGTGGTGTAGATATTTCCATGTTTATACAGATAACTTTGTAAGTATTTCCATGTTTATACAGATAGCGGTGTAGATATTTTGATGTTTACATAGATAGCAGTGGAGATATTTCCATGTTTATACAGATTGCGGTGTAGATATTTCCATGTTTATACTGATCGTGGTGTAGATATTCCCATGTTTATAGAGATGGCAGTGTAGATATTTTCATGTTCATAGAGATAGCGGTGTTGATTTTTCCATGTTTATAGAGATAGCGGTGTGGATATTTCCTTGTTTATACAGATAGGGGTGTAGATATTTCCATGTTTATACAGATGGCGGTGTAGATATTTCCATGTTTATACATATCACGGTGTAGATATTTCCTAGTTTATACAAATAGCTGTGTAGTTATTTCCATGTTTGTACAGATAGCAGTGTAGATATTTGCATGTTTATACAGATGACTTTGTAGTTATTTCCATGTTTATACAGATGGCTTTGTAGATATTTCCATGTTTATACAGATGACTTTGTAGTTATTTCCATGTTTATACAGATGGCGGTGTAGTTATTTCCATGTTTATGGAGATAGCTGTGTAGATATTTCCATGTTTATACAGATAGTGGTGTAGATATTTCCATGTTTATACAGATCGCGGTGTAGATATTTCCATCTTTATACAGATCTTGCTGTAGATATTTCCATGTTTATACAGATAGCAGTATAGATATTTCCATGTTTTTACAGATAGCGGTGTAGATATTTCCACGTTTACACAGATTGCGGTGTAGATATTTCCATCTTTCTACAGATGGCATTGTAGATATTTCCATGTTTATACAGATGGTGGTGTAGATATTTCCACGTTTATATAGATGGTGGTGTAGATATTACCATGTTTTTACATGTAGCAGTGTAGATATTTCCATGTTTATACAGATTGTGGTGAAGATATTTCCATGTTTATACAGATCGCGGTGTAGATACTTGATCTTTATACAGATACCGTTGTAGATATTTCCATGTTTATACAGACCACAGTGTAGATAATTCCATGTTTATGGAAATAGCGGTGTAGATATTTCCATGTTTGTACAGATGGCGGTGTTGATATTTCCATCTATACACAGATTGCCATGTAGTTTTTCCATGTGTATACAGATGGCATTGTAGATATTTCCATGTTTATACAGATGGTGGTGTAGATATTTCCATGTTTATACAGATGACTGTATAGGTATTTCCATGTGTTTACAGATGGCATTGTAGATATTTCCATGTTTATAGAGATAGCAGTGTAGATATTTCCATGTTTATATAGATGGCGGTGTAGATATTTCCATGTTTACAGAAATAGCGGTGTAGATATTTCCATATTTATACAGATTACTGTGTAGACATTTCCGTGTTTATACAGATAGCGGTGTAAATATTTCCATGTTTATACAGACCATGGTGTAGATAATTCCATGTTTATACAGACCGCAGGATAGATATTTCCATGTTTATACAGATAGCGGTGCAGATATTTCCATGTTTGTACAGATGGCGGTGTTGATATTTCCATCTATACACAAATGACCGTGTAGATATTACCATGTTTATACAGATGGCGGCACAGATATTTCTATAAGTAGATGGCGGTGTAGATATTTCCATGTTTATACAGATAGCGGTGTAGTTATTTCCATATTTATATAGATAGCGGTGTAGATATTTCCTTGAATGTATACATGGCTGTGTAGATATTTCCATGTTTATACAGATGGCGGTGTAGATATTTCCATGTTTATACAGAGAACTTTGTAAGTATTTCCATGTTTATACAGACGGCGTTGTAGATATTTCGATGTTCATAGAGAGAGCAGTGGAAATATTTCCATGTTTATACAGATAGCAGTGTAGATATTTCCAAGTTTATAATGATCACTGTGTAGATATTTCCATGTTTATAGAGATGGCGGTGTAGATATTTCCATGTTCATAGAGGTAGTGGTTTTGATTTTTCCATGTTTATAGAGATAGCTGTGTGGATATTTCCATGTTTATACAGATAGGGGTGTAGATATTTCCATGTTTATAGAGATGGCGGTGTAGATATTTCTATGTTTATACAGATCACGGTGTAGATATTTCCATGTTTATACAGATTGCGGTGTAGATATTTCCATGTTTATACAGATCATGGTGTAGATATTTCCATGTTTCTACAGATGACTGTGTAGATATTTCCATATTTGTACAGATGGCAGTGAAGATATTTCCATGTTTATAGAGATAGCTGTGGAGATATATTCATGTTTATACAGATTGCGGTGGAGGTATATCCATGTTTATACAGATAGAAATGGAGATATTTCCACGTTAATACACATAGCGGTGTAGATATTTCCATGTTTATACAGATAGCGGTGTAGGTATTTCCATGTTTATACAGATGGCTGTGTCGATATTTCCATGTTTATACAGAGTTCTCTCTAGATATTTCCATGTTTATATAGATGACAGTGTAGATATTTCCAGGTTTATACAGATGACTGTGTAGATATTTCCATGTTAATACATATGGCGGTGTAGATATTTCCATGTTTAGAGAGATAGCGGTGTAGGTATTTCCATGTTTATAGAGATAGCGGTTTAAATATTTCTATCTTTATAAAGATAGTGGTGTAGATATTTCCATGTTTATACAGCTCGCGGTGCAGATATTTATGTCTTTATAAAGATGACATTGTAGATATTTCCTTGTTCACACAGATGGCGATGTAGATGTTTCCATGTTTATACAGATGGCGGAGAAGTTAGTTCCATGTTTATGGAGATGGCAGTGTAGATATTTTCATGATTATAGAGATGGCGGTGTAGTTATTTCCATGTTTATACAGATGGCAGTGTAGATATTTCCATGTGTATACAGATGGCATTGTAGATATTTCCATGTTTACACAGATGTCTGTATAGGTATTTCCATGTTTTTACAGATGGCAGTGCAGATATTTCCATGTTTATAGAGATAGCGGTGTAGATATTTCCATGTTTGTATAGATGGCGGTGTTGATATTTCCATTTATACACAGATGGCCGTGTAGATATTTCCATGTTTATACAGATCGCGGTGTAGATATTTCCATGTTTATACAGATCATGGTGTAGATATTTCCATGTTTATACAGATCGCGATGTTGATATTACCATGTTTATAGGGATGGCGGTGCAAATATTTCCACATTTATACAGATAGCGGTGTAGTTATTAGCATGTTTATACAGATAGTGGTTTAGATATTTCCATGTATAAATAGATGTCTGTGTATATGTTTCCATGTTTAAACAGATGGCAGTGTAGATATTTCCCTGTTTATACAGATAGCGGTGTAGATATTTCCATGTTTATACAGATAGCTGTGTCGATAATTCCATGTATATACAGATGGCTGTGTATATATTTCCATGTTTATACAGATGGCTGTGTAGATATTTCCATGTTTACACAGATGACTTTGTAGTTATATCCATGTTTATACAGATGGCGGTATAGATATTTCCATGTTTATAGAGATAGCTGTGTAGATATTTCCATGTTTATACAGATAGCGATGTAGATATTTCCATGTTTAGACAGATCACAGTGTAGATATTTCCATGTTTATACAGATCGCGGTGTAGACATTTCCATGTTTATGCAGATTGCGATGTAGATATTTCCATGTTTATACAGTTGGCGGTGTAGATATTTCCATGTTCATAGAGATGGCGGTGTAGATATTTCCATGTTTATAGAGATAGCGGTGTAGATATATCCATGCTCATAGAGATAGCAGTGAGGATATTTCCATGTTTATACACATAGCAGTGTAGATATTTCCACTTTTATAGAGATAGCGGTTTAGATATTTCATATTTATACAGATATCGGTGTAGATCTTTCCATGATTATACAGATTGCGGTGTAGATATTTCCAAGTTTATACAAATAGCAGTGTAGATATTTCCACGTTTATACAGATGGCGGTGTAGATATTTCCATCTTTCTACAAATGGCAGTGTAGATATTTCCATGTTTATAGACATGGCGGTGTAGATATTTCCATGTTTATATAGATGGCAGTGTAGATATTTTCTTGTTTATGTAGATGGCGTTGTAGACACCTCCATGTTTAAAGAGATGGCGGTGTGTATATTTCCATGATGATGGAGATAGTGGTGTAGATATTTCCATGTTTATAGAGATAGCGGTGTAGTTACTTCCATGTTTATAGAGATAGCGGTGTAGATATTTCCATGTTTCTACAGGTGAATTTGTATATATTTCCATATTTGTACAGATGGCAGTGAAGATATTTCCATGTTTATAGAGATAGCCATGTAGATATATTCATGTTTATACAGATTGCGGTGGAGGTATATCCATGTTTACACAGATAGAAATGGAGATATTTCCACGTTAATACACATAGCGGTGTAGATATTTCCATGTTTATACAGATAGCAGTGTAGGTATTTCCATGTTTATACAGATGGCTGTGTCGATATTTCCATGTTTATACAGAGTTCTCTCTAGATATTTCCATGTTTATATAGATGACAGTGTAGATATTTCCAGGTTTATACAGATGACTGTGTAGATATTTCCATGTTAACACATATGGCGGTGTAGATATTTCCATGTTTAGAGAGATAGCGGTGTAAGTATTTCCATGTTTATAGAGATAGCGGTTTAAATATTTCTATCTTTATAAAGATAGCGGTGTAGATATTTCCATGTTTATACAGCTCGCGGTGCAGATATTTATGTCTTTATAAAGATGGCATTGTAGATATTTCCTTGTTCACACAGATGGCGATGTAGATGTTTCCATGTTTATACAGATCGCGGAGAAGTTAGTTCCATGTTTATGGAGATGGCAGTGTAGATATTTTCATGATTATAGAGATGGCGGTGTAGTTATTTCCATGTTTATACAGATGGCAGTGTAGATATTTCCATGTGTATACAGATGGCATTGTAGATATTTCCATGTTTACACAGATGTCTGTATAGGTATTTCCATGTTTTTACAGATGGCAGTGCAGATATTTCCATGTTTATAGAGATAGCGGTGTAGATATTTCCATGTTTGTATAGATGGCGGTGTTGATATTTCCATTTATACACAGATGGCCGTGTAGATATTTCCATGTTTATACAGATGGCGGCGTAGATATTTCCATGGACATGCAGATGGCGGTGTAGATATTTCCATGTTGAAACAGATAGCGGTGAAGATATTTCCATGTTTACACAGATGGTGGTGTAGATATTTTCATGTTTACACAGATGACTGTATAGGTATTTCCATGTTTATACAGATGGCAGTGTAGATATTTCCAAGTTTATAGAGATAGCGGTGTAGATATTTCCATATTTATAGAGATAACGGTGTAGAAGTTTCCATGTTTATACAGATAGCGGTGTAAATATTTCCATGTTTATACAGATCACGGTGTAGATATTTCCATGTTTATAGAGATAGCGGTGTAGATATTTCCATGTTTATGCAGATAGCGGTGTAGATATTTCCATGTTTATACAGACCGCGGTGTAGATATTTCCATGTTTATGCAGATAGCGGTGTAGTTATTTCCATATTTATATAGATAGAGGTGTAAATATTTCCATGTATGTACACATGGCTGTGTAGATATTTCCATGTTTATAAAGATGGCGGTGTAGATGTTTCCATGTTTACACAGATAACTTTGTATTTCCATGTTTATACAAATGGCGGTGTAGATATTTCGATGTTTATAGAGATAGCAGTGGAGATATTTCCATGTTTATACAGATAGCGGTGTAGATATTTCCATGTTTATACTGATCTTGGTGTAGATATTTCCATTTTTATAGAGATGGTGGTGTAGATATTTCCATGTTCATAGAGATAGCGGTGTTTATTTTTCCATGTTTATAGAGATAGCGGTGTGGATATTTCCATGTTTAAACAGATAAGGGTGTAGATATTTCCATGTTTCTAGAGATGGCAGTGTAGATATTTCCATGTTTATACAGATCACGGTGTAGATATTTCCTTGTTTATACAAATTGCGGTGTAGTTATTTGCATGTTTATATAGATAGCGGTGTAAATATTTCCATGTATATACAGATGGCTGTGTAGATATTTCCATGTTTATACAGATGGCTGTGTAGATATTTACATCTTTATACAGATGACTTTGTAGGTATTTCCATGTTTATACAGATGGCGGTGAAGATATTTCCATGTTTATGGAGATAGCTGTATAGATATTTCCATGTTTATACAGATAGCGGTGTAGATATTTCCATGTTTATACAGATCGCGGGGTAGATATTTCCATGTTTATACAGATATTGGTGTAGATATTTCCTTGTTTGTACAGATAGCGGTGTAGATGTTTTCATGTTTTTACAGATATCGGTGTAGATATTTCCATGTTTACACAGATTGCTGTGTAGATATTTCCATCTTTCTACAGATGGCATTGTAGATATTTCCATGGTTATACAGATCACGGTGTAGATATTTCCATTTTTATACAGATGGCGGTGTAGATATTTCCATGTTTATACAGATAGCGGTGTAGATATTTCCATGTTTATACAGCTCGCGGTGCAGATATTTATATCTTTATACAGATGGCATTGTAGATATTTCCTTATTCACACTGATGGCGTTGTGGATGTTTCCATGTTTATGCAGATGGCGGAGTAGTTAGTTCCATGTTTATGGAGATGGCAGTGTAGATATTTTCATGTTTATGGAGATGGCGGTGTAGATATTTCCATGTTTATGGAGATAGCAGTGTAGATATTTACATGTTTATAAAGATGGCTGTGTAGATATTTCCATGTGTATACAGATGGCATTGTAGATATTTCCATGTTTATACAGATGACAGTTTAGGTATTTCCATGTTTTTACAGATGGCAGTGCAGATATTTCCATGTTTATAGAGATAGCGGTGTAGATATTTCCATGTTTGTACAGATGGCGGTGTTGATATTTCCATCTATACACCGATGGACATGTAGATATTTCCATGTTTATACAGATGGCGGCGTAGATATTTCCAAGAACATGCAGATGGCGGTGTGGATATTTCCATGTTTATACAGACAGCGGTGTAGACATTTCCATGTTTTCACAGATGGTGGTGTAGATATTTCCGTGTTTATACACATGGCAGAGTAGATACTTCCATCTTTATGCAGATGGCAGTGTAGATATTTTCATGTTTATAGAGATGGCGGTGTAGATATTTCCATATTTATAGAGATAGCGGTGTAGATATTTCCATGTTTTTACAGATGGCAGTATAGATATTTCCACGTTTATACAGATGTCGGTGTAGTTATTTCCATATTCATACAGATGTCTGTGTAGATATTTCCATGTGTATACAGATGGTGTTGTAGGTAATTCCATGTTTATACAGATGGTGGTGTAGATATTTCCATGTTTATACAGTTGGTGGTGTAGATATTTCCATGTTTTTACAGATTGCAGTGTAGATATTTCAATGTTTATAGAGATGGTGCTGTAGATATTTCTATGTTTATACAGATAACGGTGGAGATATTTCAATGTTTATACAGACAGCAGTGGAGCTATTTCCATGTTTATACACATTGCGGTGTACATATTTCCATGTTTATAGAGACAGCGGTGTAGGTAGTTCCATGTTTATACAGATAGCGGTGCAGATATTTCCATGTTTATATAGATTCCTATGCAGGTATCTCCATATTTATACAGAGGGCTGTGTAGATATTTCTATGTTTATACAGATGGCAGTGTACATATTTCCATGTTCCTACACATGACTATGTAGGTATTTCCATGTTTATACAGATGGCTTTGTAAATATTTCCATGTTTATAGAGATAGCGGTGCAGATATTTCCATGTTTATACAGATAGCGCTGTATATATTTCCATGTTTATACAGATCGTGGTGTAGATATTTCCAGGTTTATACAGATACCGGTGTAGATATATCCATGTTTATACAGACCGCAGTGTAGATATTTCCATGTTTTTAGAGATAGCAGTGTAGATATCTCCAAGTTTGTACAGATGGCGGTGTGGGTGCTTCCATCTATACACAGATTGCCGTTTAGGTATTTCCATGTGTATACAGATGGCATTGTAGATATTTCCATGTTTATACAGATGACTTTGTAGGTATTTCCATGTTTATACAGATGGCGGTGTAGGTATTTCCATGTTTATAGAGATAGCTGTGTAGATATTTCCATGTATATACAGACCACGTTGTAGTTATTTCCATGTTTATACAGATGGCGGCGCAGATATTTCCATGGATATGTAGATGGTGGTGTAGATATTTCCATGTTTATACTGATAGCGGTGTAGTTATTTCCATGTTTATATAGATAGTGGTGTAAATATTTCCATGTATGTACACATGGCTGTGTAGATATTTCCATGTTTATACAGATGGCAGTGTAGATATTTCCCTGTTTATACAGATAACTTTGTAAGTATTTCCTTGTTTATACAGATGGCGGTGTATATATTTCAATGTTTATAGAGATATCAGTGGGGATATTTCCATGTTTATACAGATAGCGGTGTAGATATTTCCATGTTTATACAGATCGCGTTGTAGATATTTCCATGTTTATACAGATGACTTTGTAGTTATTTCCATGTTTATACAGATGGCGGTGTAGGTATTTCCATGTTTATAGAGATAGCTGTGTAGATATTTCCATGTTTATACAGATAGCGGTGTAGATATTTCCATGTTTATACAGATCGCGGTGTAGATATTTCCATGTTTATACAGATCGTGGTGTAGATATTTCCATGTTTATACAGATAGCGGTGTAGATATTTCCATGTTCATAGAGATAGCGGTGTTGATTTTTCCATGTTTATAGAGATAGCGGTGTAGATATTTCCATGTTTACACAGATTGCGGTGTAGATATTTCCATCTTTCAACAGATGGCATTGTAGATATTTCCATGTTTATACAGATGACTTTGTAGGTATTTCCATGTTTATACAGATGGCGGAGTAGATATTTCCATGTTTATACAGATAGTGGTGTAGATATTTCCATGTTTATATAGATGGTGGTGTATATATTCCCATGTTTATACAGATAACGGTGTAGAAATTGCCATGTTTATAGAGATAACGGTGTAGGTATTTCCATGTTTATAGACATAGCGGTGTAGATATTTCCATGTTTATATAGATGGCATTGTAGATATTTCCATGTTTATACCGATAGCAGTGTTGGTATTTCCATGTTTATACAGATAGCGATGTAGTTATATCCATGTTTATACAGCTCGCTGTGCAGATATTTATATCTTTAAACAGATGACATTGTAGATATTTCCTTATTCACACACATGACTGTGTAGGTATTTCCATGTTTATACAGTTGGCGGTGTAGATATTTCCATGTTTATAGAGATAGCTGTGTAGATACTTCCATGTTTATACAGATAGCAGCGTAGATATTTCCATGTTTATACAGATCAGGGTGTAGATATTTCCATGTTGATACAGATCGTGGTGTAGATATTTCCATGTTTATACAGATAGCGGTGTAGATATTTCCATGTTTTTACATATATCGGTGTAGATATTTCCATGTTTACACCGATTGCGGTGTAGATATTTCCATCTTTCTACAGATGGCATTTTAGATATTTCCATGTTTATACAGATGGCGGTGTAGATATTTCCATGTTTATATAGATGGTGGTGTAGATATTACCATGTTTATACAGATAGCGGTGTAGATATTTCCATGTTTATATAGATGGTCGTGTAGATATTTCCATGTTTATTCAGATGACTGTGTAGATATTTCCATGTTTTTACAGAAGGCAGTGTAGATACTTCAATGTTTATAGAGATGGCTCTGTAAATATTTCCATGTTTATACAGATCGCGGTGTAGATATTTCCATGTTTTTACAGATATCAGTGTAGATATTTCCATGTTTACACAGATTGCGGTGTAGATATTTCCATCTTTCTACAGATGGCATTGTAGATATTTCCATGTTTATACAGATGGCGGTGTAGATATTTCCATGTTTATATAGATGTTGGTGTTGATATTACCATGTTTATATAGATAGCGGTGTAGATATTCTCATGTTTATACAGATCGTGGTGAAGATATTTCCATGTTTATACAGATCGCGGAGTAGATATTTCCATGTTTATACAGATGACTTTGTAGATATTTCCATGTTTATACAGATAGCGGTGTAGATATTTCCATGTTTATACAGATAGCGGTGTAGACTTTTCCATGTTTATAGAGATAGCGGTGTAGGTATTTCCATGTTTATAGACATAGTGGTGTAGCTATTTCCATGTTTATATAGATGGCGTTGTAGATATTTCCATGTTTATACCGATAGCGGTGTTGGTATTTCCACGTTTATACAGATAGCGATGTAGATATTTCCATGTTTATACAGCTCGCGGTGCAGATATTTATATCTTTATACAGATGGCATTGTAGATATTTCCTGATTCTCACAGATGGCGGTGTAGATGTTTCCATGTTTATACAGATGGCGGAGTAGTTACTTCCATGTTTATGGAGATGGCAGTGTAGATATTTTCATGTTTATACAGATGGCGGTGTAGATATTTCCATGTTTGTATAGATGGTGGTGAAGATATTTCCATGTTTTTACCGATATCGGTGTTGTTCTCTCCACATTTATACAGATAGCGATGTAGTTATTTCCATGTTTATACAGCTCGCGGTGCAGATATTTATGTCTTTATACAGATGGCATTGTTGATATTTCCTTATTCACACAGATGGCAGTGTAGGTGTTTCCATGTTTGTAGAGATAGCGGTGTAGGTATTTCCATGTTTATAGACATAGCGGTGTAGATACTTCCATGTTTATATGGATGGTGTTGTAGATATTTCCATGTTTATACCCATAGCGGTGTTGGTATTTCCACGTTTATACAGATAGCGATGTAGATATTTCCATGTTTATACAGCTCGCGGTGCAGATATTTATATCTTTACACAGAAGGCATTGTATATATTTCCTTATTCACACAGATGGCGGTGTAGATGTTTCCATGTTTATACAGATGGCCGAGTAGTTAGTTCCATGTTTATGGAGATGGCAGTGTAGATATTTTCATGTTTATAGAGATGGCGGTGTAGATATTTCCATGTTTATACAGATAGCAGTGCAGATATTTCCATGTATATACAGATGGCTGTGTAGATATTTCCATGTGTATACAAATGGCATTGTAGATATTTCCATGTTGATACAGATGACTCTATACGTATTTCCATGTTTTTACAGATGGCTGTGCAGATATTTCCATGTTTATAGAGATAGCAGTAGAGATATTTCCATGTTTGTACTGATGGCGGTGTTGATATTTCCATCTATACACAGATGGCCGTGTAGATATTTCCATGTTTACACAGAGGGTGGTGTAGGTATTTCCGTGTTTATAAACATGGCGGAGTAGATACTTCCATCTTTATAGAGATAGCAGTGTAGATATTTCCATGTTTATACAGATGGCGGCGCAGATATTTCCATGGATATGTAGATGGCGGTGTAGATATTTCCATGTTTATACAGATAGCGGTGTAGCTATTTCCATGTTTATATAGATAGCGGTGTAGCTATTTGCATGAATGTTCGCATGGCTGTGTAGATATTCCCATGTTTATACAGATGGCATTGTAGATATTTCCATGTTTATACAGATAACTTTGTAAGTATTTCCATGTTTATACAGATGGCGGTGTAGATATTTCGATGTTTATTCAGATGACTGTGTAGATATTTCCATGTTTTTACAGATGGCAGTGTAGATATTTCAATGTTTATAGAAATGGTGCTGTAGATATTTTCATGTTTATACAGATAACGGTGGAGATATTTCCATGTTTATACAGAGAGCAGTGGAGATATTTCCATGTTTATACACATAGCGGTGTACATATTTCCATGTTTATAGAGACAGCGGTGTAGGTATTTCCATGTTTATACAGATAGCGGTGCAGATATTTCCATGTTTATACAGATGCCTATGCAGATATTTCCCTATTTATACAGAGGGATGTGTAGATATTTCTATGTTTATAAAGATGTCAGTCTAGATATTTCCATGTTCCTACACACGACTGTGTAGGTATTTCCATGTTTATACAGATCGCGGTGCAGATATTTCCATGTTTATTCAGATGGCGGTGTAGATATTTCCATGTTTATAGAGATGGCGGTGTAGTTATTTCTATGTTTATAGAGATAGCGGTGTAAATATCTCCATGTTTATAGAGATGGTGGTGTAAGTATTTTCATGTTTACAGAGACAGCGGTGTAGACATTTCCATGTTTATACAGATAACGGTGTTGGTATTTCCATGTTTCTACAGAGCGTGGTGTAGATATTTCCATGTTTATACAGATCGCGGTGTAGATATTTCCAAGTTTATACAGATCGCGGTGTAGATATTTCCATGTTTATACACATAGCGGTGTAGATATTTCCATGTTTATACAGATAACAGTGTATATATTTCCATGTTTATAGAGATGGCGGTGTAGGTATTTCCATGTTCCTACACATGACTGTGTAGGTATTTCCATGTTTATACAGATGGCAGTGTAGATATTTCCATGTTCCTACACATGACTGTGTAGGTATTTCCATGTTTATACAGATGGCTTTGTAGATACTTCCATGTTTATAGAGAGAGCGGTGTAGATATTTCCATGTTTATACAGATAGCGGTGTAGATATTTCCATGTTTGTACAGACCGCGGTGTAGATATTTCCATGTTTATACAGATAGCGGTGCAGATAATTCCATTTTTGTACAGATGGCGGTGTTGATATTTCCATCTATACACTGAAGACCGTGTCGATATTTCCATGTTTATACAGATGGCGGCACAGGTATTTCTATGGATGAGTAGATGACGGTGAAGATATTTCCATGTTTATACAGATAGCGGTGTCGTTATTTCCATGTTTATATAGATAGCGGTGTAGTTATTTCCATGTACATACACATGGCTGTGTAGATATTTCCATGTTTATTCAGATGACTTTCTAGATATTTCCATGTTTTTACACATGGCAGTGTAGGTATTTCAATGTTTATAGAGATGGCGCTGTAGATAATTCCATGTTTTTACAGATATCGGTGTTGATATTTCCATGTTTACACAGATTGCGTTGTAGATATTTCCATCTTTCTACAGATGGCATTGTAGATATTTCCATGTTTATACAGATGGCGGTGTAGATATTTCCATGTTTATATAGATGGTGGTGAAGATATTTTCATGTTTATAGAGGTGGCGTTGTAGATATTTCCATGTTTATAGAGATAGCTGTGTAGATATTTACATGTTTATACAGATGGCTGTGTCGATATTTCCATGTGTATACAGATGGCATTGTAGATATTTCAATGTTTATACAGATGACTGTATAGGTATTTCCATGTTTTTACAGATGGCAGTGCAGATATTTCCATGTTTATAGAGATATCGATGTAGATATTTCCATGTTTGTACAGATGGCGGTGTTGATATTTCCATCTATACACAGATGGCCGTGTAGATATTTCCATGTTTATTCAGATGGCGGCGTAGATATTTCCAAGGACATGCAGATGGCGGTGTAGATATTTCCATGTTTATACAGATAGCGGTGTAGATATTTCCATGTTTATACAGATAGCGGTGTAGGTATTTCCATGTTTATACAGACTGCGGTGGAGATATTTCCATGTTTATACAGATAGCGGTGCAGATATTTCCATGTTTGTACAGATGGTGGTGTTGTTATTTCCATGTATACTGAGATGACCGTGTAGATATTTCCATGTTTATACAGATGGCGGCACAGATATTTCCATGGATATGTAGATGGTGTTGTAGATATTTCCATGTTTATACAGATAGCGGTGTTGTTATTTCCATGTTTATATAGATAGCGGTGTAGCTATTTCCATGTATGTACACATGGCTGTGTAGATATTCCCATGTTTATACAAATGGCGGTGTAGATATTTCCATGTTTATACAGATAACTTTGTAAGTATTTCCATGTTTATACAGATGGCGGCGTAGATATTTCCATGTTTATACAGATACCGGTGTAGATATTTCCATGTTTATATAGATGGTGGTGTAGATATTACCATGTTTATACAGATAGCGGTGTAGATATTTCCATGTTTATAGAGATCGTGGTGAAGATATTTCCATGTTTATACAGATCGCGATGTAGATATTTCCATGTTTATACAGATCGCGGTGTAGATATTTCCATGTTTATACAGATAGCAGTGTAGATATTTCCATGTTTTTACAGATATCGGTGTAGATATTTCCATGTTTACACAGATTGCGGTGTAGATGTTTCCATCTTTCTACAGATGGCATTGTAGTTATTTCCATGTTTATGCAGATGGCGGTGTATATATTTCCATGTTTATATAGATGGTGGTGTAGATATTACCATGTTTATACAGATCGTGGTGAAGATATTTCAATGTTTATACAGATCGCGGTGTAGATACTTCCATGTTTATACAGATAGCGGTGTAGATATTTCCATGTTTTTACAGATATCGGTGTAGATATTTCCATGTTTACACAGATTGCGGTGTAGATATTTCCATCTTTCTACAGATGAGATTGTAGATATTT
Source organism: Pan paniscus (assembly GCF_029289425.2). Classification (NCBI taxonomy): domain Eukaryota; kingdom Metazoa; phylum Chordata; class Mammalia; order Primates; family Hominidae; genus Pan; species Pan paniscus. The sequence continues at coordinate 74,274,979 of NC_073270.2, forward strand.
CCATGTTCATGCAGATGGCGGTGTAGATATTTCCATGTTTATATAGATGGTGGTGTAGATATTACCATGTTTATACAGATAGCGGTGTAGATATTTCCATGTTTATACAGATCGTGGTGAAGATATTTCCATGTTTATACAGATCGCGGTGTAGATATTTCCATGTTTATACAGATCGCTGTGTAGATATTTCCATGTTTACACAGATTGCGGTGTAGATATTTCCATGTTTATACAGATAGCGGTGTAGATATTTCCATGTTTATAGAGACAGCGGTGTAGGTATTTCCATGTTTATAGACATAGCGGTGTAGATATTTCCATGTTTATATAGATGGCGTTGTAGATATTTCCATGTTTATAACGATAGATGTGTTGGTATTTCCACGTTTATACAGATAGCGATGTAGATGTTTCCATGTTTATACAGCTCGCGGTGCAGATATTTATATCTTTATACAGATGGCATTGTAGATATTTCCTTACTCACACAGATGGCGGTGTAGATGTTTCCATGTTTATATAGATGGTGGTGTAGATATTACCATGTTTATTCAGATAGCGGTGTAGATATTTCCATGTTTATACAGATCGTGGTGAAGACATTTCTATGTTTATACAGATCGTGGTGTAGATATTTCCATGTTTATACAGATCGCTGTGTAGATATTTCCATGTTTGTACAGATAGCGGTGTAGATATTTCCATGTTTATACAGATAGCGGTGTAGATATTTCCATGTTTATAGAGATAGCGGTGTAGGTATTTCCATGTTTATAGACATAGCGGTGTAGATATTTCCATGTTTATATAGATGGCGTTGTAGATATTTCCATGTTTATACCGATAGATGTGTTGGTATTTCCACGTTTATACAGATAGCGATGTAGATATTTCCATGTTTATACAGCTCGCGGTGCAGATATTTATATCTTTACACAGATGGCATTGTAGATATTTCCTTATTCACACAGATGGCGGTGTAGATGTTTCCATGTTTATACAGATGGCGGAGTAGTTAGTTCCATGTTTATGGAGATGGCAGTGTAGATATTTTCATGTTTATAGAGATGGCGGTGTAGATATTTCCATGTTTATAGAGATAGCAGTGTAGATATTTACATGTTTATACAGATGGCTGTGTAGATATTTCCATGTGTATACAGATGGCATTGTAGACATTTCCATGTTTATACAGTTGACTGTAGAGGTATTTCCATGTTTTACAGATGGCTGTGCAGATATTTCCATGTTTATAGAGATAGCGGTGTAGATATTTCCATGTTTGTACAGATGGCGTTGTTGATATTTCCATCTATACACAGATGGCCGTGTAGATATTTCCATGTTTATACACATGGCAGCGGAGATTTTTCCATGGACATGCAGATGGCGGTGTAGATATTTCCATGTTTATACAGATAGCGGTGTAGGTATTTCCATGTTTTCACAGATGGTGGTGTAGATATTTCCGTGTTTATACACATGGTGGTGTAGATACTTCCATCTTTATGGAGATGGCAGTGTAGATATTTTCATGTTTATACAGATGGCGGTGTAGATATTTCCATATTTATAGAGATAGCGATGTAGATATTACCATCTTTCTACAGATGGCAGTGTAGATATTTCCATGTTTATACAGATGGCGGTGTAGATATTTCCATACTTATACAGATGTCTGTGTAGATATTTCCATGTGTATACAGATGGTATTGTAGGTATTTCCATGTTTATACAGATGGTGGTGTAGATATTTCCATGTTTATTCAGATGACTGTGTAGATATTTCCATGTTTTACAGATGGCAGTGTAGATATTTCAATGTTTATAGAGATGGCGCTGTAGATATTTCCATGTTTATACAGATTGCGGTGTAGATATTTCCATGTTTATACAGATAGCGGTGTAGATATTTCCATGTTTTTACAGATATCGGTGTAGATATTTCCATGTTTACACAGATTGCGGTGTAGATATTTCCATCTTTCTACAGATGACATTGTAGAAATTTCAATGTTTATGCAGATGGCGGTGTAGATATTTCCATGTTTATATAGATGGCGGTGTAGATATTACCATGTTTATACAGATAGCGGTGTTGATATTTCCGTGTTTATACAGATCGTGGTGAAGATATTTCCATGTTTATACAGATCGCAGTGTAGATATTTCCATGTTTATACAGATCGCTGTGTAGATATTTCCATGTTTATACAGATTGCGGTGTTGATATTTCCATGTTTATACAGATAGCGTTGTAGATATTTCCATGTTTATAGAGATAGCGGTGTAGATATTTCCATGTTTATAGAGATAGCGGTGTAGGTATTTCCATGTTTATAGACATAGCGGTGTAGATATTTCCATGTTTATATAGATGGCGTTGTAGATATTTCCATGTTTATACCTATAGATGTGTTGGTATTTCCACGTTTCTACAGATAGCGATGTAGATATTTCCATGTTTTTAAAGCTCGCGGTGCAGATATTTATATATTTATACAGATGGCATTGTAGATATTTCCTTATTCACACAGATGGCGGTGTAGATGTTTCCATGTTTATACTGATGGCAGAGTAGTTAGTTCCATGTTTATGGAGATGGCAGTGTAGATATTTTCATGTTTATAGAGATGGCGGTGTAGATATTTCGATATTTATAGAGATAGCGGTGTAGATATTTCCATCTTTCTACAGATGGCAGTGTAGATATTTCCATGTTTATACAGATGGCGGTGTAGATATTTCCATACTTATACAGATGTCTGTGTAGATATTTCCATGTGTATACAGATGGTATTGTAGGTATTTCCATGTTTATACAGATGGTGGTGTAGATATTTCCATGTTTATACAGATGACTGTGTAGATATTTCCATGTTTTTACAGATGGCAGTGTAGATATTTCAATGTTTATAGAGATGGCGCTGTAGATATTTCCATGTTTATACAGATCACGGTGTAGATATTTCCATGTTTATACAGATAGCGGTGTAGATATTTCCATGTTTTTACAGATAACGGTGTAGATATTTCCATGTTTACACAGATTGCGGTGTAGATATTTCCATCTTTCTACAGATGGCATTGTAGATATTTCCATGTTTATACAGATAGCGGTGTAGATATTTCCATGTTTATACAGATCGTGGTGAAGATATTTCAATATTTATACTGATCGCGGTGTAGATATTTCAATATTTATACTGATCGTGGTGTAGATATTTCCATGTTTATACAGATCGCGGTGTAGATATTTCCATGTTTATACAGATAGCGTTGTAGATATTTCCATGTTTATACAGATAGCGGTGTAGATATTTCCATGTTTATACAGATAGCGGTGTAGGTAATTCCATGTTTATAGACATAGCAGTGTAGATATTTCCATGTTTATATAGATGGCGTTGTAGATATTTCCATGTTTATAGCGATATATGTGTTGCTATTTCAACGTTTACACAGATAGCGATGTAGATATTTCCATGTTTATACAGCTCGCGGTGCAGATATTTATATCTTTATACAGATGGCATTGTAGATATTTCCTTATTCACACAGATGGCGGTGTAGGTGTTTCCATGTTTATACAGATGGCGGAGTAGTTAGTTCTATGTTTATGGAGATGGCAGTGTAGATATTTTCATGTTTATAGAGATGACGGTGTAGATATTTCCATGTTTATAGAGATAGCAGTGTAGATATTTACATGTTTATACAGATGGCTGTGTAGATATTTCCATGTGTATACAGATGGCATTGTAGATATTTCCATGTTTATACAGATGACTGTAGAGGTATTTCCATGTTTTACAGGTGGCTCTGCAGATATTTCCATGTTTATAGAGATAGCGGTGTAGATAGTTCCATGTTTGTTCAGATGGCGTTGTTGATATTTCCATCTATACACAGATGGCGGTGTAGATATTTCCATGTTTATACAGATGGCAGCGTAGATATTTCCATGGACATGCAGATGGCGGTGTAGATATTTCCATGTTTATACAGATAGCGGTGTAGGTATATCCATGTTTTCAGAGATGGTGGTGTAGATATTTCCGTGTTTATACACATGGCGGAGTAGATACTTCCATCTTTATAGAGATCCCAGTGTAGATATTTTCATGTTTATAGAGATGGCGGTGTAGATATTTCCATATTTATACAGATAGCGATGTAGATATTTCCATCTTTCTACAGATGGCAGTGTAGATATTTCCATGTTTATACAGATGGCGGTGTAGATATTTCCATACTTACACAGATATCTGTGTAGATATTTCCATGTGTATACAGATGGTATTGTAGGTATTTCCATGTTTATACAGATGGTGGTGTAGATATTTCCATGTTTATTCAGATGACTGTGTAGATATTTCCATGTTTTTACAGATGGCAGTGTAGATATTTCAATGTTTATAGATATGGCGCTGTAGATATTTCCATGTTTATACAGATCGCGGTGTAGATATTTCCATGTTTATACAGATAGCGGTGTAGATATTTCCATGTTTTTACAGATATCGGTGTAGATATTTCCATGTTTACACAGATTGCGGTGTAGATGTTTCCATCTTTCTACAGATGGCATTGTAGTTATTTCCATGTTTATGCAGATGGCGGTGTATATATTTCCATGTTTATATAGATGGTGGTGTAGATATTACCATGTTTATACAGATCGTGGTGAAGATATTTCAATGTTTATACAGATCGCGGTGTAGATACTTCCATGTTTATACAGATAGCGGTGTAGATATTTCCATGTTTTTACAGATATCGGTGTAGATATTTCCATGTTTACACAGATTGCGGTGTAGATATTTCCATCTTTCTACAGATGAGATTGTAGATATTTCCATGTTCATGCAGATGGCGGTGTAGATATTTCCATGTTTATATAGATGGTGGTGTAGATATTACCATGTTTATACAGATAGCGGTGTAGATATTTCCATGTTTATACAGATCGTGGTGAAGATATTTCCATGTTTATACAGATCGCGGTGTAGATATTTCCATGTTTATACAGATCGCTGTGTAGATATTTCCATGTTTACACAGATGGCGGTGTAGATATTTCCATGTTTATACAGATAGCGGTGTAGATATTTCCATGTTTATAGAGACAGCGGTGTAGGTATTTCCATGTTTATAGACATAGCGGTGTAGATATTTCCATGTTTATATAGATGGCGTTGTAGATATTTCCATGTTTATAACGATAGATGTGTTGGTATTTCCACGTTTATACAGATAGCGATGTAGATGTTTCCATGTTTATACAGCTCGCGGTGCAGATATTTATATCTTTATACAGATGGCATTGTAGATATTTCCTTACTCACACAGATGGCGGTGTAGATGTTTCCATGTTTATATAGATGGTGGTGTAGATATTACCATGTTTATTCAGATAGCGGTGTAGATATTTCCATGTTTATACAGATCGTGGTGAAGACATTTCTATGTTTATACAGATCGTGGTGTAGATATTTCCATGTTTATACAGATCGCTGTGTAGATATTTCCATGTTTGTACAGATAGCGGTGTAGATATTTCCATGTTTATACAGATAGCGGTGTAGATATTTCCATGTTTATAGAGATAGCGGTGTAGGTATTTCCATGTTTATAGACATAGCGGTGTAGATATTTCCATGTTTATATAGATGGCGTTGTAGATATTTCCATGTTTATACCAATAGATGTGTTGGTATTTCCACGTTTCTACAGATAGCGATGTAGATATTTCCATGTTTATACAGCTCGCGGTGCAGATATTTATATCTTTATACAGATGGCATTGTAGATATTTCCTTATTCACACAGATGGCGGTGTAGATGTTTCCATGTTTATACAGATGGCGGAGTAGTTAGTTCCATGTTTATGGAGATGGCAGTGTAGATATTTTCATGTTTATAGAGATGGCGGTGTAGATATTTCCATGTTTATAGAGATAGCAGTGTAGATATTTACATGTTTATACAGATGGCTGTGTAGATATTTCCATGTGTATACAGATGGCATTGTAGACATTTCCATGTTTATACAGTTGACTGTAGAGGTATTTCCATGTTTTACAGATGGCTGTGCAGATATTTCCATGTTTATAGAGATAGCGGTGTAGATATTTCCATGTTTGTACAGATGGCGTTGTTGATATTTCCATCTATACACAGATGGCCGTGTAGATATTTCCATGTTTATACAGATGGCAGCGGAGATTTTTCCATGGACATGCAGATGGCGGTGTAGATATTTCCATGTTTATACAGATAGCGGTGTAGGTATTTCCATGTTTTCACAGATGGTGGTGTAGATATTTCCGTGTTTATACACATGGTGGTGTAGATACTTCCATCTTTATGGAGATGGCAGTGTAGATATTTTCATGTTTATAAAGATGGCGGTGTAGATATTTCCATATTTATAGAGATAGCGATGTAGATATTACCATCTTTCTACAGATGGCAGTGTAGATATTTCCATGTTTATACAGATGGCGGTGTAGATATTTCCATACTTATACAGATGTCTGTGTAGATATTTCCATGTGTATACAGATGGTATTGTAGGTATTTCCATGTTTATACAGATGGTGGTGTAGATATTTCCATGTTTATTCAGGTGACTGTGTAGATATTTCCATGTTTTACAGATGGCAGTGTAGATATTTCAATGTTTATAGAGATGGCGCTGTAGATATTTCCATGTTTATACAGATTGCGGTGTAGATATTTCCATGTTTATACAGATAGCGGTGTAGATATTTCCATGTTTTTACAGATATCGGTGTAGATATTTCCATGTTTACACAGATTGCGGTGTAGATATTTCCATCTTTCTACAGATGACATTGTAGAAATTTCAATGTTTATGCAGATGGCGGTGTAGATATTTCCATGTTTATATAGATGGCGGTGTAGATATTACCATGTTTATACAGATAGCGGTGTAGATATTTCCGTGTTTATACAGATCGTGGTGAAGATATTTCCATGTTTATACAGATCGCAGTGTAGATATTTCCATGTTTATACAGATCGCTGTGTAGATATTTCCATGTTTATACAGATTGCGGTGTTGATATTTCCATGTTTATACAGATAGCGTTGTAGATATTTCCATGTTTATAGAGATAGCGGTGTAGATATTTCCATGTTTATAGAGATAGCGGTGTAGGTATTTCCATGTTTATAGACATAGCGGTGTAGATATTTCCATGTTTATATAGATGGCGTTGTAGATATTTCCATGTTTATACCTATAGATGTGTTGGTATTTCCACGTTTCTACAGATAGCGATGTAGATATTTCCATGTTTTTAAAGCTCGCGGTGCAGATATTTATATATTTATACAGATGGCATTGTAGATATTTCCTTATTCACACAGATGGCGGTGTAGATGTTTCCATGTTTATACTGATGGCAGAGTAGTTAGTTCCATGTTTATGGAGATGGCAGTGTAGATATTTTCATGTTTATAGAGATGGCGGTGTAGATATTTCGATATTTATAGAGATAGCGGTGTAGATATTTCCATCTTTCTACAGATGGCAGTGTAGATATTTCCATGTTTATACAGATGGCGGTGTAGATATTTCCATACTTATACAGATGTCTGTGTAGATATTTCCATGTGTATACAGATGGTATTGTAGGTATTTCCATGTTTATACAGATGGTGGTGTAGATATTTCCATGTTTATACAGATGACTGTGTAGATATTTCCATGTTTTTACAGATGGCAGTGTAGATATTTCAATGTTTATAGAGATGGCGCTGTAGATATTTCCATGTTTATACAGATCGCGGTGTAGATATTTCCATGTTTATACAGATAGCTGTGTAGATATTTCCATGTTTTTACAGATAACGGTGTAGATATTTCCATGTTTACACAGATTGCGGTGTAGATATTTCCATCTTTCTACAGATGGCATTGTAGATATTTCCATGTTTATACAGATAGCGGTGTAGATATTTCCATGTTTATACAGATCGTGGTGAAGATATTTCAATATTTATACTGATCGCGGTGTAGATATTTCAATATTTATACTGATCGCGGTGTAGATATTTCCATGTTTATACAGATCGCGGTGTAGATATTTCCATGTTTATACAGATAGCGTTGTAGATATTTCCATGTTTATACAGATAGCGGTGTAGATATTTCCATGTTTATACAGATAGCGGTGTAGGTAATTCCATGTTTATAGACATAGCAGTGTAGATATTTCCATGTTTATATAGATGGCGTTGTAGATATTTCCATGTTTATAGCGATATATGTGTTGCTATTTCAACGTTTACACAGATAGCGATGTAGATATTTCCATGTTTATACAGCTCGCGGTGCAGATATTTATATCTTTATACAGATGGCATTGTAGATATTTCCTTATTCACACAGATGGCGGTGTAGGTGTTTCCATGTTTATACAGATGGCGGAGTAGTTAGTTCTATGTTTATGGAGATGGCAGTGTAGATATTTTCATGTTTATAGAGATGACGGTGTAGATATTTCCATGTTTATAGAGATAGCAGTGTAGATATTTACATGTTTATACAGATGGCTGTGTAGATATTTCCATGTGTATACAGATGGCATTGTAGATATTTCCATGTTTATACAGATGACTGTAGAGGTATTTCCATGTTTTACAGGTGGCTCTGCAGATATTTCCATGTTTATAGAGATAGCGGTGTAGATAGTTCCATGTTTGTTCAGATGGCGTTGTTGATATTTCCATCTATACACAGATGGCGGTGTAGATATTTCCATGTTTATACAGATGGCAGCGTAGATATTTCCATGGACATGCAGATGGCGGTGTAGATATTTCCATGTTTATACAGATAGCGGTGTAGGTATATCCATGTTTTCAGAGATGGTGGTGTAGATATTTCCGTGTTTATACACATGGCGGAGTAGATACTTCCATCTTTATAGAGATCCCAGTGTAGATATTTTCATGTTTATAGAGATGGCGGTGTAGATATTTCCATATTTATACAGATAGCGATGTAGATATTTCCATCTTTCTACAGATGGCAGTGTAGATATTTCCATGTTTATACAGATGGCGGTGTAGATATTTCCATACTTATACAGATATCTGTGTAGATATTTCCATGTGTATACAGATGGTATTGTAGGTATTTCCATGTTTATACAGATGGTGGTGTAGATATTTCCATGTTTATTCAGATGACTGTGTAGATATTTCCATGTTTTTACAGATGGCAGTGTAGATATTTCAATGTTTATAGATATGGCGCTGTAGATATTTCCATGTTTATACAGATCGCGGTGTAGATATTTCCATGTTTATACAGATAGCGGTGTAGATATTTCCATGTTTTTACAGATATCGGTGTAGATATTTCCATGTTTACACAGATTGCGGTGTAGATGTTTCCATCTTTCTACAGATGGCATTGTAGTTATTTCCATGTTTATGCAGATGGCGGTGTATATATTTCCATGTTTATATAGATGGTGGTGTAGATATTACCATGTTTATACAGATCGTGGTGAAGATATTTCAAAGTTTATACAGATCGCGGTGTAGATACTTCCATGTTTATACAGATAGCGGTGTAGATATTTCCATGTTTTTACAGATATCGGTGTAGATATTTCCATGTTTACACAGATTGCGTTGTAGATATTTCCATCTTTCTACAGATGAGATTGTAGATATTTCCATGTTCATGCAGATGGCGGTGTAGATATTTCCATGTTTATATAGATGGTGGTGTAGATATTACCATGTTTATACAGATAGCGGTGTAGATATTTCCATGTTTATACAGATCGTGGTGAAGATATTTCCATGTTTATACAGATCGCGGTGTAGATATTTCCATGTTTATACAGATCGCTGTGTAGATATTTCCATGTTTACACAGATTGCGGTGTAGATATTTCCATGTTTATAAAGATAGCGGTGTAGATATTTCCATGTTTATAGAGACAGCGGTGTAGGTATTTCCATGTTTATAGACATAGCGTTGTAGATATTTCCATGTTTATATAGATGGCGTTGTAGATATTTCCATGTTTATAACGATAGATGTGTTGGTATTTCCACGTTTATACAGATAGCGATGTAGATGTTTCCATGTTTATACAGCTCGCGGTGCAGATATTTATATCTTTATACAGATGGCATTGTAGATATTTCCTTACTCACACAGATGGCGGTGTAGATGTTTCCATGTTTATACAGATGGCGGAGTAGTTAGTTACATGTTTATGGAGATGGCAGTGTAGATATTTTCATGTTTATAGTGATGGCGGTGTAGATATTTCCATGTTTATAGAGATAGCAGTGTAGATATTTACATGTTTATACAGATGGCTGTGTAGATATTTCCGTGTGTATACAGATGGCATTGTAGACATATCCATGTTTATACAGATGACTGTAGAGGTTTTTCCATGTTTTACCGATGGCTCTGCAGATATTTCCATGTTTATAGAGATAGCGGTGTAGATATTTCCATGTTTGTACAGATGGCGTTGTTGATATTTCCATCTATACACAGACGGCCGTGTAGATATTTCCATGTTTATACAGATGGCAGCGTAGATATTTCCATGGACATGCAGATGGCGGTGTAGATATTTCCATGTTTATACAGATAGCGGTGTAGATATTTCCATGTTTTCACAGATGGTGGTGTAGATATTTCCGTGTTTATACACATGGCGGAGTAGATACGTTCATCTTTATGGAGATGGCAGTGTAGAGATTTTCATGTTTATAGAGATGGCGGTGTAGATATTTCCATATTTATAGAGATAGCGGTGTATGTAATTCAATCTTTCTACAGATGGCAGTGTAGATATTTCCATGTTTATACAGATGGCGGTGTAGATATTTCCATACTTATACAGGTGTCTGTGTAGATATTTCCATGTGTATACAGACGGTATTGTAGGTATTTCCATGTTTATACAGATGGTGGGGTAGATATTACCATGTTTATTTAGATGACTGTGTAGATATTTGCATGTTTTTACAGATGGCAGTGTAGATATTTCAATGTTTATAGACATGGTGCTGTAGATATTTCCATGTTTATACAGATAGCGGTGTAGATATTTCCATGTTTTTACAGATATCGGTGTAGATATTTCCATGTTTACACAGATTGTGGTGTAGATGTTTCCATCTTTCTACAGATGGCATTGTAGATGTTTCCATGTTTATGCAGATGGCGGTGTATATGTTTCCATGTTTATATAGATGGTGGTGTAGATATTACCATGTTTATACAGATAGCGGTGTAGATATTTCCATGTTTATACAGATCGTGGTGAAGATATTTCAATGTTTATACAGATCGCGGTGTAGATATTTCCATGTTTATGCAGATTGCGGTGTAGATATTTCCATGTTTATACAGATAGCGGTGTAGATATTTCCATGTTTATACAGATATCGGTGTAGATATTTCCATATTTATACAGATAGCGGTGTAGATATTTCCATGTTTATAGAGATAGCGGTGTAGGTATTTCCATGTTTATAGACATAGCGGTGTAGATATTTCCATGTTTATGTAGATGGCGTTGTAGATATTTCTATGTTAATACCGATAGATGTGTTGGTATTTCCACGTTTATTCAGATAGCGATGTAGATATTACCATGTTTATACAGCTCGCAGCGCAGATATTTATATCTTTATACAGATGGCATTGTAGATATTTCCTTATTCACACAGATGGCGGTGTGGATGTTTCCATGTTTATAGAGATGGCGGAGTAGTTAGTTCCAAGTTTATGGGGATGGCAGTGTAGATATTTTCATGTTTATAGAGATGGCGCTGTAGGTATTTCCATGTTTACTGAGATATCAGTGTAGATATTTACATGTTTATACAGATGGCTGGGTAGATATTTCCAAGTGTAAACAGATGGCATTGTAGATATTTCCATGTTTATACAGATGACTGTAGAGGTATTTCCATGTTTTACAGATGGCTGTGCAGATATTTCCATGTTTATAGAGATAGCGGTGTAGATATTTCCATGTTTGTACAGATGGCATTGTTGATATTTCCATCTATACACAGATGGCGGTGTAGATATTTCCATGTTTATACAGATGGCAGCGTAGATATTTCCATGGACATGCAGATGGCGATGTAGATATTTCCATGTTTATACAGATAGCGGTGCAGATATTTCCATGTTTTCACAGATGGTGGTGTAGATATTTCCGTGTTTATACACATGGCGGAGTAGATACTTCCATCTTTATGGAGATGGCAGTGTAGATATTTTCATGTTTATAGAGATGGCGGTGTAGATATTTCCATATTTATAGAGATAGCGGTGTAGATATTTCCATCTTTCTACAGATGGCAGTGTAGATATTTCCATGTTTATACAGATGGCGGTGTAGATATTTCCATACTTATACAGATATCTGTGTAGATATTTCCATGTGTATACAGATGGTATTGTAAGTATTTCCATGTTTATACAGATGGTGGTGTAGATATTTCCATGTTTATTCAGATGACTGTGTAGATATTTCCATGTTTTTACAGATGGCAGTGTAGATATTTCAATGTTTATAGAGATGGCGCTGTAGATATTTCCATGTTTATACACATCGCGGTGTAGATATTTCCATGTTTATACAGATAGCGGTGTAGATATTTCCATGTTTTTACAGATATCGGTGTAGATATTTCCGTGTTTACACAGATTGCGGTGTAGATATTTCCATCTTTCTACAGATGGCTTTGTGAATATTTCCATGTTTATGCAGATGGCGGTGTAGATATTTCCATGTTTATATAGATGGTGGTGTTGATATTACGATGTTTATACAGATGGCGGTGTAGATATTTCCATGTTTATACAGATCGTGGTGAAGATATTTCCATGTTTATACAGATCGCGGTGTAGATATTTCCATGTTTATACAGATCGCGGTGTAGATATTTCCATGTTTATACAGATGGCAGCGTAGATATTTCCATGGACATGCAGATGGCGGTGTAGATATTTCCATGTTTATACAGATAGCGGTGTAGATATTTCCATGTTTTCACAGATGGTGGTGTAGATATTTCCGTGTTTATACACATGGCGGAGTAGATACTTCCATCTTTATGGAGATGGCAGTGTAGATATTTTCATGTTTATAGAGATGGCGGTGTAGATATTTCCATATTTATAGAGATAGCGGTGTAGATATTTCCATCTTTCTACAGATGGCAGTGTAGATATTTCCATGTTTATACAGATGGCGGTGTAGATATTTCCATACTTATACAGATATCTGTGTAGATATTTCCATGTGTATACAGATGGCATTGTAGGTATTTCCATGTTTATACAGATGGTGGTGTAGATATTTCCATGTTTATTCAGATGACTGTGTACATATTTCCATGTTTTTACAGATGGCAGTGTAGATATTTCAATGTTTATAGAGATGGCGCTGTAGATATTTCCATGTTTATACAGATCACGGTGTAGATATTTCCATGTTTATACAGATAGCGGTGTAGATATTTCCATCTTTATACAGATAGCGGTGTAGTTATTTCCATGTTTATAGAGATAGCGGTGTAGGTATTTCCATGTTTATAGACATAGCGGTGTAGATATTTCCATGTTTATTTAGATGGCGTTGTAGATATTTCCATGTTTATACCAATAGATGTGTTGGTATTTCCACGTTTATACAGATAGCGATGTAGATATTTCCATGTTTATACAGCTCGCGGTGCAGATATTTATATCTTTATACAGATGGCATTGTAGATATTTCCTTATTCACACAGATGGCGGTGTAGATGTTTCCATGTTTATACAAGTGGCGGAGTAGTTAGTTTCATGTTTATGGAGAAAGTAGTGTAGATATTTTCATGGTTATAGAGATGGCGGTGTAGATATTTCCATGTTTATAGAGATAGCAGTGTAGATATTTACATGTTTATACAGTTGGCTCTGTAGATATTTCCATGTGTATACAGATGGCATTGTAGATATTTCCATGTTTATACAGATGACTGTAGAGGTATTTCCATGTTTTACAGATGGCTGTGCAGATATTTCCATGTTTATAGAGATAGCGGTGTAGATAGTTCCATGTTTGTTCAGATGGCGTTGTTGATATTTCCATCTATACACAGATGGCCGTGTAGATATTTCCATGTTTATACAGATGGCAGCATAGATATTTCCATGGACATGCAGATGGCGGTGTAGATATTTCCATGTTTATACAGATAGCGGTGTAGGTATATCCATGTTTTCAGAGATGGTGGTGTAGATATTTCCGTGTTTGTACACATGGCGGAGTAGATACTTCCATCTTTATAGAGATCCCAGTGTAGATATTTTCATGTTTATAGAGATGGCGGTGTAGATATTTCCATATTTATACAGATAGCGGTGTAGGTATTTCCATCTATCTACAGATGGCAGTGTAGATATTTCCATGTTTATACAGATGGCGGTGTAGATATTTCCATACTTATACAGATATCTGTGTAGATATTTCCTTGTGTATACAGATGGTATTGTAGGTATTTCCATGTTTATAGAGATGGTGGTGTAGATATTTCCATGTTTATTCAGATGACTGTGTAGAGATTTCCATGTTTTACAGATGGCAGTGTAGATATTTCAATGTTTATAGAGATGGCGCTGTAGATATTTCCATGTTTATACAGATCGCGGTGTAGATATTTCCATGTTTATACAGATAGCGGTGTAGATATTTCCAAGTTTTTACAGATATCAGTGTAGATATTTCCATGTTTACACAGATTGCGGTGTGGATGTTTCCATCTTTCTACAGATGGCATTGTAGTTATTTCCATGTTTATGCAGATGGCGGTGTATATATTTCCATGTTTATATAGATGGTGGTGTAGATATTACCATGTTTATACAGATCGTGGTGAAGATATTTCAATGTTTATAGAGATCGCGGTGTAGATATTTCCATGTTTATGCAGATCGCGGTGTTGATATTTCCATGTTTATACAGATAGCGGTGTAGATATTTCCATGTTTATACAGATAGCGGTGTAGATTTTCCATGTTTATAGAGATAGCGGTGTAGGTATTTCCATGTTTATAGACAAAGCGGTGTAGATATTTCCATGTTTATATAGATGGCGTTGTAGATATTTCCATGTTTATACCGATAGATGTGTTGGTATTTCCACGTTTATACAGATAGCGATGTAGATATTTCCATGTTTATACAGCTCGCGGTGCAGATATTTATATCTTTATACAGATGGCATTGTAGATATTTCCTTATTCACACAGATGGCGGTGTAGATGCTTCCATGTTTATACAGATGGCGGAGTAGTTAGTTCCATGTTTATGGAGATGGCAGTGTAGATATTTTCATGTTTATAGAGATGGCAGTGTAGATATTTCCATGTTTATAGAGATAGCAGTGTAGATATTTACCTGTTTATACAGATGGCTGTGTGGATATTTCCATGTGTATACAGATGGCATTGTAGATATTTCCATGTTTATACAGATGACTGTAGAGGTATTTCCATGTTTTACAGATGGCTGTGCAGATATTTCCATGTTTATAGAGATAGCGGTGTAGATATTTCCATGTTTGTACAGATGGCGTTGTTGATATTTCCATCTATACAAAGATGGCCGTGTAGATATTTCCATGTTTATACAGATGGCAGCGTAGATATTTCCATGGACATGCAGACGGCGGTGTATATATTTCCATGTTTATACAGATAGCGGTGTAGATATTTCCATGTTTTCACAGATGGTGGTGTAGATATTTCCGTGTTTATACACATGGCGGAGTAGATACTTCCATCTTTATAGAGATGGCAGTGTAGATATTTTCATGTTTATAGAGATGGCGGTGTAGATATTTCCATATTTATAGAGATAGCGATGTAGATATTTCCATCTTTCTACAGATGGCAGTGTAGATATTTACATGTTTATACAGATGGAAGAGTAGATATTTCCATACTGATACAGATATCTGTGTAGATATTTCCATGTGTATACAGATGGTATTGTAGGTATTTCCATGTTTATACAGATGGTGGTGTAGATATTTCCATGTTTATTCAGATGACTGTGTAGATATTTCCATGTTTTTACAGATGGCAGTGTAGATATTTCAATGTTTATAGAGATGGCGCTGTAGATATTTCCATGTTTATACAGATCGCGGTGTAGATATTGCCATGTTTACACGGATAGCGGTGTAGATATTTCCATGTTTTTACAGATATCGGTGTAGATAATTCCATGTTTACACAGACTGCGGTGTAGATGTTTCCATCTTTCTACAGATGGCATTGTAGATATTTCCATGTTTATGCAGATGGCAGTGTATATATTTCCATGTTTATATAGATGGTGGTGTAGATATTACCATGTTTATACAGATAGCGGTGTAGATATTTCCATGTTTATACACATCGAGGTGAAGATATTTCAATGTTTATACAGATCGCGGTGTAGATATTTCCATGTTTATGCAGATCGCGGTGTAGATATTTCCATGTTTACACAGATAGCGGTGTAGATATTTCCATGTTTATACAGATAGCGGTGTAGATATTTCCATGTTTATACAGATGACTGTAGAGGTATTTCCATGTTTTACAGATGGCTGTGCAGATATTTCCATGTTTATAGAGATAGCGGTGTAGATATTTCCATGTTTGTACAGATGGCATTGTTGATATTTCCATCTATACACAGATGGCGGTGTAGATATTTCCATGTTTATACAGATGGCAGCGTAGATATTTCCATGTTTTCACAGATGGTGGTGTAGATATTTCCGTGTTTATACACATGGCGGAGTAGATACTTCCATCTTTATGGAGATGGCAGTGTAGATATTTTCATGTTTATAGAGATGGCGGTGTAGATATTTCCATATTTATAGAGATAGCGGTGTAGATATTTCCATCTTTCTACAGATGGCAGTGTAGATATTTCCATGTTTATACAGATGGCGGTGTAGATATTTCCATACTTATACAGATATCTGTGTAGATATTTCCATGTGTATACAGATGGCATTGTAGGTATTTCCATGTTTATACAGATGGTGGTGTAGATATTTCCATGTTTATTCAGATGACTGTGTACATATTTCCATGTTTTTACAGATGGCAGTGTAGATATTTCAATGTTTATAGAGATGGCGCTGTAGATATTTCCATGTTTATACAGATCACGGTGTAGATATTTCCATGTTTATACAGATAGCGGTGTAGATATTTCCATCTTTATACAGATAGCGGTGTAGTTATTTCCATGTTTATAGAGATAGCGGTGTAGGTATTTCCATGTTTATAGACATAGCGGTGTAGATATTTCCATGTTTATTTAGATGGCGTTGTAGATATTTCCATGTTTATACCAATAGATGTGTTGGTATTTCCACGTTTATACAGATAGCGATGTAGATATTTCCATGTTTATACAGCTCGCGGTGCAGATATTTATATCTTTATACAGATGGCATTGTAGATATTTCCTTATTCACACAGATGGCGGTGTAGATGTTTCCATGTTTATACAAGTGGCGGAGTAGTTAGTTTCATGTTTATGGAGAAAGTAGTGTAGATATTTTCATGGTTATAGAGATGGCGGTGTAGATATTTCCATGTTTATAGAGATAGCAGTGTAGATATTTACATGTTTATACAGTTGGCTCTGTAGATATTTCCATGTGTATACAGATGGCATTGTAGATATTTCCATGTTTATACAGATGACTGTAGAGGTATTTCCATGTTTTACAGATGGCTGTGCAGATATTTCCATGTTTATAGAGATAGCGGTGTAGATAGTTCCATGTTTGTTCAGATGGCGTTGTTGATATTTCCATCTATACACAGATGGCCGTGTAGATATTTCCATGTTTATACAGATGGCAGCATAGATATTTCCATGGACATGCAGATGGCGGTGTAGATATTTCCATGTTTATACAGATAGCGGTGTAGGTATATCCATGTTTTCAGAGATGGTGGTGTAGATATTTCCGTGTTTGTACACATGGCGGAGTAGATACTTCCATCTTTATAGAGATCCCAGTGTAGATATTTTCATGTTTATAGAGATGGCGGTGTAGATATTTCCATATTTATACAGATAGCGGTGTAGGTATTTCCATCTATCTACAGATGGCAGTGTAGATATTTCCATGTTTATACAGATGGCGGTGTAGATATTTCCATACTTATACAGATATCTGTGTAGATATTTCCTTGTGTATACAGATGGTATTGTAGGTATTTCCATGTTTATAGAGATGGTGGTGTAGATATTTCCATGTTTATTCAGATGACTGTGTAGAGATTTCCATGTTTTACAGATGGCAGTGTAGATATTTCAATGTTTATAGAGATGGCGCTGTAGATATTTCCATGTTTATACAGATCGCGGTGTAGATATTTCCATGTTTATACAGATAGCGGTGTAGATATTTCCAAGTTTTTACAGATATCAGTGTAGATATTTCCATGTTTACACAGATTGCGGTGTGGATGTTTCCATCTTTCTACAGATGGCATTGTAGTTATTTCCATGTTTATGCAGATGGCGGTGTATATATTTCCATGTTTATATAGATGGTGGTGTAGATATTACCATGTTTATACAGATCGTGGTGAAGATATTTCAATGTTTATAGAGATCGCGGTGTAGATATTTCCATGTTTATGCAGATCGCGGTGTTGATATTTCCATGTTTATACAGATAGCGGTGTAGATATTTCCATGTTTATACAGATAGCGGTGTAGATTTTCCATGTTTATAGAGATAGCGGTGTAGGTATTTCCATGTTTATAGACAAAGCGGTGTAGATATTTCCATGTTTATATAGATGGCGTTGTAGATATTTCCATGTTTATACCGATAGATGTGTTGGTATTTCCACGTTTATACAGATAGCGATGTGGATATTTCCATGTTTATACAGCTCGCGGTGCAGATATTTATATCTTTATACAGATGGCATTGTAGATATTTCCTTATTCACACAGATGGCGGTGTAGATGCTTCCATGTTTATACAGATGGCGGAGTAGTTAGTTCCATGTTTATGGAGATGGCAGTGTAGATATTTTCATGTTTATAGAGATGGCAGTGTAGATATTTCCATGTTTATAGAGATAGCAGTGTAGATATTTACCTGTTTATACAGATGGCTGTGTGGATATTTCCATGTGTATACAGATGGCATTGTAGATATTTCCATGTTTATACAGATGACTGTAGAGGTATTTCCATGTTTTACAGATGGCTGTGCAGATATTTCCATGTTTATAGAGATAGCGGTGTAGATATTTCCATGTTTGTACAGATGGCGTTGTTGATATTTCCATCTATACAAAGATGGCCGTGTAGATATTTCCATGTTTATACAGATGGCAGCGTAGATATTTCCATGGACATGCAGACGGCGGTGTATATATTTCCATGTTTATACAGATAGCGGTGTAGATATTTCCATGTTTTCACAGATGGTGGTGTAGATATTTCCGTGTTTATACACATGGCGGAGTAGATACTTCCATCTTTATAGAGATGGCAGTGTAGATATTTTCATGTTTATAGAGATGGCGGTGTAGATATTTCCATATTTATAGAGATAGCGATGTAGATATTTCCATCTTTCTACAGATGGCAGTGTAGATATTTACATGTTTATACAGATGGAAGAGTAGATATTTCCATACTGATACAGATATCTGTGTAGATATTTCCATGTGTATACAGATGGTATTGTAGGTATTTCCATGTTTATACAGATGGTGGTGTAGATATTTCCATGTTTATTCAGATGACTGTGTAGATATTTCCATGTTTTTACAGATGGCAGTGTAGATATTTCAATGTTTATAGAGATGGCGCTGTAGATATTTCCATGTTTATACAGATCGCGGTGTAGATATTGCCATGTTTACACGGATAGCGGTGTAGATATTTCCATGTTTTTACAGATATCGGTGTAGATAATTCCATGTTTACACAGACTGCGGTGTAGATGTTTCCATCTTTCTACAGATGGCATTGTAGATATTTCCATGTTTATGCAGATGGCAGTGTATATATTTCCATGTTTATATAGATGGTGGTGTAGATATTACCATGTTTATACAGATAGCGGTGTAGATATTTCCATGTTTATACACATCGAGGTGAAGATATTTCAATGTTTATACAGATCGCGGTGTAGATATTTCCATGTTTATGCAGATCGCGGTGTAGATATTTCCATGTTTACACAGATAGCGGTGTAGATATTTCCATGTTTATACAGATAGCGGTGTAGATATTTCCATGTTTATACAGATGACTGTAGAGGTATTTCCATGTTTTACAGATGGCTGTGCAGATATTTCCATGTTTATAGAGATAGCGGTGTAGATATTTCCATGTTTGTACAGATGGCATTGTTGATATTTCCATCTATACACAGATGGCGGTGTAGATATTTCCATGTTTATACAGATGGCAGCGTAGATATTTCCATGGACATGCAGATGGCGGTGTAGATATTTCCATGTTTATACAGATAGCGGTGTAGATATTTCCATGTTTTCACAGATGGTGGTGTAGATATTTCCGTGTTTATACACATGGCGGAGTAGATACTTCCATCTTTATGGAGATGGCAGTGTAGATATTTTCATGTTTATAGAGATGGCGGTGTAGATATTTCCATATTTATAGAGATAGCGGTGTAGATATTTCCATCTTTCTACAGATGGCAGTGTAGATATTTCCATGTTTATACAGATGGCGGTGTAGATATTTCCATACTTATACAGATATCTGTGTAGATATTTCCATGTGTATACAGATGGCATTGTAGGTATTTCCATGTTTATACAGATGGTGGTGTAGATATTTCCATGTTTATTCAGATGACTGTGTACATATTTCCATGTTTTTACAGATGGCAGTGTAGATATTTCAATGTTTATAGAGATGGCGCTGTAGATATTTCCATGTTTATACAGATCACGGTGTAGATATTTCCATGTTTATACAGATAGCGGTGTAGATATTTCCATCTTTATACAGATAGCGGTGTAGTTATTTCCATGTTTATAGAGATAGCGGTGTAGGTATTTCCATGTTTATAGACATAGCGGTGTAGATATTTCCATGTTTATTTAGATGGCGTTGTAGATATTTCCATGTTTATACCAATAGATGTGTTGGTATTTCCACGTTTATACAGATAGCGATGTAGATATTTCCATGTTTATACAGCTCGCGGTGCAGATATTTATATCTTTATACAGATGGCATTGTAGATATTTCCTTATTCACACAGATGGCGGTGTAGATGTTTCCATGTTTATACAAGTGGCGGAGTAGTTAGTTTCATGTTTATGGAGAAAGTAGTGTAGATATTTTCATGGTTATAGAGATGGCGGTGTAGATATTTCCATGTTTATAGAGATAGCAGTGTAGATATTTACATGTTTATACAGTTGGCTCTGTAGATATTTCCATGTGTATACAGATGGCATTGTAGATATTTCCATGTTTATACAGATGACTGTAGAGGTATTTCCATGTTTTACAGATGGCTGTGCAGATATTTCCATGTTTATAGAGATAGCGGTGTAGATAGTTCCATGTTTGTTCAGATGGTGTTGTTGATATTTCCATCTATACACAGATGGCCGTGTAGATATTTCCATGTTTATACAGATGGCAGCATAGATATTTCCATGGACATGCAGATGGCGGTGTAGATATTTCCATGTTTATACAGATAGCGGTGTAGGTATATCCATGTTTTCAGAGATGGTGGTGTAGATATTTCCGTGTTTGTACACATGGCGGAGTAGATACTTCCATCTTTATAGAGATCCCAGTGTAGATATTTTCATGTTTATAGAGATGGCGGTGTAGATATTTCCATATTTATACAGATAGCGGTGTAGGTATTTCCATCTATCTACAGATGGCAGTGTAGATATTTCCATGTTTATACAGATGGCGGTGTAGATATTTCCATACTTATACAGATATCTGTGTAGATATTTCCTTGTGTATACAGATGGTATTGTAGGTATTTCCATGTTTATAGAGATGGTGGTGTAGATATTTCCATGTTTATTCAGATGACTGTGTAGAGATTTCCATGTTTTACAGATGGCAGTGTAGATATTTCAATGTTTATAGAGATGGCGCTGTAGATATTTCCATGTTTATACAGATCGCGGTGTAGATATTTCCATGTTTATACAGATAGCGGTGTAGATATTTCCAAGTTTTTACAGATATCAGTGTAGATATTTCCATGTTTACACAGATTGCGGTGTGGATGTTTCCATCTTTCTACAGATGGCATTGTAGTTATTTCCATGTTTATGCAGATGGCGGTGTATATATTTCCATGTTTATATAGATGGTGGTGTAGATATTACCATGTTTATACAGATCGTGGTGAAGATATTTCAATGTTTATAGAGATCGCGGTGTAGATATTTCCATGTTTATGCAGATCGCGGTGTTGATATTTCCATGTTTATACAGATAGCGGTGTAGATATTTCCATGTTTATACAGATAGCGATGTAGATTTTCCATGTTTATAGAGATAGCGGTGTAGGTATTTCCATGTTTATAGACAAAGCGGTGTAGATATTTCCATGTTTATATAGATGGCGTTGTAGATATTTCCATGTTTATACCGATAGATGTGTTGGTATTTCCACGTTTATACAGATAGCGATGTAGATATTTCCATGTTTATACAGCTCGCGGTGCAGATATTTATATCTTTATACAGATGGCATTGTAGATATTTCCTTATTCACACAGATGGCGGTGTAGATGCTTCCATGTTTATACAGATGGCGGAGTAGTTAGTTCCATGTTTATGGAGATGGCAGTGTAGATATTTTCATGTTTATAGAGATGGCAGTGTAGATATTTCCATGTTTATAGAGATAGCAGTGTAGATATTTACCTGTTTATACAGATGGCTGTGTGGATATTTCCATGTGTATACAGATGGCATTGTAGATATTTCCATGTTTATACAGATGACTGTAGAGGTATTTCCATGTTTTACAGATGGCTGTGCAGATATTTCCATGTTTATAGAGATAGCGGTGTAGATATTTCCATGTTTGTACAGATGGCGTTGTTGATATTTCCATCTATACAAAGATGGCCGTGTAGATATTTCCATGTTTATACAGATGGCAGCGTAGATATTTCCATGGACATGCAGACGGCGGTGTATATATTTCCATGTTTATACAGATAGCGGTGTAGATATTTCCATGTTTTCACAGATGGTGGTGTAGATATTTCCGTGTTTATACACATGGCGGAGTAGATACTTCCATCTTTATAGAGATGGCAGTGTAGATATTTTCATGTTTATAGAGATGGCGGTGTAGATATTTCCATATTTATAGAGATAGCGATGTAGATATTTCCATCTTTCTACAGATGGCAGTGTAGATATTTACATGTTTATACAGATGGAAGAGTAGATATTTCCATACTGATACAGATATCTGTGTAGATATTTCCATGTGTATACAGATGGTATTGTAGGTATTTCCATGTTTATACAGATGGTGGTGTAGATATTTCCATGTTTATTCAGATGACTGTGTAGATATTTCCATGTTTTTACAGATGGCAGTGTAGATATTTCAATGTTTATAGAGATGGCGCTGTAGATATTTCCATGTTTATACAGATCGCGGTGTAGATATTGCCATGTTTACACGGATAGCGGTGTAGATATTTCCATGTTTTTACAGATATCGGTGTAGATAATTCCATGTTTACACAGACTGCGGTGTAGATGTTTCCATCTTTCTACAGATGGCATTGTAGATATTTCCATGTTTATGCAGATGGCAGTGTATATATTTCCATGTTTATATAGATGGTGGTGTAGATATTACCATGTTTATACAGATAGCGGTGTAGATATTTCCATGTTTATACACATCGAGGTGAAGATATTTCAATGTTTATACAGATCGCGGTGTAGATATTTCCATGTTTATGCAGATCGCGGTGTAGATATTTCCATGTTTACACAGATAGCGGTGTAGATATTTCCATGTTTATACAGATAGCGGTGTAGATATTTCCATGTTTATACAGATGACTGTAGAGGTATTTCCATGTTTTACAGATGGCTGTGCAGATATTTCCATGTTTATAGAGATAGCGGTGTAGATATTTCCATGTTTGTACAGATGGCATTGTTGATATTTCCATCTATACACAGATGGCGGTGTAGATATTTCCATGTTTATACAGATGGCAGCGTAGATATTTCCATGGACATGCAGATGGCGGTGTAGATATTTCCATGTTTATACAGATAGCGGTGTAGATATTTCCATGTTTTCACAGATGGTGGTGTAGATATTTCCGTGTTTATACACATGGCGGTGTAGATACTTCCATCTTTATAGAGATTGCAGTGTAGATATTTTCATGTTTATAGAGATGGCGGTGTAGATATTTCCATATTTATAGAGATAGCGATGTAGATACTTCCATCTTTCTACAGATGGCAGTGTAGATATTTCCATGTTTATACAGATGACGGTGAAGATATTTCCATACTTATACAGATATCTGTGTAGATATTTCCATGAGTATACAGATGGTATTGTAGGTATTTCCATGTTTATACAGATGGTGGTGTAGAAATTTGCATGTTTATTCAGATTACTGTGTAGATATTTCCATGTTTTTACAGATGGCAGTGTAGATATTTCAATGTTTTTAGAGATGGCGCTGTAGATATTTCCATGTTTATACAGATCGTGGTGTAGATATTTCCATGTTTACACAGATAGCGGTGTAGATATTTCCATGTTTTTACAGATATCGGTGTAGATATTTCCATGTTTACACAGATTGCGGTGTAGATGTTTCCATCTTTCTACAGATGGCATTGTAGATATTTCCATGTTTATGCAGATGGCAGTGTATATATTTCCATGTTTATATAGATGGTGGTGTAGATATTACCATGTTTATACAGATAGCGGTGTAGATATTTCCATGTTTATACAGATCGTGGTGAAGATATTTCAATGTTTATACAGTTCACGGTGTAGATATTTCCATGTTTATGCAGATTGCGGTGTAGATATTTCCATGTTTATACAGATAGCGGTGTAGATATTTCCATGTTTATACAGATAGCGGTGTAGATATTTCCATGTTTATACAGATAGCGGTGTAGATATTTCCATGTTTATAGAGATAGCGGTGTAGGTATTTCCATGTTTTTAGACATAGCGGTGTAGATATTTCCATGTTTATATAGATGGCGTTGTAGATATTTCTACGTTAATACCGATAGATGTGTTGGTATTTCCACGTTTATTCAGATAGCGATGTAGATATTTCCATGTTTATACAGCTCGCGGCGCAGATATTTATATCTTTTTACAGATGGCATTGTAGATATTTCCTTATTCACACAGATGGCGGTGTAGATGTTTCCATGTTTATACAGATGGCGGAGTAGTTAGTTCCAATTTTATGGAGATGGCAGTGTAGATATTTTCATGTTTATAGAGATGGCGGTGTAGGTATTTCCATGTTTATTGAGATATCAGTGTAGATATTTTCATGTTTATACAGATGGCTGGGTAGATATTTCCAAGTGTAAACAGATGGCATTGTAGATATTTCCATGTTTATACAGATGACTGTAGAGGTATTTCCATGTTTTACAGATGGCTGTGCAGATATTTCCATGTTTATAGAGATAGCGGTGTAGATATTTCCATGTTTGTACAGATGGCATTGTTGATATTTCCATCTATACACAGATGGCGGTGTAGATATTTCCATGTTTATACAGATGGCAGCGTAGATATTTCCATGGACATGCAGATGGCGGTGTAGATATTTCCATGTTTATACAGATAGTGGTGTAGATATTTCCATGTTTTCACAGATGGTGGTGTAGATATTTCCGTGTTTATACACATGGCGGAGTAGATACTTCCATCTTTATGGAGATGGCAGTGTAGATATTTTCATGTTTATAGAGATGGCGGTGTAGATATTTCCATATTTATAGAGATAGCGGTGTAGATATTTCCATCTTTCTACAGATGGCAGTGTAGATATTTCCATGTTTATACAGATGGCGGTGTAGATATTTCCATACTTATACAGATATCTGTGTAGATATTTCCATGTGTATACAGAAGGTATTGTAGGTATTTCCATGTTTATACAGATGGTGGTGTAGATATTTCCATGTTTATTCAGATGACTGTGTAGATATTTCCATGTTTTTACAGATGGCAGTGTAGATATTTCAATATTTATAGAGATGGCGCTGTAGATATTTCCATGTTTATACAGATCGCGGTGTAGATATTTCCATGTTTGTACAGATAGCGGTGTAGATATTTCCATGTTTTTACAGATATCGGTGTAGATATTTCCGTGTTTACACAGATTGCGGTGTAGATATTTCCATCTTTCTACAGATGGCATTGTAGATATTTCCATGTTTATGCAGATGGCGGTGTAGATATTTCCATGTTTATATAGATGGTGGTGTTGATATTACGATGTTTATACAGATGGCGGTGTAGATATTTCCATGTTTATACAGATCGTGGTGAAGATATTTCCATGTTTATACAGATCGCGGTGTAGATATTTCCATGTTTATACAGATCGCGGTGTAGATATTCCATGTTTACACAGATGGCAGCGTAGATATTTCCATGGACATGCAGATGGCGGTGTAGATATTTCCATGTTTATACAGATAGCGGTGTAGATATTTCCATGTTTTCACAGATGGTGGTGTAGATATTTCCGTGTTTATACACATGGCGGAGTAGATACTTCCATCTTTATGGAGATGGCAGTGTAAATATTTTCATGTTTATAGAGATGGCTGTGTAGATATTTCCATATTTATAGAGATAGCGGTGTAGATATTACCATCTTTCTACAGATGGCAGTGTAGATGTTTCCATGTTTATACTGATTGCGGTGTAGGTATTTCCATACTTATACAGATATCTGTGTAGATATTTCCATGTGTCTACAGATGGTATTGTAGTTATTTCCATGTTTATACAGATGGTTGTGTAGATATTTCCATGTTTATTCAGATGACTGTGTAGATATTTCCATGTTTTACAGATGGCAGTGTAGATATTTCAATGTTTATAGTGATGGCGCTGTAGATATTTCCATGTTTATACAGATCGTGGTGTAGATATTTCCATGTTTATACAGATAGCGGTGTAGATATTTCCATGTTTTTACAGATATCGGTGTAGATATTTCCATGTTTACACAGATTGCGGTGTAGATATTTCCATCTTTCTACAGATGGCATTGTAGATATTTCCATGTTTATGCAGATTGTGGTGTAGATATTTCCATGTTTATATAGATGGTTCTGTAGATATTACCATGTTTATACTGATAGCGGTGTAGATATTTCCATGTTTATACAGATAGTGGTGAAGTTATTTCCATGTTTATACAGTTCGCGGTGTAGATATTTCCAGGTTTATAAAGATCGCTGTGTAGATATTTCCATGTTTATACAGATAGTGGTGCAGATATTTCCATGTTTATACAGATCGCGGTGTAGATATTTCCATGTTTATACAGATAGCGGTGTAGATATTTCCATGTTTTTACAGATAACGGTGTAGATATTTCCATGTTTACACAGATTGCGGTGTAGATATTTCCATCTTTCTACAGATGGCATTGTAGATATTTCCATGTTTATGCAGATGGCGGTGTAGATACTTCCATGTTTATATAGATGGTGGTGTAGATATTACCATGTTTATACAGATAGCGGTGTAGATATTTCCATGTTTATACAGATCGTGGTGAAGATATTTCAATATTTATACTGATCGCGGTGTAGATATTTCCATGTTTATACAGATCGCGGTGTAGATATTTCCATGTTTATACAGATAGCGTTGTAGATATTTCCATGTTTATACAGATAGCGGTGTAGATATTTCCATGTTTATACAGATAGCGGTGTAGGTAATTCCATGTTTATAAACATAGCAGTGTAGATATTTCCATGTTTATATAGATGGCGTTGTAGATATTTCCGTGTTTTTAGCGATCTATGTGTTGCTATTTCAACGTTTACACAGATAGCGATGTAGATATTTCCATGTTTATACAGCTCGCGGTGCAGATATTTATATCTTTATACAGATGGCATTGTAGATATTTCCTTATTCACACAGATGGCGGTGTAGGTGTTTCCATGTTTATACAGATGGCGGAGTAGTTAGTTCTATGTTTATGGAGATGGCAGTGTAGATATTTTCATGTTTATAGAGATGACGGTGTAGATATTTCCATGTTTATAGAGATAGCAGTGTAGATATTTACATGTTTATACAGATGGCTGTGTAGATATTTCCATGTGTATACAGATGGCATTGTAGATATTTCCATGTTTATACAGATGACTGTAGAGGTATTTCCATGTTTTACAGGTGGCTCTGCAGATATTTCCATGTTTATAGAATTAGCGGTGTAGATAGTTCCATGTTTGTTCAAATGGCGTTGTTGATATTTCCATCTATACACAGATGGCGGTGTAGATATTTCCATGTTTATGCGGATGGCAGCGTAGATATTTCCATGGACATGCAGATGGCGGTGTAGATATTTCCATGTTTATACAGATAGCGGTGTAGGTATATCCATGTATCAGAGATGGTGGTGTAGATATTTCCGTGTTTATACACATGGCGGAGTAGATACTTCCATCTTTATAGAGATCCCAGTGTAGATATTTTCATGTTTATAGAGATGGCGGTGTAGATATTTCCATATTTATACAGATAGCGATGTAGATATTTCCATCTTTCTACAGATGGCAGTGTAGATATTTCCATGTTTATACAGATGGCGGTGTAGATATTTCCATACTTATACAGATATCTGTGTAGATATTTCCATGTGTATACAGATGGTATTGTAGGTATTTCCATGTTTATACAGATGGTGGTGTAGATATTTCCATGTTTATTCAGATGACTGTGTAGATATTTCCATGTTTTTACAGATGGCAGTGTAGATATTTCCATGTTTATAGAGATGGCGCTGTAGATATTTCCATGTTTATACAGATCGCGGTGTGGATATTTCCGTGTTTATACAGATAGCGGTGTAGATATTTCCATGTTTTTACAGTTATCGGTGTAGATATTTCCATGTTTACACAGATTGCGGTGTAGATGTTTCCATCTTTCTACAGATGGCATTGTAGTTATTTCCATGTTTATGCAGATGGCGGTGTATATATTTCCATGTTTATATAGATGTTGGTGTAGATATTACCATGTTTATACAGATCGTGGTGAAGATATTTCAATGTTTATACAGATCGCGGTGTAGACACTTCCATGTTTATACAGATAGCGGTGTAGATATTTCCATGTTTTTACAGATATCGGCATAGATATTTCCATGTTTACACAGATTGCGGTGTAGATATTTCCATCTTTCTACAGATGGCATTGTAGATATTTCCATGTTTATGCACATGGCGGTGTAGATACTTCCATGTTTATATAGATGGTGGTGTAGATATTACCATGTTTATACAGATAGCGGTGTAGATATTTCCATGTTTATACAGATCGTGGTGAAGGTATTTCCATGTTTATACAGAACGTGGTGTAGATATTTCCATGTTTATACAGATCGCGGTGTAGATATTTCCATGTTTATACAGATAGCGTTGTAGATACTTCCATGTTTATACAGATAGCGGTGTAGATATTTCCATGCTTATAGAGATAGCGGTGTAGGTATTTCCATGTTTATAGACATAGCGGTGTAGATATTTCCATGTTTATATAGATGGCGTTGTAGATATTTCCATGTTTATACCGATAGATGTGTTGGTATTTCCAAGTTTATACAGATAGCGATGTAGATATTTCCATGTTTATACAGCTCGCGGTGCAGATATTTATATCTTTATACAGATGGCATTGTAGATATTTCCTTATTCACACAGATGGCGGTGTAGATGTTTCCATGTTTATACAGATGGCGGAGTAGTTAGTTCCATGTTTACGGAGATGGCAGTGTAGATATTTTCATGTTTATAAAGATGGCGGTGTAGATATTTCCATGTTTATAGAGATAGCAGTGTAGATATTTACATGTGTATACAGATGGCTGTGTAGATATTTCCATGGGTAAACAGATGGCATTGTAGATATTTCCATGTTTATACAGATGACTGTAGAGGTATTTCCATGTTTTACAGATGGCTGTGCAGATATTTCCATGTTTATAGAGATAGCGGTGTAGATATTTCCATGTTTGTACAGATGGCGTTGTTGATATTTCCATCTATACACAGATGGCGGTGTAGATATTTCCATGTTTATACAGATGGCAGCGTAGATATTTCCTTGGTCATGCAGATGGCGGTGTAGACATTTCCATGTTTATACAGAGAGCGGTGTAGATATTTCCATGTTTTCACAGATGGTGGTGTAGATATTTCCGTGTTTATACACTTGGCGGAGTAGATACTTCCATCTTTATGGAGATGGCAGTGTAGATATTTTCATGTTTATAGAGATGGCGGTGTAGATATTTCCATATTTGTAGACATAGCGGTGTAGATATTTCCATCTTTCTACAGATGGCAGTGTAGATATTTCCATGTTTATACAGATGGCGGTGTAGATATTTCCATACTTATACAGATATCTGTGTAGATATTTCCATGTGCATACAGATGGTATTGTAGGTATTTCCATGTTTATACAGATGGTGGTGTAGATATTACCATGTTTATTCAGATGACTGTGTAGATATTTGCATGTTTTTACAGATGGCAGTGTAGATATTTCAATGTTTATAGCGATGTCGCTGTAGATATTTCCATGTTTATACAGATCGCGGTGTAGATATTTCCATGTTTATA